>NW_027176967.1:0-575000 GCF_023349555.1 Cebidichthys violaceus
GACAATCTCTATTGTCTGTGCTATCAGGACTATTGCTCCACTAAAGATAAGCAGACTGATAGGCCTTAGTCAGTACAGTAGGCTAAAGGTGCTGGCCTCCCTTGAACAGCATTTTCTTATCATCATCGGCCCGGGGGTTTAGATGCAAGATTCCCATTTTGGGTTGGGTCTAGGCATTCCAGAAAACATCTCAAAATCCGTCCATCCATCCTTGTGGCAGACTGCTTAAATGTTCTTTATGATTTAAGGCACGCCTTAACTGTTAACCATTACTAATGCTGTGACTCAGTGAGTAAGTGATCCTGTTAATGAGGTAGACTTGGGAGGAAGAGGGAGAAGGAGAAAAGGAAGTGGGACCTCTGAGCAGCAGTGGAGTACCTATTGTCATTCTTCAATCAATCCCCTGTTCTCTCCCTCTGTGCTCCACATCCCCCCTGCCTGTCGGGTCTGAAAGCTGCAGCTGTGTTTGTTTGGTCGGCTAAGACGCTACTTCCTCTTTTTTGCTTTTCATCAAGGCTGTATGGGGGCAGAAGGTGGGACGGAAGGCCCTAGTGGGTGTTTGAGTGGGTGGGTGTTTTTTGACGCCAGGGGTTGTATCTTTAGCTTTATGTGAACTCATTGATCCAATCAGCGGCAGGAAGATGCCCACACTAATCAGACCCTCTCTGTTTAGATGCCCAGTTTCCCATCGACATCTCTTCAGTCACCAGAGACCATGACTTCCTCGACCGGGACGCTATTGAGGCTCTCTCCAGGTGAGATACAAGTCATACTGAACCTTCCAGGTATCCTTTCTCTTTCTTTTGATGTTATGCGCCACTCTTCTTATTCTTCCTCTTCTTCAAGCTCTTGTTTTCCCCCAAATGAAACCATGAGGGCATGACTTCAAAAGGAGGCATGCTTTGGAAAGTTGCAGATGACATGAAAGAATGACATGATAAGCACTTTGGAGCCATGCACTGCACATTTTCCTCCCTCCATTTAGGTTTCTATGTCCATATCTCATTCTCACGTTGTTATCTTTTTTCTCCGAGAGTGTTTATTTCCCTTAGTCTTTTTGTATCGTCCTGGCAAGCACATATCTTTAGATGCTACGGTCACGCAATGCTCTCTTCATTTAGTCTTTTCATGCTGTAACAAACAGATGGCACTCTGCTTCATTTGCTACCCACAACCGTAGACTAAATGCTTTCAAAGCTTTGTTTGTATGAAGTTTCAGACATCTTAGTTAGTGTGTGTGAGAAAGGGCTAAATGACAATGAGTATCATTGAAGAGAACTAGGTTTGCATCCTAGTTGATGCCCCTGCGATATTAATTAGCATATGAGGAGGAAGGTAATGGCTCTAATGGCTCTAATGGTTAATGGCAGAGTTGACTCCTTCATCAAATTCCGATTCTAAGTAATAAACCACAGCAGGTGTCCCTCCATGCATCTGGAAGATATCCTCTCAATGTCTCCTCTCTTGGCAGCCTTTCACCCCCTCCCCACAACCCCAACTATCCCCCAGTTCCCATACCTTCATCTCTCCATTGTTACATGATCTGCTCTAAGAGCTCTCTAGAGGGTGGACCCCACCACCACCACCACCCTCTCACTCCGCTTCTCCAGGTGGCTAGGGGGATAAGCTTTCTGTCCCCTCCCCAAGTTTTCCTCACCACTCTAGCAGATTTCATTCTCTTTGCTCCCTACTTTTCTATCTCGCACTCTTTCTCTTCCCGCTCATGTGGAGATTATCCTTCAGCAGCTCATTAGCCAGCCTGGGTGCACCCAAAATCCCCCTCTGTCTTTCTCTTCCCCTCTTTTGTTTTTCGTCGTGTTTCATCATTTCTTCCATCATACATCTTGGTGGTGAGAGGTTTGTGTTTTAGGAAAAATCCAGCAGCTAAAATATTTTAAAGCAAATTTTAAATGTAGCCAATGTGTGTGTGTGTGTGTGTGTGTGTGTGTGTGTGTTTTTGCAGGAGACTGAACACCCTCAACAAGTGTGCTCTAATGAGACTGGAGATCTCACCGCAAAGAAAAAGAGTAAGTGAACATACACACACGTTAACTCCACTCCTTTCTGAAAAGCCCCTTTGCAAGTCTCCTCAACCACAACTGCATTCCCTCACCTCAACCATCAGTTCAATCTTGGCCACAGGGCGAAGCTGTGTTTTTCTCTCATCTTGTTTAATGAGAAGGCACCTGTTGGGTTTATTTCTATATCAAGTGGGCTGTGAGGACCCTAGGGGGAAGGAGGATAGCTTTAATGTCTAAATGAAGGGGTCGAATTCACCTGAACCTCCCCCTACTCAAGGCATGCTCCCCTTCTTTCTCAAATACTTCCTCATACTTCTAGCTCACCATAAAAGGAGTTTGTATGCTGCTTTTGTGGCTCTCTTGCAGAACAAACTAGAATACATCTCTTGTCTGTGATCACACTCTTAAGGGTCTTTCAATAAGCGTAATATGTTATGTTTCCAAGTAGCATTTAAGATGGATTTAACTCCCTCAACCACCACATTCTTAGGTTTCACTTTCAGTCTAGACTGACTTAACACTTTACACTGCTCTTTTTTATACAAATCAACCTGAATTCACAAATATCCTTAAGTGGTACATAGTAACATCCTTGTTCTGTGTGTGGTGGTATTCATTAGGATGACCCTTTCTGTGTCACCTTTCATTTCAGGAGTCAACAAGAGTAGAGGTGTCCCCCCTCCCATAGACAGCTTAGGAATGCACTGATCTCCTCGTGTCTCAACATCCCTTCTCTCTTAAATCTCCATCTCCGGTTTTGTTCTTTCTATCAGTTGAATTGTAATAATAAATAGTTTTCAGATTCCTGCAGATTCCTTGTGACGCTCAAAGCACCAACTGTTGCAATGAACGCTTTGGTGGTTTGAGGATAAGATATCTCCAGAATGTTGATGATAAATGGTAGACACACTATTGGCCAATCACCGCTCTCTATGTAGTAATCTCACATTCCAACTAACATAACTTGAGAAAGAATGAAAATGTCATGAAAGTCTCTATTGTCCTCGATAAATCATTAACTTTAATAAAAATGTATAATGACAACTAGTGGAACATGTACTTTATAATTTTTTTAACTGGAATTTTTTATTCTAAACTGCTAATTTCCTGGCATCTTTGTAAAGGTTTTTTTTTGCTTAAAAACCTTTCAAGTCAATTGCTCTCAGAACCTTTTTTGTGTTTTGATCAGATTGTAGATATGGCTTTAGAAAGGGAAGGAGAAGGAGGTTAAATTGTGACATGTGGTTTGGTTTTATGAGCACTGTGATTGGGAACTGTGAAGATGTCTCCTTTGGAAACTCCCAGCTTAGTTTGTGTGTACGATGGTGTGTGTTTGAAAGAGAGTGGATATCTCTGTCATAGAGAAAGAATAAGGATTGACAGTAGCAGCATATCAGTGATGCTATAAAGACTGTAGGGGAGAACGACCCCAGTCTGGCCGGCTGCATTGTGAGCTATGGGGGTCATGATGGAATTTCCTGAACTCCCTCCAGGCCCTGAGATAGATTAACCAAGCTGGGGAAGGTGTGTGCATTTTATAGAAAAGGTACAAGTGCACTCTATATAACTCAATAATGGTCACTTTTTCTCTTTGTCTTGTGTATATATTGTCCAAAGGACGTGACCAAATCCTGTTTACTGGCTGAACAGTGCATTTCATATATCAGTGCATTTCATATAGTTCACAATAAGATAGATAAATGGGATCAGAACGTGAATGCACACAAGGCAGTGTGTAAGTGCAACAATTATAAAATAAATTCCATAACTCCAAAAAGTTTCCTGGACCAAGGTGAGGAATGTTCAAAAAGAAATGGAAAACGTAGCTGTACATAATGTCCTCTTAACGGCTCCTCTCCCTCCCTCTCTATTTTCCTCCTCTTCTTGCTATTTCTTTCTCCCTATCCCTTATCCCTCCTTCTCCTCTAATACAGAGCGAGGACTCCGATGAGGACGAGCCTTGTGCCATCAGTGGCCGCTGGACCTTCCAGAGGGACAGCAAGCGCTGGTCCCGTATGGAGGAGCTGGAGGTTTTTTCCACACTGCCCACAGATGCTGCCCCATCCCTATTCCCCAAGGACCAAGTAACCCAGAAAGGCAAGCTCGCCCTGCGTGAAGGCAATAGTTCAGAGAGTGTGCTGACCGACCTCAGTGAGCAGCCTGAAGTGGGCTCCATCCACAGCAGCGGGAGTAGAGGAAGAGGAGAAGAGAAGAACCATGGCGCTGCTCTGACAAATGAAGCTGTACCCGCCGGTGCCACTCGTGCCAGCTCTGTAGCTAGCATGTGTTCGTCCTCGGGCACAGGCGGGTCGGGATGCGTTAATGAGGACTCTCTGTCTGATGGGATGCCTCCATCGCCCCTGGAGACACTCGGACAGTTCACCTTTGATATGAAAACAGGGATGGGAGGGCTAGGAGGAAGTTTGGACAGAGGAGGTGGCAGCGGCAAAAGCACACGCTCAAGAGCTAAGAGCTTCCTCAAGAGGATGGAGAGTCTACGGCTGCGCAGCGGCACCTCCTCCAAGAGAAAGAAGAAGGGGAGCGCCAGTGGAGGGAAGATTGAAATCAGTGGCCCTGTCATCAAAGAGGGTCTGGATGATGACAAGCTGCGGAGACTCAACTGTGTGGACATCTCCAGTATCAACCTCAACCAGAACCTCAATCACCACCGCAATCCCACTCAGACTATGACACTTAACCGGAATCGCTCTGTGTCCTACTCCACTCAGACCAGCAACGGCAGCACTGGAAGTACTGGGAGCAGCCAGTCAGAAGCTAGCAGTGGAAGTGCAGTGAGCACACCGAGCCCAGTGTCTCGCGCTCGCAGCCACAGCATAGCGGCAGGCTCTAGTAAGAGGGGAGGAATGTATTTGGAGGGGTTTGATCCTTTCAGCATTCCCCAACAAGATTCAGATCGACAGCCGACACCCCCACCCAAATCTGCCCCACCTATCCCCTGCCAAGCTAGTAAAGGGATGACCGTTGATGAGCAGAACCACAGGAACAACTGCAGTGTTCGAGACAACAGCAGACAAGTGGAAGAAGAAGAGGAGGGAGAGGACGGCATGATCTTCTTCTTCTTACCAGAAGGTCACAAGCCTGGAACCTTCCCCAAAGCCCTGCAGGATGGGAGTTCACACAATAACAATGGGAATGATAACGGGCATTCAGTGACCCTCAGGGGGCGGCAAGGTAGACGCCAGCGTCATTGCTCTTCTGGCTCCGTCGACAGTCGACTCAGCTTTTATGACAACGTCCCCTACACTGAGAGGGAGGAGGGAGAGGAGGAAGAGGGGGATGATCGCAAGCTGGAGCAAGTGCTGCAACACGTCAGCGGTTTGCAGCGGTTTGTTAATGCCTGGTCAGAGGCTGTGGCCGGCGAAGAGGAGGAAGAGGAGGAGGACGAAGAGGAAGAAGGAGACTCAGATTCAGCACTGGACTCAGCCTCCCCGTGCCCGTCCTCTCCTCTGCAGAACCGGCTGGAGGAGACAGAGAATGGAAGTGACCAAGACAGCACAGGAAACCCTCTGGGAGAGGGAGAGGAAGGGATGAGAGAGAGAAGAGATTCTGGTGTCGGGGCATCTCTAACCAGAACCAGCAGGTTAGTAAAGCTGCAGTAATACTGTCTTCTTTCTGACACAGTATAAACATTAAAGGGTCAGTTCATTCAAGTAAAAACAATTAAAAATCTTACACCGCTTTTGAGATATCACTCTCTGAGCTTTCTGCCTCCATCCCAATATAGAGGAGGTGAATCAAATTAGCTTATGGTGCACACAGCATTCAAATTTTTACTCTCTTCTTTTCGATTTGACTACTTCTTCTGTTGCAATGAAAACCTACTTTTATATAAATTCCTATTCTACTTTTTGCTTTTGGGTGTTGTTTGGGTGAACTGATCCTCCCAGAGGCAACTTCCAACAAACAGGCTCAAGCTTTTAGTCTTGTGTAATGCTCCTGTCAAACATTATCTAAATGCATGGAAAGCTCAAGGACAACAAAACAATAGAAAGATTAACACTGAGGCTCAAACAAAAAAGACTTTTCCATAGAAAGTGACAGCAATGGATAAACAGGGGGACACGCTGAGACTTCTCTCCTTACGTAATGCTGCTGGATACTCTGGAATGCTATTTGGTCTCCATGGGGACTGTTGCTGTCCCTTCAGGAATCCACAGGCCGAATTACATTTGGGGGGTGTACGAGTTTTTAGTCTTTAAGACAGTCTTTTGATTGATGTGTACATAAATCCCTGTAATCCCTGAACTGATCACTTGGCACATAAAACCACCAAAACTGTGTGTGGCTTTGTGACATTTTCTCAGTTTATGTGTACACAAAAGCATGACGCATATCCCCGAAAGTTAAAGTGCTCTTTTTTTAATCACATCTCAATTTGTGCTCTCTCTTTCTCTTTCCTTGTACGTACTCCAGACCACAGAAACTCCGCTGGCCGAGCTTCCAGAACTCCCATCGGCCCAGCTTGGCCTCAGCCCAACTCCAGATTAGCTGCCAGTCTGTGCTACAGATGAATTTGCTCCAGAAGCTCTCCCTGCTGCAGCTTACTGCTCTGCTGGAGAGACACACCCCTACAAATAAACATGGCTTCAGCTGGTGAGTAGACTGGGGGAAAATGAAATGCTTGTTTAAGGGACATAGGGAATATGGAGCAGAAGGCAATATCATATTGTGATTGTTCGACACACACACTGATATTTTAAAGCTTGTTTTTCATGCGGATGGCCTTCTGCGTCAGGATAATTTTTCTTTGTAAGTGATGCCCACAAATTTATCCATTCAGCCATCCATCCATCCAACTGCTAGCCCTCCGTCCCACCCATCTCCCAATACCCTCTATTGGCAGGTTGTTGTATAGTGTGGTGACGGCTGTCCACAGAGGTTGGGTTTCACATTCTTTTCCCAGGCCCGTAATTGCTGGGAAGGGGCGTACATTGTCTTTTTCTCAACGGGGCAATCATGGCAGTTTGCACGCTTGGTGTTACAAGATATGGAGGCTGGAAAGCTATATCCTTGACACATATTCCTCCACAACTACCTTCTCTATCACTTGTAGACGTTGGTCTGAGGTCACTTTATATGCTGCTCTTGATTATCAAGTGGCACCTAATATCTTCCCTGTTAATGTATCTGCTTTACTGATTTTACTTTTACCTTCTTTTTCCATCTGTATGTCTAAATTACTGGAGAAAAGTCAATTAGATAGGTAATTTTATAGATGCCCTATGGACACCCTGAATGATAAGAAGTGCAATATACAATTATATACAATAATATATAATTTGTTGACCAGAATATACATTACTGGACATTTTTTCCAGGCAAAACCTATGATACAGGAGATTGTGAAATGATGTTGTTGAGGACCACACAGACATTAGCAATTACCCAGAATTACTTTACTTTACTTTAAAAGGTCCAATGAGGAAAGTGAAAAATCGCATGGTTTTCTTGTGTTTTTCCACTTTCTGTGTTTCTTCTACCCGAGGCCTTCCTTGGACAGGAATAGAAGGCGGTATGACAGTCTTATGACAGGCTGGGGCTCACTGGAAGACAGAGGCCACTTGTTGCCCGCTGGAGGCCCACACATATTCAGAATTCCGTGCCGGGATCATAATGTGCTCCTTTTCCATTTTCCCCAAACTGTGGTTCTGAGTCTTGTGAGTGGCTGCTTTTACAAAGACGAGCTTGTCCTGAGTCACGCTAGTGTCTCTCTGCTAAACACACTCACACCCATGCAGATGGACACACAGCCATAAATCTGTGGGTGCATTCTTGTGAAACGGTCAGATTTGCATGTTTCAACTCTGGGGTTTGTGGTTATAGACTTAGTGTTCACTTGCTCCACACACACACACACACACACACACACACACACACACACACAGAGTAACAAACACTTTGTGGGGATGTTTAAAATGGTGGGACCCTCCCCTTTTGACACCCGTCCGTACATCCTACTCCCCCTCTCTATTCTCCCCTCACCTTGTTTATCCACCCCTCTCATAAACCTGCAGACAGGTTTCTACAGCCACTTGGTTTCCTCATTGCATACACATAAAACACACACACATTTTGGTAGCCAAGCTTATTCTGTAGTGATGTTTTTCAGTCTTGTAGGGTTTTTTAAATGTTAATTACAAAGTCAGTTCTCCATCTAAGACCTAGTAAAAATGAATGTATGTCATGACATTGAGAAATCCTTGTAATCCTTGAGAAGTGTCATTATTCAATATGTAGCAGATATTGATGAGCTTTCTTTACTTGGGTGCATATGTTGCAGGGCTGTGCCAAAGTTTATGAAGCGCATCAAGGTTCGGGACTACAAAGACAGGAATGTGTTCGGTGTGCCACTACAAGTCATCGTCCAGCGAACAGGCCAGCCTCTCCCTCAGGGAATTCAGCAGGCCATGCGCTATTTACGCAACCAGTGCCTTGACCAGGTAACATTAAGTAAATAAATAAACACACATACTGTGTATGGACAGATGTATATAAGCTTGTGCATATACTGTAATTGCAGTGTACATATAATGTCAAAGTTCCTTGCCGGACTGTCATTTAGCTTTAAGTACTATTTTCAGTTTAGACAGCTAAGATAAAAAAAAAACTGATTTTCTTGAAGGTGTTGGAGTTATAATATGTTTTATTTTCAGGACATCTGCAATCTGTCAAAAATGCATCCTTGCGTGTGTGTGTGTGTGTGTGTGTGTGTGTGTGTGTGTGTGTGTGTACATGTATTCATTCATGTATACATTCATAAAGGAAAGAAAGAATTTTAAATCCATTTTAATTTGAAATTTTGTAATTTTAGGCTGC
This sequence comes from Cebidichthys violaceus, assembly GCF_023349555.1. Lineage (NCBI taxonomy): Eukaryota > Metazoa > Chordata > Actinopteri > Perciformes > Stichaeidae > Cebidichthys > Cebidichthys violaceus. The sequence continues at coordinate 8,859 of NW_027176967.1, forward strand.
CTTCAAACATCTGGCCGGGGACAGCAGATGAACACTAGCCTCTCTGGCTAACTCTGGCTCACTTACAGTTCCACCGTTGATTGGTGTGCATTGTCCCTGCAAAATAAACAAACAAATAAATAAATAAAAGAAAGAGGGAATGAGGAGAAAATAGCTAATAACAAAGGGCAAAACAGAAAACAGAGTGATGGTGTTCTTTTCAAAGCAGGACAAGGCGCCTCTGATTGGAAATGGTGAAACTCATGGAAAATATTCAGGCTGGACAAGCCGACGGCCTTTTTCTCTTTTACACCCCAACATTGCCATTTCATGCAGCCTTAAAAGGCCACTGATAAAGTCCTACACAACATTCAGCACAAAAATGCCTACTGGTTGTCATGGGAGCTTCTTTTAAATACAGTCAACAGGATCTGCTGTGATGTAACCGTATCGGCTGTAAGCTCTGGATTTGGGGATAACTCAAGAATATTATTTTTCAATGATAACAGCTTGCAGCTTTGTATGTGCTTTGGGCACATCAATCATTTTTGATACACCTTAATGATAGGAACGAACACTGTACTCATGGTTTCATACTGAGACTAATAAGGGAATAACAGTCAAAGCTGACTTATCAGGTTTCTATGTATGTATGCATGGTGTAACTCTTTTTCCCTTTGTCCCCCACTTTTTCTTCAGGTGGGACTTTTCAGGAAATCAGGCGTTAAATCTCGTATCCAAGCGCTTCGTCAGATGAATGAGGCGAGCGGCGTAGATGGGGGAGGCATCAACTACGAAGGCCAATCGGCATATGACGTTGCAGACATGCTGAAGCAGTACTTCAGAGATTTACCAGAACCCCTGCTCACTAGCAAGCTGTCTGAGACCTTCCTCCAGATTTATCAGTGTAAGAAAACAGACACGTTTAGTCAAAGTATAAACAAGATCTTGTCAAGACATTACATGCCTTTACTTCACATACACAGCCACACATCTGTGAGCAGCCTGCCATGGAGCATGAAATTGTGAAACCGTAAAAAGAAAACAAACAAGATGAGTGCAGGAAATGCCTGTGGAATGAGGTGATATATGGGATTGGTTCATTCTTCTTTGAGTCACTGTTACATGACATCCCCTCACGTTCTATGATTGTCATAGCTGCGTTAAGAACGTTTATGCATGGAAAACAGTCCAGTGCATGAAGTATGAAGCATATAGAGTACACACACATGTAGGCTTATATAACACACTCAGGCCTACACAGATCCCATTATAGCTCAATCCTGGCAGGCGAACCCAAACTCCTTCCCAAGTTACCCACCGGACACAAAAAAAGATGACATCATGAATCATGATGGTGGTTATTAGTCGTTAAAATATTAAAAAACGAGCCATGACGTCCTCCCTCTTTTTCTCCAGACATGCCTAAAGAGCTGCGTCTGCAGGCAGCGCGTGCTGCCGTGCTGCTGTTGCCCGATGAGAACCGTGAGGCGCTGCGGACGCTGCTGTGTCTGCTGAGCGACGTGACGGCCAGCGTGTCTGAGAACCAGATGACTCCCACCAACCTGGCTGTTTGTCTGGCCCCGTCCCTCTTCCACCTCAACACCCTGCGCCGCAAGGAGAGCTCCTCGCCAAGGTGTGTGTCTGTGTGTGTGTGTGTGTGTGTGTGTGTGTGTGTGTGTGTGTGTGTGTGTGTGTGTGTGTGTGTGTGTGTGTGTGTGTGCCTCCACACCACTGTAATTAGCTCATTTTAATTATATAACAACCTTTATTTTGATGGCAATCACTGATGCAGTTATTGTATTAGCAGCTTACATAACATGTAATATGCTGTACATTCTGAAAACAGGAAAGGGTCGATCAAAAGAAACAAAAGAGCAGGATACTGTAGATGGAGGGTAGAAAAGAGAAGGGGAGAGAGTTAAGCTTGAAAGGGGATAAGGGGAGAGAGACAGAGGAAATAGCAAGGTTACATAAACATCTGTGCCTAATTAAAAAAACATACTTTGTTCCACGTTTAGCTAGAAGAGGGTTCATCAGATGTAACCTCCAAAACTTGTTCTTTTTTTTCCCAACCTCAACCCCATGGCGCTTCCTCTGCCCTCTCTTACGCCCACTATCGCGATGATGGATGCTGCTACTAATCTCGTCGTCCTCTTTTCCTCTCTTCCTTGGTCAAAGGGTGATGAACAGGAAACAGACACTGGGAAAGCCGGACCAGAGAGACCTGAATGAGAACCTGGCTGCCACTCACGGCCTGGCACACATGATCCAGGAGTGCAGCAAACTCTTCCGGGTCAGTAGTAGTGTGTTATTATATTATTATGTTACATAAAGTGAATGTGCCAGCCATCCTTCTGTTCTAAATGCCCCCCGTTTTGCAGAACTGGACTTAACTTCATGTCTCTGTCAAGTTAAACCAAACTCAAACATTTGTGAAAGGATTTAAATGACAGAATAGTGGCAATGACCACAAACAAATGAATCCACCCCATTCAGTTTGTTTCTGTGTGTCCACAAGGAGAACACTTGAATGAACAAACAGGAAATAATCAAAAAACTACACTATTACTAATCCAATTCCAATCCCATTCAGCCTTAACCGTTTGCTCTGCCCAGTGTAATCTTCTCTGACATGCTACAGTAAATGCTAAGAGGCTGCATATGGTGGGTCATTAGTATTAATTTAATTAGATTGCCTCCTGGCTTCCTGTTATGGTCACATCACACAAAAAATAAACTTGATTACCTCCCAAATTATTTTCTTTTAATTAGATCTCTACTTGCCAGTGATGGTTCATAACAGGATGACTTATGAAATAATTTGACTGTAATTTACATTCCATTTCAACAAACCTTTTCTTATCTAATGAAAATCCTTTTCTTAGACTTCAATATCGTTAGTATTAAATCAAACCTGAAAGATGACGCATACAAACAGACAGAGAGAGAGAAAACAAATGAAAATGAGCTCGGCAAACAAGGAGATGAAAATAGGATGGGTTTCCATCCTTCATACAGTTTCCTATTAATTAAGGGGGAAATGATGCAATCAGAGTGTAGGTACTTAGACAAAAACACAACATTAAGTAGAGTTTTAGTTGCTGATTAATCTTATCATAGGACATTTATAACTTAAAGATCCCCTCCAGACATGTTTTAAGACATATACAAATACTCTTGAAAAGTCTTAAAATGTAATCTCATCTACGCTTTTGTTAAAAAAACAAATCAAATTGTCAAATCAAACACATTTAACCGTCATTGCACCCTAGCGGCACACGGCCTTTCAGAAACCAATGGGAAGGTGAGGCTTGGCTCTCATAGTCCTCCTTCTCCTCCTTTCACACAGATCCCAGAGGAGATGAATCGCTGCAGGAACTCCTATGTGGAGCAGGCGTTGCTGCCGCGACGCTTGGAGGACCTCGCAGGTCAGGAGGCCAGGCAGGGAGGTTACAGGGCCTACCTGCAGGACAGCCTAGATGCCCTCCTCAAAGACGCCAAGGACAAGTTTAAAGGTTACGACAGCTGCTCCACACCTGAGCAAGCTGAACTTGCCTGTAGGAAGGTAAGCGCACTTGTATATTCGTCAACTCTCTATAGTTCATTTTAGTCTTTTTTCACACGTCTTTTTAGTTTGTTTGAGGGTGAAAATAGAAGAATTCATGAAAGCTTATTTGATGAGAGAGAAACAGATCATCAGTCAATCTGCCTTTAGTGTATAAACAAGCCACCATTCATGAAGCACACAGCTATCTGTGTTTCCTGTCTTCTCCTTTCCTCTTTGTTTCTGACTTTCCCTTTCTCCTGCTTCTCTAAATATCGAGTGGAAAACCAGCAGTTAGTGTTTCCTGTATAGAAACACATCCATGTGAAACTGGCCTGGCCTGGCCCTGAGCTTCTCATTCCCATCACAGTGTTGGACTCTTTCCCAGAATGACATCAGTTTGACAGAGACACACAAACATATACAACCTCGGCATTATCCCAAGCTTACATTTCCAGTGTCTAGTGTGCAAGGGCCCTGAATGAGGTTATCGTTTCTCCAGTTCGAGAGTCACAAGGCGCAGAGTGTTCTTTATCATCTGATAGCAGAACGAAGCAGCTGACTTGGCTAACGGGCATTAGGAGGTTTTGAAACACAGCCTGACTGTTGTGCATTAAATGATGGCTGGAATACCAAATCCAATTTCTGTAAACATGACTGATAAGATTAGATATTTTAAAGAAAGCTTCCAAACAGTTGCATAAGACACTTGAAGTTTATATACAAAATAAAGTGATTTCAAGTATTTAACATCTTGCACTGTTACAGATTTTGAGTACCATTTAATTATCCATGTGAACTTAATTATTACCTTCAGACATCCAACCCCAGTTTGTGTCGTTTTCCAATTTCTCTCTCCCCTCATTTCCTGTCATCTCTCTGCTTTCACCTATCAAATAAAGACTGTAAAAATGCAGCAGAATAATTGTCATTAAAAAAAGAACGCTTGTTAAGTTGTTGGGTCTTTGCATGCGTTTCTCCAGGTGCATGATGACTTTCCACTGCGGCTGTGGAAGGTGACCGTCGAGGTGCCTGCGAGTCCTGAGGAGGTTCTCACACGAGTGCTGCGGGAGCAGGGCTACTGGGATGAGGACCTGCTCGAGAGCCGGGTGGTGGAGACTCTGGATGAGAGGACAGAGGTCTACCAGTATGTCAGGAATACCATGGCTCCGCATCCCACTAGAGACCACCTGGTGCTCAGGTAGACATTAGCCCATTTCCCTCCTCTTCCTCCCTATCTGTCTCACTTCTCTCTTTGTCTTCATCTTATTTGATGTTCTACTCTGATTTGATGTTGTATTTTTTTAATCCAAACCTCTCATTGCTCTCCCTTCCAGAACATGGGTAACAGACCTGCCGAAGGGAGCGTGTGCACTGGTGTGTACATCTGTGGACCATGAAGGCACACGTGTTGTAGGCGTTCGGACCAATGTCCTCACCTCTCGCTACTTCATCGAGCCCTGTGGAACCAACAAATCCAGACTCACACATATTTCCAGGAACGACTGCAGGTGAGTGAATGACTGACAGAAGCAGGGCCAATTTGTGGATTAGATTTAGTCCTAGTTTTTTGGTCATTCATGTCTTTCAGTTGGTGCTAACAATCTTTTTCTGTGTTTTTTCAGGGGTCGTTTCCCAGAGTGGTACAATAAACTATATGGACACTTGTGCGCTGCTGAGGTGGCGCGGATACGTGACTCATTCACCGTGCCCATGGATAAATGAGAAAGCAGTGTGCAATTTGGGCAACAACAGACTCAACGGCACCTTTGAAACATAATTTGGATCCTACAGAGGACTCAAAATGACTCATTCCACCAGAGAGGAAGATGGGGTCCAAGCCTCTAAACGGTCAAATTTTAAGGACAAATCCTGGATCCTAGTTTGAAGGACTTTTTTGCTTTGATTTTGTTTGAACAGACTGATGTTATCATTTAAAACTGTTCTGTTTGGGCGCTCAGTGTGCTGCCAAGAGGACTTGTGACACACAAACACTTATCTGGGCCAAAAGACATGATGTCACTGATACAGGATGTGATCCAAAGGGTGCTATAGCTTCTGAGAAGCAAGGGTGTATGTGTGTGTGTATGTGTGCATGAGTGTTCAAAGCAACAAACGGTTAATAGATACATATTCCTCGCACTGGTTTTCCAGCGACAGCATAGTGTGTACATACAGTATTCTGTTCACAGTAGTGGTATGTGTCTGTCTTGTGTTACCTCTGTTCCTTTTTTCTGTTACAGTATGGCACAGGAGTAATAGTAGACAATATTATGGTCAGTTGATTGATGAATCCATGGGTGAAGGAAGAGTGAATTTGCTGGTAATATGCAGAGTGAGTATAGAGACAATAGGCGGGATATAGTGAGATGACAGGTGGCTGATAGCAGGGTTTAAGTGTTTCAGGAGAGGAAGGCAAAGACGGATGAGAATGGGTGGCTGGCACACCAAAAAGAGAGGGACTGATCAAAGAAACAGCCTTATTTACTAACATACAAATAGATGTCTCCTCATTTTGTTCTTGACGATCCAAGGGCAAAATTAGTTACAATGCTAACAACCAGGCATAGTGCAAAAAGCCGGGAAACAGTCAGAGGCCATAAGGAAGCGGTTGTGACCAAGGCTCTGTGTTAGAGACAAGGAATGTTACGTATTTCACAGGATCATACCAACAAAGCTAGAATTTAATACCAACAGATCTACATTAATCGACCAAATTTGAAATAGCTAAAAAGAAAGTAGCTTTCCAATATTGAGCTTTTCCTCATTATTAAAAGGTTTAGAGGTAGTGTTGTGAAGAGCACAGTCAATTCACTTTTTATTGTTTAAAGGCGGACATCACTTGTATAGATTTTAAAAAACAAGAAAAATAGTTTCACAATAATTTTGATGTACATGAGAACAGAAAAAAGCAATGCACTGTTCTAACTTGCAACAGAAACCTCCAGCTAGGCCTATAAAGATGAGAAGTAAACAGAGAAAAAATGGTCCTTTTGTAAAGGTGGAGATTTTACAGGTTTTACTGTAAAATAGAGGGCAGATTGAATGTTTGTGTGAAGGAAAACTATCTTTGTGTATGCTTCTTTCTCTGTACTGTGGTGTCAGTGTTTAAAAAGAAGTAAGCGATTTAGGTCCTCATAACCTTCTTCATTCATAACACTCATGCTTCAATCTGAGGGCACGCATATTTCGTGTTGAGTTGTATGATTAATTTGCTAAGCCATTGTTCATATCATAAATGTTTGTACCTTTAACTGTGTCTCTGCCAAATAATAACGCATGACAATTACAGTTAATTTAAAACAAATATATTTATACCACAGATATGTTTGTTTTGTATCATACCATTTTATTTTATTGTAAATGTTAAGCTTTGTGTTACAGAAATGAACAAATGTTTTATCTTTTTTATTAATATTATTTCTGTACAGGTTAATCAAAATGCACTATTAAATGTATTAAAATAAGAAATGATTAATTTGTCATTTGTTTACACTACAGATAGCTCTGGGTGCTAACACATTCTCAGATTCAGACGAACTCTGGATTTTCCTCACCCTCATATCCACCTCATTCCGAGGAGTCTAACCTTCATTCCACACCAGTAAATACAGGATTGAGCTGCATGCATGGGGGGTACCAACTGGTTTTGTAGATGGTGATCTCACTTGTTGTCTTGTTTCTTATAGCAGAAGACAATAGAGTCTGTTGTACCACAGCTGGCCTGGTCTGGACCCGGCAGACTCAACAATGAGAGGCGCAGTCTTGCAGCAAAGAAGAGGTCCAAAGGATCAGAGTGGAGGCTAATGTACTGCTTTATGTTTCTAATCACTTGACAAAATGAGAAGTAGCCACATGTAGGCGCAAAAAACATCTTTTCCATGCACATAATGTATGAACGTTTTTATGTTCTATAAACCCAGTCTATGTATTTATATAACTCAATACTCTTTCTGTGGACAATGAACCCCATTAACCAAAACCTCACAAGACTCACGCATGAAACCACAGATGTGTGCATGATCTTGCCTTTGCACTTGAAATGTGCCTTCAACAGATTTGTCTTTACTTTTGTTTGAATAACAGATGAAAAATAAACCTTTACAGGCTAATTCTGTTTATCTCTCTCTCTCTCTTTTTCTATCTCTTCTTCTGTTAGTGTCTGCGCACACTAAATATGAATGCTGATTTGTTTCTGCATGCACATGTGTATGTATTTTGCTGGGAACACAAACACCTCTGAGAGATTATGCAGGGCAAGACAAGGCTGACCAAGAGTCAGGGCTGCATGTTTGCCCCGTTGTTTGAGAATCAGACGCAGAAGGTTTCCCACATTGATAAATGAATACAAACGTGCAAGTGCATGCTTCTGTGTGTGTGTGTGTGTGTGTGTGTGTGTGTGTGTGTGTGTGTGTGTGTGTGTGTGTGTGTGTGTGTGTGTGTGTGTGTGTATGCGTTTCTTCTTCCAGTTTGTCATGCATTTATCAAAAACTCATTTAGCAACATAACAGTGTGAAGGATGGTTTTGGATCCCTACCAGGTGTGATTTAAAAAAAAAAATGTAGGATCTCCTGCTTTTTTCCCCTTCTGAACCAGAGATTATCAGCACAGCTAGTGTGTTGTTTGAAAAAATGTAAAGGACGCAGTAAGAATGAAAGCTGATAGCCGGCTTCAACCAACTGCAAGGTTAGGACAATATTATTGTTGAATAATGCAAACAATCAAATTTTTCTGCATCTACTAACACATGTTCATTTGTCTTCATTGCACATTTACCAGGCATATCTACAAACCACCAGCAATGCCCTGCTTATTACAGATTGTTTTATTTATCACATCATATTGTATAGTTAAAACAGTTTCCCAGCAGTGAGCAGTCATGTTGGGTCACAATAAATCAGACATGCCAAATATGTGACAGGAACTCTATGGGCTGCTCATCTTCATGTGGACTGGAATGCTCTGATAGATTGCATGGTATTGTTGTGGCAACAGAAATGGTATGCCATCATTGATAACAGCGTTTTAAGACTCAACATGGAAAAGAACAACAGAGAATTTAGTCAGTGTTTATACAGTTGACCTCATATCACTCCTCATCATATCTCCATATTCCAGAAATTCCAAAGGCTGGAAGTAAAGCTAGTAAGCAAGTAAGGATCAATCTGTCTATTTTTGTCCTTTTAAAAAAAATGGGTTTGGCGTACATACGCATACACTCACACACACTCTCACACACAGTCTAGTTGTTTTAATGACCTAATCACTGGGGTCAACTCCAAATATAGCAGTGTATGTTCATGTTTGTATGCACATCTGTATGTGTGAGTGTGGCAGAGAGAGAGAACAGAGGTGGCATGACAGTAAAAATGACAGAAACAAGACGAGGACATACCACCATGTCTCTACATCCTTGTTCTATTCCAGATGTGTATCTGCTATCCTTCAATCCTTCAATGATGTTCTTATTTTCTTATGTGGCATTGAACACGTCCAGCTAACGCCTTGTTGAAATGTCTCAGGTTAAACACAAGGAGTCACTGATCTAACTACAAGTCACAATTTAATGTCTGTTTTACAGATCAACACTGCCCTCTGGTGGTTGTTTGGAATAAAATGAACATGTGTACCCACAACACAGACATCTCGGTCGCTATGGGCCCATCACTCACTTAAACACATAGAATTAAGTCATCTGCGAAGGCACCAATAACGATTCTGTCTTGCAATATATATATATATATATATATATATATATATATATATATATATATATATATATATATATATATATATATATATATATATATATATATATATATATGCCTGTGCTTGTCTGTTTTTTTTTTTATCAGCAAGCTATTTCTTAATGAATCCTATGCTTTTAAATACATTTTCGTAAAAACAATCATGGTGTGTGTAAGTGAAGGTCCTCAGATTTCAGAGAGCCAATGGGCTGAAACAGAATCTACTGACAGGAACACACAAATGACATGAACCCAGCACGTTCACAGTTTATGCAACTCTGTGTAAGGCCATTTCTATTCTTCCTGCTGTGCGCACTCAGCGCGTGCACACACACGATTGGTTTTGAGACCAGGATTTACTTAAACAGTTGGTTCTTTGACGAAGACTATCGTACATTCACACCCATTAGGTTTTTGTCGACCTGTATTAGGCTGTATTCGAGGCTACACTCAAAACACTCGGGGCTTAGATTCCTCAAAATGAACTCGTGACGCCGACAAAGAAGAGCGTGTGTCGGGACAACCGCAGCCTAATTGTACACTTGGTCATAGCCCCCAAGCAGAGATGGGCAGTATTTCTATTGCTTGTATTTGAAATACGTAGTTCAATTACTTTTGAGTATTTTGTAATTTGTATTTGATAGGGCCGATAAAAAAAATCTAATTTGTAACAAAATGCTTTAGAGTGGAGTAATTTTGTATTTAAAATACTCAAAATACTTTCTCCACGAATCAAACAACAGTTCACGAGTTCAGTCTTCAGATCTTCAAGTTCAACGGATTGTCTGTCAAGGTACATATGTTATCTGAGTGTGACAAATGTCAACTAGCTTGATGTATAATTTATGTCTGGGTCTGGCTACATAGCCTATTGTATATACATGGTGATGGTTATAATATCAAGCTAGCGATCTATGCTAACATGCTAATGACGCTAGCATGCTGTCTAGGCTAGTGCATAGCCAGTGTTTAGCAAGTTAACTTATCAGTGGAATTTGCAAGCTATAGGAAGAGGGAGATTGGGAGCTGGTATGTTCATGATAACCTTATCAAGAGAGTCTGACCATCTAATCTTGCACTGTATTACAAGTTATGCTGTATCTTCTCAAAGTGAATGTCATGATGCCATATCAATTACTGGCAGATAATATAGTTCACAGTTTACTTAGCCAGGCTATGACAGTAGATGTCCATTTGTTTAAAAAAACCCATTAAATATCCAATTTATTTTATTTAAAAGGCATATTATGAAAGTATTATTAGTTTTATTATTTCATACATTCTACAGTTGGCCCGGTGGACAACATGTCTCAGTACAGTAATTTATTGAGGCTCTTTACCTGTATACAACTATTCTTGTTGATACAAAGCCCAAGTTTATGGGCTGTTAAAGTCCCATTAATACAAATATATATACATAATCAATCAAGTTGTTATCTTTTAATAGCTTTGCTTAGTTACACTGACATTCTGTGACTGCTCTTCCTTTTTGTGGGGTTCACCAGAGCTTTGTGTATATTATATAGCCCAAACCTGAATGCTCTGCTATACCAAATTGTGAGAAAACGGAAAAACCAGAAAAAAGTATTTCCTATATTTTCAATTCAAAATACATGCCTTGTATTTTGTTACATTTTCTGGCACCAGTATTTTGTATTTTATTTTAATACATTTATTTGAGGGGTATTTTGTATTTTGTATCAAAATACATTTTGATGTATTTTTGCCCATCTCTGCCCCCAAGGAGCATTGTGTAAAATGTTACGTATTCCAATAAAACTACCCGACTGTGTCTTATTGGAGTTATGGACCGCTTTGACCACTAGAGGACAGGGTCCCTCCACACTACACAAAGCTGCATCTGGTCCAGCCCTCTTTTGCCTCGTATAACCCCAACTACATTATGCAAAGCCTGTCCAACCGTTGTAGCACAAAATACATTATTAAATAGACGGATGAGCGTGGCAGGAATACTGATCGCTTCTTTCATTGTGACTTCACAAGACAAAATTATTTCCAGTATGCCTGATTTAAGGTTACAATTCACAGGGTTACATTTTGCTATTTAATTTGTTCTTCTGCTCTTTGGCTCACTAGAGTTTTCACAACAGCACTGTCTAGATTTTGTGGTGATTAAAGTAACACTTTTCATGCCTTATTCATTAGAAATGATCACCAAAGAAGTGACCTACAGCACATTATGTGTTTCCTTAAGACCAGAGCTGTTAATATTTTTCATAATGAGAAATTTCATAAATACATCCTTGACCATGACACCACTATATTCTTGGAAGGTCAATTGCTGTTGCAATTCTTATTTTCTAAATGCATGTTACTGTCTTAAGCTTCTGTGTTGCACATGGCAATTTAGTGGTTGTGACCCAGCAGTAGCTCGTTCCTCCAGCAGGTGACAGGAGGTTACAGACAGTGCAACATGTGGTGGCAACAGATCTGCAGGACGCATCTATTGTGGCTAAGCTTTACTGGTTTTTGGAAGGAGGATTGGACGGACTTCTGCCAAGAGGTAGAAAATAATTACTAAAGTTGAAGGAACAATCTGCCATTTTTACATTTACATTATTCACACGTCATCAAGGAAAATGGAAATAAATAGAATAGAATAAAACTTGATTATCTTTGGCTCACCACAACAGAAAAAAAGCAACACAAGCACATGTAGCATACTATACAGAAAAGTAACATGTTCAAAAAATGTGGCAACAAGATGCTACAAAGATCACTGCAGAACCTTCACACCCTGGACAGAAGCTGTTCCAACTCCTCCCCTCTGGTAGGCGCTACAGAGCACTGTAGGCCAAAACCACCAGACACAGGAACAGTTTCTTTCCACTGGCCATCACTTATGAGCAATGAATCAGTCAAACTGCACTACTACCTCCATTCTGCACCTTAATTCCATGGACGATGTTGTTGTATAGGGTTATGTTCATATATATATATATATATATATATATATATATATATATATATATATATATATATATATATATATATATACTTTTTGGATTTATATTTATATTGTAGATGGTTGTTAAATGTTTATGCTTACATCTGTTCTACTTTTTGTTTTCTGTTGTCCCTGTTTTTTATTTGTTTTTTAATATATATTTACATTTTTTCCTGTTTATTTGTAAATTCTGTGCATGTACGTGGAGAGCAACGAAAAACCGGAGTCAAATTCCTTGTACGCGTACGCGTACATGGCCAATAAGGCTGATTCTGATTTAAAGACAAAACAAAATCCCTAGAGTAGGCCTACAGGTAGAAAACACAACATGTTCGAGCACACTATAGTACACAAAGTCAACACAAGGCTCCTTTATTTTACCAATCTTTAGCAAGTACCAGGCTAAAGTCTGTAAATCATGTATTAATCATCACAAATCACAAACATAGCACGAGACACACTATTCACTCTTTTTCCCTATCTTTATTCAACACAAACAAGAGATACATAAGAGTAATGGTTAGTGTGAAACACGTGATATAAATTGCCATAATAAAATATACCATTTAGGCAGACAGGGAAGATAAAATTAATAATAAATTAAACGTGGCTGTTACAAAATCCTGTTACACAACCAGTTATGAGGGGGCTTCTCTGGGTACGTTTTCTGACAGCTCTCAAATTGATCATACAATTAATGAATAGGAATATCACGAAGCATGTATATTGTTTTGTTTCATGTTAGCCTGCTGGTGCAGCCTGGGGGGTTTCATAAGCAGGGGGCTCTGGGACAAATGGGTGCGCTATAAGCTGGCACACAGCACACAGCCGGGCGCTCGGGCCAGATTGGTTAACTTCACTACGTCTTTTCCGTAGTTATGAAACTTTCGAACGCAGGTTTTGTAACCAAGCCATCCTGACCAATCAGAGCTCGAGTTCGCTGTTCACGTGTTTTTTTTTTTATGTAACAAACGAGCGTCTATGGGTAAAGTCGGTCCTCTACACTGGGTAGGACCGCGGCAGCTATAGACATGAATATACACGTCAACAGAAGAAACCCTAAATCTACGTAACACTTTTGTTTTTTTTCTTATTTTGACGCTACAATGTCGCTCCAACCGCAAGTGGAGGACGCACAGGAGGCGATAAGCGCCTTCTTCATCGGTGCCAACTCGGACAACGTCTTGGAAGAGCAGGACCACCATCCACTTATACTACAGAAAGCCAACGCACTAGCGTCAGGAAACTGCCTGAAAGAAGCTATCGACTTGTTTTCCGCTGCTATGCGGTACGGCCCCGTGCAACCGGAACAATTAGGCACCTTGGTAGACTGCATCCTCCGCAACTTTAAGAGAAAAGCGGCTGGGCCGGACCCGCTTTCGCGTCGCAGTCGGGACGCAGAGGAGAGCCGTGGTGACGATGTGTTTGACTGTCCTAACTGTCGTAGCTTTTTAGGTGAACCCGTGACGCTAGCCTGTGGACACTCGTATTGTAAAAGGTGTTTACAACGACAGCTGCTCTCCAAATGTAAGCTGTGCAGTGGAACCGTCGGCGGCGAGGAGAAAGTGAGCGTAGTTATGTGCGGACTTTTGGAGAAATGGTTCCCCGACGAGCTGAAAAGGTCGAAAACGCTGTGCGAAGTGGATGAGCTCTGCAGAAGAAGACGTTACCACGAAGCCGTGTCGTTAGCAACCGATGCTATTCAGTGTGGTGAGTATTAAAAACTAAAAATACGCTACATCCATGTTTTAAGAAGAAAGGTGTGTTTTCCGGTGATGTGTCTGCTGCGCACCCTTAGCGAGCATGTACAGGAAGACGAATCGTCACTGGGACGTTTCTATGTAAAAGCTAAATACATTTGGACATGACGCAGTAGTCTGTGTTTATTGTTAGTGGACCCCCAAAGGGCTTAAGTAGAGTAAGTTCTACTGACCGACATTTTGAAAATCCAGTTACGTTTTTTACCAGTCTGTTGCCAGTCTCGTCCCATAAGCTGTCGCGTTATGGTCGGTCGGTCCTTGCTTACGAAAGTTCACAAAGCTGAGCATGCGCGCCCGGTGAAAAGTTGCATAAGGCAGGTCGTGACACATAGCGAGGCATGGTTTTGTAACTTATTAATAAAGGGCATTTGCATTTTAGAACAGTTATGAGCTGTCGTTACATGAGCATTAATGCACCATTTACGGGTCAATTTGTGAGGCAGGCCTAGTCTGGTGGTTCGGCCAGGCTGTCACTTAGCTGTTGTAACACAGATCCTGACGTGTATGCAGTGAGAGAAACTTAAGATGACTCTGTGTCAAATTATTTATAAAAATGATTAAAACTTTGTGGCTGGAGCATAATATCCCAGTAATGGTTGCAAAGACTTGTATAAGTGAAGTCAATGAGATGGTCTCAAGTGCCCCTTGAGCAAGGCACTTAATGCCCAGTTGTTGCAGTGGAAGTGACCTGAAGTTGGACACTGCCTGTATGTTCACTGAGATATTCCCTGATTTAAAAGAAGATGAAGTGTTGTGGTTATCATGGCCTGGGAGGAAGTAGTTGCAACTTTTGTTTTTTTACACTTGAACCGCTGAATCCCAAGTGACCTCTTACCATGCAAGAAGAACCAATGGTGACTTCCTTTATATTCAGGTATATTTTATGTTGCTGTAGTTATAAGCTTTAAATGGCATTTTTATTTATTGTTATCATAATGTGACGATTGGGAGGCCTGATGTGCAGCACACATCTGATCTCCCACACCTCCGGTTGTCCGACAGCACGGCTGGAACATTTTCTGGACCTTCACCCGCTTTACGGAAGCTTATGGAGACATTCGTGGAATCTGGGTCAAGTGATATAACACATATGTAACCCTGATGTAACTTGTACCTTGAAAAACTGAGTGAAAGACGTCATCTAAACTTCTGCGTGATAAGAATTTCAGTGACACCAACACCAATGGAATGACAACAATTAAGAGTTCAACATTTACCTTTTTTTTATAACTCAAAATATTTGCAAAATTAATCCCAATGAATTTTTGGTAAACTGTCTGAGAGACTCACTCAAAACAAAGTGACATGGTTGAGTAATGAGATGAATGCCAAGTATCTGCTCTTGATGTGATCCACATTCATTAAAGATCATAGACACATTTATACTTAATTATAACCCCAAATAATTTAGCCATTTCTTAAGGTGTTACGTGTTGGATTAGGCGACTTAATATCGTTTGCTATTTTTAGTACATGCTTTTGATTTTTAGTACATGCTTTTGGTTTTTAGTACATGCCAGTATTTGTGGCTCTTGAGTCCCCTTTAATGTAATATATTCACAAATTCTGGAAATATGTTCTTCAAGGATATAATCGGTCAAACAACAATCATTTCTCCTTCATCGTGCATTCTTGGCGTAGATAATCCACCAAATAATCCTCCAAATCCATTATATCTCCTGAAAGCCCCTCCCCCTCTCTGCTGGGAGATGTATCATCTGTGTTTGTCATGTGGTTAAGTAACTAACATGTCGTGTGGGAATTGACAGAATTTAAACACTTTCTGTTGAGGTAAACACTACCTTCCCATGCAAGTAGAAAATGTTGTAGGTTTGCTCATTAAATTATAGACAATTTGATGTAGTCAATATAATTAATATTATGGTGTATGTTATGTTGATTTACATATTTGTTTAAACTAAAAAGGCTGTGCTTTCCGATATCTAAAGACAAACACTCAAATAAAAACCTTTTCTTATAGAATAAAGATTTTTCTTCTCCTGTAGATCCAGAGTCGACGGCCGCGGCCCGACTGTCCCGGGCGGAGGCGTATATGGCTCTCAAACTGTACCGCCTGGCTTTGGAGGACACCGAGTTTAGTCCCTGGTCCAGCTTTTCTGCTGAGGTACGTCACTCACTGACACCGCACTCATTTGTTATCCTCTGCTACAGAAATGTTACTTTGGACTGAATCAAATTGAATGGCAGCCTGGCATTGCGTCTTTACTGAGGAGAGTCTGCTGTGTGTTCACTCTCTTCTGACTGATATATTAGTCTGCTGGTCATTGTTAAAATAAGCTGTGTTTTAAGATTGCCACCCACAAGGCCACAGACAGTGAGCACCTCATTAGTCATGTTTATGGGGATGTGCCAGTTTACAGGTGGCAGATTTTAAAGGTGAAATGTTGATACGTGTCTTGGCAGCTAAATTTATCACAGTCTGAAAATCCTTTCTCAGGGTTGACCCTGTTTGTTTGTTTACGAGGCCTATTTTTAATGACCGCCTGCTATTTTTAGTGTTGTATAAAAGGCCTTTTCATCGGGTAAGTAGTTACGAGAACATCGTGACTAAAGAAGGTTTTCTAGACCCCTACTGAGAATGCAGTGATTAAGGTCAAAGCCATCATTGACTATTGCATTAGTAACACGAGATCAAATGTCTGGGTTTAGGCTTAGGATGTTAATTATTGGCAGTAAAAAGTATGTCATATGGATTTATTGGATATCATTGAAGTATTGCATTGAAAAATAAAAAGCTGCCTGGAGTTTAGGAAAATTGTGTTCTGTCTGTTTTTAAAAACAGTTCAACGTGTTTTTGAATCTGTTGTTGTTAAGATGCATTTAAAGCATAAAGACCTGCCATCAAGAGTTATGTCTAATGTTTCTCTTTCTGTCCTTTCAGGCTTTGTTTAGGAAAGCTATGGTGCTGCATGAGATGGGCCAAGTGGACGAGTCTCTCCAAGTCTTCCTCCACTGCCTGGCTGTAGACGAGGACTTCCCCGGTGCTAAGAGACAGGTGGAAAAGGTTAGATAGATGATTAGTCTGCTGACAATGTGGGAAGAGAAAAAAATGTTAGACTGTCATCCTTAAGTCTGTAGTCAGTTGAGTTGAAGTCCCACTGTCTTAATGCAAGTAGTCTGGAGGAGCTACCTTCGATACAACGTAAGCCGAAGCTTTAAGCTTCAAGGAGCCTAGGAACTGTTTGATTGGATAGCCTGGAACGTAAAGCTCAAACTTTTTATTATCTTATTGCACAATAAGACACGTTAACATTTTGTGCAATAAGACCATATTGTTATTGCACAAAGTTATTTGTCTTGTTTTCATAGCTAGCATCTGATATTATACTACATTGACTTGATGGTACATCTTGTCATGGAATCATAAAATCCCACTAAAACTTTATGACGGTACCCCTTGTGTTACTGTGTTTCTCTAATAGGATTTACATCATGCATTGTCATCTATGCATAGAAATGTGTCTGGGGTGTCATTACATTGAAGTGCAGCACTTGCAATACAAAGTGGGAAGAGAGCAAATCTAAAAGTCTCAGGTTACAATAATGTACATATAAGGTGCAAATACAATATATGTAAGTCCGAATAAGGTTAACAGTAGGGATCAGTCTAAGTCTCAGTCTGTCATGGAATTGCGTAAGTTGTTAGTGGATCAGGTCTTGTGACTCTGTCTGTAATGACATTAGTACCACAGGATTGTAGTTATGTAAGTGTTCAACAGTTGACTCCTGTATGCAGTACTACATACTGTACATTTTCAGAATATCGTGAGAGTTTGTTGCCAGTGTTGCATTCAGTTGCTAATGCTGCTCAAGTTGTCTCTGAATCATCATTGTATAAGGAATCATACATACTTACATTAGTCATCTCATAAAAAGTCTATATTTGTTTCACCACACAATGCAGGGTTTTGAGTCTTGGTAAAAAAAAAAAAGTGCAAACATGTTGTTTAAACACAGCTGTAAAGTGCTTGATTGTTTCCACTAAACCTGGCAATTTCAAAATAACAGAAATTGTCGGGGGGGGTTTGCATCCCAAACACCTTTTAAACATAATCTGCCTCTCAAATGTGAAGACTCGAGTACTCGCTGACAGACTGATTGCTTTTTTACAGATCCTGTGTGCCTTGCTCTCCCCCACCGATGAGAATGTGAAGGTCGGCCTGAGGGAAACGACGCAGAACACGTCACCTCACTTACGTAATAAAACCCTCGTGGCCGATGCCGAAGCTCAGCCACCGAGCCCGGTCCAAAGACAACACCAGGCCCGCGCCACCTCGGCACACGACCATCTGGAAAGCCTTGAGGTACAAGCAAACTGAGTAATGATCTCACGTTGTTTGAAGAATAGCTTCAGTGCTTTTGTCGCCACACGTTTTATAATAGATTCATCATTAACTTCTTAACCGCGGTCCCCTGTCATTATTCAGAAACGGTGGGAAAGCCTGGAGCGGCCTGGTCTCAGCCGAGCTCGTTCGCTACGCGTCAACGGCTCCAGTTGTGGCGAGGAAGGGCTGAAGAGAGTTTGCTCCGCCCCTCAGCTGGGGGACGAGGACAAGGGGAGCCTGCTGAAGAGGAAACTGTCAGTGTCGGACACAGAGCACTGTGTTGTTGACAGCGGAAGTAACAAGCTGAAAAAACAAGGTCAGTGGCCAATGCCTCCATTTTATTGCTTTCTCTTCTACCTAATCTTTTAATTTTTAATTTCCAAGTCAAAGCTCTTCTGTTTCTGAATATTATAAGAACTCAAAACATATAATGTTAGTAAAATTAAGCTGAATTGGACTCTTAAATACAGACTTTTCACAGGAATTATGTACAATAGGTTGGATAGACACTCATTGATTAACACATCTCATTTCCCAACAACCTATATAATGAAATGCTTTCTTCTTTGGTTGACTTAAGGTGTGGCGAAAGGCTCCAAGCAAAAGGCTGCCAGAGCTAAGACCTGCAGAATTGTTCCCGAGGACCTGCTGGACCCCAACGACTTGGAGTGCTCCCTCTGCATGAGGTAAGGCCGAGTTCACACATTTACCACAACGTTTACACACATTGTACACTTGTAAACGACTATTAGGAATTGACAATTGATCGTTGATCAACACAGGCTGTTCTATGAGCCTGTGACTACACCATGTGGCCACACCTTCTGTAAAAACTGTTTGGAGCGCTGCTTAGACCACACGCCCCAGTGTCCCCTCTGCAAAGAGAGCCTGAAAGAGGTGAGAGATCGGTCTTTTGCCTGTATTGAATCTGGATATTCATCTATTTTGTGCTGATTAAAAATATGTGTTCCTTGCCTCCTGTTTTAATCAACGCATGTCCCGCTGTCTCCAGTATCTAGCATGTAGGAGCTACATGGTGACGACTGTCTTGGACATGCTGATCAAACAGTATTTGAGTCCGGCGTATGCAGAGAGGACTAAAGCCTACCTGGAGGAGACCAGAGAGCTTTCTGAGTAAGCGTTTCTGTCTGTGGCCAGGTCGATTCCCAATGTGCACCGTCAGAAGTTTCTGTAGCGGGAGTTTGAAAATGTTTTCTGCTCCTCTCCCTCTGTGCAGTCTGACGAAGAATGTGCCTATCTTTGTGTGTACCATGGCCTACCCCACCGTGCCTTGCCCCCTGCATGTCTTTGAACCACGTTATCGCCTCATGATTCGCCGCTGCATGGACGCGGGCACGCGGCAGTTTGGGATGTGTATAAATGATCCCCAGAAAGGGTAAGCACACAAGCAGAAACACACTTGCAAGCACATTTATTTGTATGAATTATTATTATATAAGATAATAATATATAATATTGGAGGACCTTAAAACCAGACAAAATACATTTTCTAATTAAAACAAAATTGTGTCCTCCACTGCAGGTTTGTAGATTATGGCTGCATGCTGACCATCAGGAGTGTCCATTTCCTGCCTGACGGACGCTCAGTAGTGGACACCATCGGAGGAAAACGCTTCCGGGTCGTGTCCCGAGGAATGAAGGACGGCTACAGTATTGCTGACATCGAGCACTTGGGTGACACCAGGGTAAGAACCACGATAACATTTGAATGATTTTATAATCCTACTCTGCTCTAAATCTGTATCTTAGATATGAAACCACATTTCAAGTCTGTAGGGGTTGATTTTGGGTGGGGTGTCACTTTTTGTTTTTTGACATTGTTATCATTCATTGCCAATTCTTTTCAAAGGAATGCATTTTTAAGTTTAAACAATTCAAAAGTGACCAAAGTTAATGGATTCTTTCCCACCAGGTTGAGAGCAGTAATGAGCTACAGAGACTACAAGAGCTGCATGATGCCGTGTATGAGCAGGCCCGCGTCTGGTTCCAGAACCTCAAGTTCCACTTCCACAACCAGATCCTGCAGCACTTTGGACCAATGCCAGAACGAGAAGTTGACATCCAGGTAAACGCCCCACCCTCTACTTCCATCGGTAGAGATTGGCCTATTCCTGTCCAGATTAGTTTATGTAAGGACTACATTTCAAACTGATTGCTTAATCTTCAACTACACATAAAACATTACACATTACTGTGGAGTAATGTCTGCACTAGACTGTAGATGCCTGAGTCAGAGCCAAGCCAACTATTCCCACTGATCTTTGAGCGTGTTTAAACAAGAGAAACCTATTTTTAACTTCCTTTATCAAGGATTTACTTTTCAAATACAGTGGTTCCCTTGCATCTGCTGTCTTATTACGCACACATATTTACACTTTGCTTATATATTGGAGGATTGAAATATGTGGCTGTATTGGCCTTATTAAAAAGTGTAATTAGAACTAGTATAATGGAAAATGACACCTTGTGCTTAATTAAACCTGGGGTGCCTTCCAGAATAAGAACTAATGGGCAGCCGTTAGATTTCCGGTGGTCCGTCCGTCTGTCGGTATGTGCTTTCTCGAGAATGTGTCTCATAGTGACTCAAGGATGAACTGATAATATTTAGGTGGTCCCTGTGATATCATTGTGACCTCACTAAACACATAACTCAAGAATTGATATGCTAATTATGACAATTTTTAAACATAAACTAAATTCCTACATTTTTAACAGACATGGATGTAAACTGCAACTTGACAGGTTGGTCGGTGGTGCAGAGTCTGTTAACGGTAACAACCCATTTTGTTAACTGCCTACCTCCAGTAGAATTTTTCAAATAACCAAAGATGCAGATAATCAAAGGAACACCAATCTATATGTATAATATTTTGTATTTATTATTATTATAATCAGAACCAGTATCCGTTGAGCTCTAGCAGTAATTCTCTCAAAAATACTGCAGTGTTTGTAAAGCTGTTATTACCTCATCTGACACAGCGAGACACTGCAGATTCTTAGACTCAGTGGATCATCTCATGACCCACTTTGCCTTCAGGGGAAACCCACATTACCATGGATTCACCTGCTTTAGAAGTCATAATACAACATAGTTGTTGTTGTGTGTGTGTGTGTGTGTGTGTGTGTGTGTGTGTGTGTGTGTGTGTGTGTGTGTGTGTGTGTGTGTGTGTGTGTGTGTGTGTGTGTGTGTGTGTGTGTGTGCGCGTGTGTGTGCGTGTGCGTGCGTGCGTGCGTGCGCGGCACATAGCCTGCAGAGTTGAAAGGGATTACAGCTCCGCTCTTAGGACAACCACGGGGCGGAGTCCATTGACAATGTAGGCTAAAGAGCTTTATGGGTGCTTCATACCTAATCCCATCGGCCCTGTTGCGTCAGAAGAGCGGTATGAAGAGAATCCCCAACTCTACCACATGCGCACACATAAGCACAAACACACACGAAAGCATTGATTTTGATGTTATGTAATTTCGGAACATGTTTGTTCCAGGAAACAATACAACATGGCCAGTATAAAATGTATCATTCACTGGGAATTCTTATAAGTGTTAAGCACATTTTGTAACGGGCTCAGGCTTTTTTCAGCCGTGTAACTCTTGACACAGAAATGGATTCCTCTGGCAGAAGTATTCCACAACTTCCACATGGGTCTAACACTCTTCCTCCTCTCTTCCAGGCTACTCCTAATGGTCCAGCGTGCTGCTGGTGGCTCCTGGCCGTTCTGCCTATCGACCCGCGGTACCAGCTCTCTGTCCTCTCCATGACCAGCCTCAAAGAACGCCTGGTGAAGATCCAGCATATCCTCGCATATCTGCAGAACATCCCTAACAACTAGAGCTTCCTCTTCTCATCACCACAAACATCCTTCAGACTTAAATGACACTCAAGACAACCCTGTATCAACATCTCACCAATGCCATTTTATCTTTCAGCTCTTCTTTTTACATCCACAAAAGACCGTTCTTCATAAAAAGATAAAAGCAAAGTTGAAACATCCTTGAACTGTGCATCACTGAAACCAGAGATGTGGCCAAACCACCTCAGGGATATTTCCACTGATGCATTTTTTTATTTTATTTTTTTTGTGACGCAAAAATTATTAAAGAAATAAGAGAAATATGACAGCAACTGTTCTCATGTGCTATCGTTCTTAATGCTGTTCATTTTCATAAGAGCATCATAACTTTGTTGAAATGAGAAGAGCAGCTTTGATATTTAGTTGATGCTGTTGAATGTGAGGACAGAGTAGTTTATCTAACAATCAACCTTTAGTGTACCGTCTTAAAGGATAGCACTTGCAGCGCTGAGGTGAAGAGAATATTATAGTTTGTGTTGAATCATCTCTGTTGAGATCTTTGAAAAAAGACGTTTTCTTTGTTTTGTTTTTTTGACTGCTGGCTCTAAGGTTTATGTTAATATGGAGGAGGAGGGGTGAGGTGATTTTGTGAAACTAAATCCTAAATGCTGTAAGTCCAAAAAAAGTGATCGCAGGATGTGGTTTAGATGAACCATTAACAAGAGATTTGTGCAAAAACCAAGTGCAACTTAAGGCCGGCATATGTGTACCAAACAGTCCTGAAAGTATTAATCTACATCTTCCGAGCATTGTGTTCTTTCCAACTCCCTTCTCCCACATGCTTACCACTCACAACTTCCATCGCTGCCTCTTAGTCGTGGCAAGAATGAGATGATCTGTGTTTCTTCCCATAGTTTCCCACTTTGAGTTTCTTCCAAGAACGTCATGCAAAGATTAGCCACTTTATCCCTCCTGACATCAGGTCGGGGGGAACGCTCACAGCGCTGACTTCTCATCTTGATTCTAAGCTTTCGAAATGCTTTTCTTCCTCTCGAAACTAACCTTAAATCGTATGCACTATATCTTCGAGACGTTTGTTTGATGTGGACCTTTGGAGATCTGGGTGAAGGGCGAGGATTAAGTGTTGAAGGTTCAGTGGTTCTGTTCATGTATTATTTGTCTCTCCTCTGAACCAAAAGATTCAGCTACCCGTTACATCAACTTATACTTAATTAATTTATAAGTAAGAATACTATTCTTACATTCTTCCCATGTGTTTGTATGAGAAATGTGAAGGGGGTCTTGCAATATTATGACAAATCAAAACAGGACAAAAACAGTATGTCTACAACTGATGGGTAAGCATTATTCTTCATTCACAGCTGATCTTTGTCTACTTGGAGGACTTTACTTGCAGTGCTTCAGTCAGGACTGCGTTTGCCTTACACCATTTTTGCATTGTGTTTTGAATTACATGATACGTTGGCTTTATTACCATTCCTTTTTGCCATAGTGAAAAATATGTTATAATTGTATTTTTGTTCTCGAAGTTGGTTTAAGGCACCATTTCTTCACAATGTGTATAAATACATCTTAAAGAAACACAATTCAAGTCAAGGCTGTTATATGTAAATCATCTGTAAAAAAACACTCTTTGGACAAATCTTGCTTTTTGGTCAGATGTTTAAGTTATACATTTTCAATAATAAATGCACTTCTTTTTTCAACGTTAGCCTCAGTGTCCACTGCTTGATCAGTTTTATAAAGGCACTAAACAATCTAGCAGCATGAGTTTTTACCTCACAGTAAGCATCTCACGTAAAGCCCCCAAAACATTGGATTCAAATCAAGTATTTCTAGAAAACATTGAATATTAATGACATAAAACACATATATATGTATCATTTCCAACACAAAAACTCAACTCTGGACTGCGTGGGTGTGGTTTTATTAGATTTGACAGTAACCAAACTAACCATATCAGATTCTTGTTTGGCGCATTGTAGTCTGTGACATCACCTTTTCCCTACAGAGCCCTGCCCACTTCAGTCCGTCAAAAGAACATAGAGTAGAGAAAAAACACAAACCTATAATGTAAAATAACCAAAGATGTTCAATCTTTGGCAGAGAATACTGAGTTCATGTAGGACTCCAACACACAGAGTAAAGATGAGTTGAGAAAATTGTTTTCATAGCTTTTAGACCATTTATGAGCAAATAAGTTGATATATAATACAGTCCTCCATGAGCCTTAAGTTAATATGTAATCAGTGGGTAAAGAAAATGAATTCTGGAGATCTGAGGAGTCTGTACATTTTCTAACCACAAGGGGGCGATAATGCAGCATTACTGTTACATTTAAGTGTTTCATAACTCACCCTTTACCCTCTGTACTCACTAAAACTCAACTTTTATAATGAAAATATGAACACATCTCTTTGACTCCACTATATTTGTTTTTTTTAACAATCAAACATTACAAATATATAATGTCACAGAAAACAGAATTACAACAGCAAGAAGAAGAAAGTACTCACATCCAGCGTTCTATGCTCCATCTCCTTCCATCAGACGTCATCGTGCAGAAAGCATCATAACAAACTCTGCAGAGGGAGACAGAGACAGCAGCAGATCCACCGATAAGGACTAATGACACTCTAATATCATAAAGGGACAGCATGGGATGCAGCCACATCATTTTCAGCCTGTGAACTGGAAACTAACACAGCTCATGGTGTGATGTAATGTTTCTATTATCACCAAGTTAATGAAAAGTCCAAGAAGTGAAGGCGTGATATGTCAAAGAAAAAAATAGCAGAAAGGATACAGGAGCATTTTAGTTGAAAATTGCAATAAGTCAGTTGGGGGGGGGTTCTGTTGAAGTAAGATAAAGCACATTGTTAATCAGTTTGATTAACACTTGATTCAGCTGGCAGTGGCCATTATTGCAGATTCACTTGTCAATCAAGACAGCTATTGATGTGTCCCTGTCAATGGAACTCAGCTGCAGATAGCTTGAGGCAGGTTTCACTAAATCAATCCAGTCAATCATGTCTTCCATTCCCCAATGTCCTCCTGAAGAGCTTTGCCCCGCAAGGCTTCTGACTGTAGGTGTGACTCTATTGACTGACTGAGCAGTAAAGCTTAATTCCGGATTAAGCCACTAACATTATCTCTTGAGATACTCCTCCAAACATTTTATTTCAAAAGAAGTAAATTGAGCGGAACCGCAGCTCCTATAGTCGTCCTAACACCTGAGTTTGACCCGCCGCCTGTGTAGTGAGAACGAGCGGCTAACTGATCATATTGAGGAGCACCTGCTTATTGATCCCTTCTGGGACTGACGCACCTATTCATATGTTTCCGATAACTGTAATTGATTGGATTGCTGAGACAAGACAAACAGGATCACACCTCTAAGCCCTTTGTGTGCTGCAGGCCATAATCACACACACACACGTGTGTGCAGTGATGATGACGCCTGCACGTGTGCACATAGACTTGTAAGTGTGCATTCATGTGTGTGTGACTGTATCCCACTGTATTGTTTATTAGCTTGCAAGGTAAAATATGGTAATGACATTTCTGCAAAGCCCTTGAGCTGCCCATGTGTGTGTTCTTGGTGTGACATGTGACAGGTGTGCAGGCATGTGTATCGATTGGCTTAATGCACTCCTAATTAAATCGGATGGGCAATTCCAGCTAACCCACCTTGACTTAACCAACCCTTCTTTCCCATCTCAAACTTTTCCCTCCTCATTTCTTATAGATTTTCTCCTTCTGTCCCCTTCATCCTGAACCCATTCCAATCAGATGCATTGACCCTTCTGCTTTGCCCTCCTTAGTTCGCTCTTCAGATCCCTTAGACCAACAGTTACCAACATTTTTCATCTGATAAATTGGGTGTTTCAGTACTGTACGTATGCTATTAATATAACAAAAGATATTAGCAGAAAGTTGGATGTTAAAATCATTAATCCATTACTTTTAGCAAACAATTTTAACAGTTTTTTTCCCCATTACTTCTAGCTACCTATTTCATCTTCTCCATTACGTTAATCATTTTATCCATTACCATTAACTTTCTATTTGAACTATTTATTGATTAGCCTACTTTTAACTCTTTTGACTTATCTGCTTGCTTCTTATTTGCACACTCAACTGACTCAGGATGGATCGCTTGCTGGTTCATTTAAAGTCACAATCAGTAAAAAGTTAAAAGCCAACCCCAGATTCATTCTTGTTTTAGAACAAGCTTTGTCCGCCTTTAGCTTCACCTTGCTATATTTGCACTGTGTCCACGATTGCTCTTGGATGATTGTGGATGATAGTGTTTTATCATTGTGTTGTATTCATTGTTTTAATGTCCTCTCACACCTTGCCTGGAGTCTGTCTACTCCCCCCCCCCAATCCCCAACCGCTCACCATCAAAGTCAATGTTGCCGTCTTTGTTGAGGTCAATGTCGCTGAGGATCTCCTCCAGCTCACCTTTCTTCAGCTTCTCCCCAAGGAGGGTCTTCATGCCCTCCTTCAGCTCATCGAGCGTGATCTTTCCATCACCATCACAGTCAAACTGCAATGTGTGCAGTTAGTGGAGAGCATTGAGGTGGGCACATAGACATGGAGAGACAAACAGATCATAGATGAAGAGGATGACAGAAGAAATAAGGAAGAAAAGAACAAATATTACAAGTCTCTGTTGCGGATGTGGAGGGTGAAGATTGATCATGGAGTGCTGAAATGAGGTGGAGAAAGAAAGATGGAAATAGAGGGAGAGAACGTTATCAAGAGACAAACAAAGAGACTCAGAGATGATGCAAAAAAGAGTTTTACATTGACAGTGTATATTAACAACATGGCTGCACGAGGTCCCTGGAAGTCTGAAAACAGCTTGAGTGGCAGATGGGGCGATGCTGACTCATGAGGTGTTAGTCGAGTGTTAGTGTTAGTACTGAAGTGAGACAGACTTTTTAAGTGAATATGAGGACTAAGTTGGGATGAGGCGAAAATGTATTCTCATTTGTCACAGAGCAAACTAAGCTCTGAAGTTATGGAAGTTTCTGTGCTTTAGTACTATTTCAACAGCCCCACAAACTGATTTGAAGGTCAGAACATGTGAATTTCTAGTTCGGACTTTTACGATGACGCACATGTGATTAAAGAATCTCCAGATTCAATGGCAGATGATTATGTCACCTTGCATTCTCAAAAGAGAGGACACATTTTAAAACCTTGCATGCAGAGGAATAACGGTGTCTTAGTGTCTTTCGTACTGGCTTTGATAAAAGCAAGTAGCCCAACTGGTTCAGGAAGAGATTGTTTGGTTGAGACAGATGTATTGTTACAAAGCTCTCTGTTCATGATCAGTAAAAGGGTGGATTATTCGATTGACACAATTTACTTTAGAGCCCCAAACTGTTTTTTACAATGTGAGGTGTACAATGCTGTGTTTCTATATTTCCATATTGAAAGCACTTTTTCATTTATCGAAATTTGTTTTGCCATCACTTTATTGGCAATAAAAACGTTGCTGAGTCAGCAGATGTCCAATTTCGCCCCTTGCTTTTAAAACAGCCACAATAGTCAAACTAAATGCCTACATTTATAATATAGATAAATTAATTCTTGTAGCATATTACACTCTCTGATTTGTTTTCAGTTATAATCATGAAGCGCACATTATCAGTGTTGTCTGTTTTGCTGTAACCATTAAAAACCTATCCTGCTATAATGTGTTCAGTGGAGGAACTGTAAGCTGTGCTTACAAATAACGTGACCGCCTTGTTTGTCCTGCTTGGTTGCTTGGACTACGTCACACCAGGGCTTGCCTTTGGGTGACCATCAATTTAGCACTTGCCTGCCTTTGTATTGACGTCAAAGAGAGCAACTCAATAGATATTTCCTCCAGACCAATGAAGCACAAATTAACATGTGAGTCAAAGAAGTGTAGAATATATATGGTGGCAGTTGTGATGGCAGGGACTGTCCTTCATAAAAAATTCATCAATCACAATATTTTCCTTTAACCTTTCCCCTTAAACCTGCCTCTGCATTCATAGCCAACTAGCCCTCTCCTTGCAGACTGACTGACAAGTAAACGCCTTACACTCTATAAGGAAAGGTCCTATTGCACACTTCTGGGTACTGTCACAATACCAGGCGCTTTGCACTTGCTTGAAGTCAAAAGTCTCTAGAGTTCCTTGCCGGAGACCTCTTACCTGTTTGAAAGCACAGCGGAGCTCCTTCAGCCCGACCATATGAGCCGTTTCAGCCAGCATCCTCGGCCCCATTAACTCGCAGAAATCATCAAAGTCTACATGACCACCCCCTGCAGAATGACAGAGGACACACACATAGATGCTGACACACACACACATGCACAGGTCGACTACCAAGTAATAACTTCTTTGCCTCGCTGAAGTGTGTCTCTGTCAGACATATGAATTTATGTATTAAGCATTAAGGTGTCAGAAGATATTGGCGCATGCAGTAAGTCCAGCGGTGGAAGAAGTTTTCAAATACTTTACACCCGCATTCATTTATTTGGCACAACACAATGCATCACCTTGCAAAGTCATGATGGTGAACATGTTAGCAAACAGTTGCTTATTTACATATGAAGTAAACACATGGCAGCATTTGGAGTCTCATTTCTGGCAACCAATATTCACTCTCTTTCTAGCTCTACTTTGGTGTCCACCAACTCCTGGTGGAGCTGGGGGGGGGGTATTGCAGTATTGTTAATAACTCATTAGGCCTCATGTCATAATTTGATCAATTGTTAATATAGAAATATGGATTAGAGACATTTTAAGTCAAACAAGCAACAACACAATTCAGCGATTCAGTTCAGAAGACGTATGAAGGTATTAGGTGCAAAAGGAACTGAAGTATCACATATGTTGAATGTATGTTATACATGCAAGTTCCGCTGCCACCATCTGCTGGCTAACGATACACTGAGAGAAAGATCGTGTTAATAATTTATGTCGGTTACAGGCAGGTTCCAGTTTTTGTTTTTTTAAGTACATTATCTCCCTCTCAAATATAGTGAATCGAAATATTAAAAGTGAAAAACACCAGTACAAGTACTGTACCTCACTATTGTACTTGAATGCAGTAATCAAGTAAAGGCAGTACAAATGCACCTGGCCTTTATTGACTTAATATCACGCTCCTGTTTTTGTTTTCATTAATAAATGTCCTCAGTGCATGGAGGCGTTGACAATACATTCATCTGTCTGCTCATTATGTTTCTATCCACCCAGTTACAAACAGTTTTGTTCTGTTTGATCCCTGTGGTAATTATCAACACAGACTGATACAATGGGAAGACTCATGTCATTAGTTTGACAAAAGAAAAGCGTATTTGATTGTAGACCAATAGACTCGGTCTGTTTTCATTGTCTGAGCCTTTGGTGGATGTGAAAGACTACTCCAATAAAGCCATGTGGTCATTTTGTGGTTCAAAACATTAATCAGTGCTCAGAGTGTGAGGACAGTTGAGGATTCAAATCCAACTATGCCAAACTGTGCTTGCTGAAGGATCCTAAAAAAAAGACCATTCATAATGATCTTTGATTATTCTATGATTTTTAAGCTAGCAAAGGATTTTCATAATTGCCTCGAGTACATTTTTTTGGGCTGACTGGCTTTACCCTTGTGGAGCAGCAGTCTTTGGGGGATTTCCTGACACCTCCTTGAAGAATTGTGCCTTAAGTGG
The DNA here is from genome assembly GCF_023349555.1 of Cebidichthys violaceus. Lineage (NCBI taxonomy): Eukaryota > Metazoa > Chordata > Actinopteri > Perciformes > Stichaeidae > Cebidichthys > Cebidichthys violaceus. The sequence goes on from NW_027176967.1 coordinate 38,741, forward strand.
GTCGGTTTATAATCATGGAGTGGAAAAATTCCCCCAAAAGTCATAGAAGATTATTATTAATTTTTAATTGATAGTGCAACACTAGTTATATAAGAAAGACTGGATTTCATGGTATTAATGGCTCTGTAGGGATTATGCTTCAGAGATTAAGCTAGGGATGTCTGAAGCTCATTCTACCTCATGGGTCAAATTAAGGCATCAATGAACAGATGAATAATTCATATTACACAGTATACATTATAGCAGAAAATATCAAATGCAGTCACCACCACCACCAAAGCCTTGACGTTAACAGTGTCCCTTTCAGGTAGAGCTATGAAATGCTTTTCTACACAGTTTAAAGGAATCACATATTGTGTCATTATCAAGTGGGGAAGTGGCAATGAAAGATAATTGTATACAGATTTCCCTGTTGTTCAACATGATGTATTTGGTATTTTTGTGAATCTTGACAATAATTTAAAATATGATCTTTTTTGCAATGGTGCACATCAGAAGGGGCCATTTATTGGGCATTAATGTGAGGTTAATGCAGCGGTGACTCTTTCAATTTTGAAGATCCTTGCTGTTGTTATTCTAACCACCTGATCAGGATCAAATCATTTTACATCTGGGACACCAGGTGAAGCCAATTAACCTTTTAAAAACGAGGCCTATTTGCAGGCCTCAGCTCGAATAAAGATAAGAAATACCTAATTAATTGTATAAAAAAAAAAAAAAAAAAAAAAAAAAAAAACTTTTTTTATATATTTTTGAGATGAGAAAAATCATGGAACTATCAGAAAACATGTTACTGGTTCACATAAGATAAGGATGGAACACAGCAGAACTTGGAAAACTCAAAAGCTCGATCTTGAAAAACAGCACTTTTAGGGTATTGTTTTTTGGAAAGTATGGGTATCCAAGACTTTTAATATGCTGGGCTCTTAGAACAACTGATATAGGCTCTATATACACAGCTATACATAGATACAGTGAAACATTTATGAAATATAGAGCATTTCAAATTAGAAAACTGATCAAATACTCCAATATTTGAATAAAAAAGTATTTTTAAAATTCAAAAACACTCTATATCACTTCTATGTATCACTCATGATGTTCATTGACTCAATAGACCGAAGATTGGACCTTTTTTGAGTGTTTTAAGCTCTTTCTATGCCCTTTTTAGTTATTTAGTTTAAGGTCAAATCCTGCTTCGACTCTATGTTCAGGGCTGTATCTCAGCCCCCCCTTCTCCGATTTTCACCATTGAGACATCCTTCGAACCGTAGGAGCCAATAGAATTGCCTGGAATTGAAAGCTAGATGATTGACAGCACTATTAGCCAATAAAGCTCAAAAAGGTCCAGCTCTGAAATCTGATTTGCTGAGCTTCCAACCCTCCCAAGAATCCGAGGAGTGTCGGAGAGACACGAATCGAACGGATTCACACGGAGCACCAGCAGCTGGACAAACATGCGTTGGAAGTACGGAGATATTCCATTTTTTCGCTGAGATTCGACCAAAAGTAAGTACAATATTCGATGAAAGCTGTGTGACTTTTTGTGTTCGAAGCTGAATATCTCTGCGATGGTTTACCGGAGAGAGAAATGGAAACTATGTCCGCAATCTCCGTCAGGCGCTCGTGCTTTTTCATGCTGCATGTTCGTAGGTAGCACGTTGCTAACGGAGTGTAGCAGCCTTTTTCTCCGGTCTGTCCCAGTCATATCGAGTATGATTTATGATATTTTGTTATTTGTTTGCTTGGCTGATGGGAGATGTGTTTGTCTCGTGTAGAAGTGACCTAGTTCATGTTGTTCCCAGGACGCTGAGGTTTCTGCAGAACTATAACATCACTATATTCGTTCTTCGTGGGTTCTCTGCCAGTTACTTTTAACACAAAACTCTCTAAGTTTTGATGTACTCTGCGTCCAAATGGGGGACCCTCGGGTGTATCTGGTTTTAACTAGCTGGTAGCCAACTGCACTCTGGACACTGAGGATCACAGCTGAGAAACACTGCCTTACTCTATCCAATGTGATGCAAATGTTTTGAGGTCAATATTTTTGCATTGTTGGTGTCATTGTTCTCGGGGCTCAATGCTACGTTACCTTTTTTTGTTGTGTAAATTGATCTTGAGTTTAGGCTATTTTTCCAAGCAGACACATATAGAAGTCTCCTAGACAATACATATCAAAATGTCTATTATTAATTACACACACCTAGTTAGAAGGTTGGTTCAGCCATTTACAAAAAAATAATAAATAAATAAAATGTATTAATTATTACTTGTTTAGTTCTATTTGTTCTGTTTTTTTTTATCAAAAGGAAGAAGAAAAGGTGTCAGAAATGCTCCTTTTTCTTCTCAGCGGATGGAGGGGCGCGTGTGTCCCTATTTGTGTTTTGATTGACAGCAGCTGGAAAGATGAGCTCCCCAGCAGGGCAACGAGAGACAAACTGAACAAAGTTGCAGCCTACAGAGAGGGTTCAATAGGCAGCGGTATTGAAGAGTAAGCACCACACCTGTACGTAAAAGGACCGACATGACATTTACAGGTAAGTTTAATGCGCTGCAGCTGATCAGCTATTTAGCAACCTAGCATGCAAACCGACGTTGGCATTCTGTTTGGTCACTCCTTCAACAGGCTATTGTGCAGACCAAGAGGCGTGTTCATGTAGATAAGAAGGAGACTTTTGCAGGAAAGCTAATGTGGCTCTTGTGTTGTGTAGCAGGCTGCTGCCAGTTTTGGTTGCAGAGCAGATATGTACACAGCAGCAGGCAGATACATGTAATTCAATTACATTTCCTATAATTTCAGTTGAACTTTTAGATCAGGCTGTAAAAATGTGTCACTTTTTTTTTTGGTTAAAAGTGTCAAGTCTCTCTCACCTGTAACCACACACAACAATGATGTCATGTACTAACAGTTACAGGATAATGGAAAATGCTAAAACGTGGTGTCGCAGAAATAGAAGACAGTCCTTAGTGAATATACTTAGTGATGTCAGTTACACAACAATGTATATCTGTAAAGTTTGCAAACTAGAATTAACATCAGCAACTTAGTTGCGGTTTATGTAAAGTCTCTTGGCAGACGCTCGTAGCTCAGGCTTGGCTCTGACACTAGGTAGGTGTTACAGGAACTGGTTCTCCAGACTTATGGCAAAAATCAATACAGTGATCATTCACCTTACACATTAAACACACACCACACACAAATCTATACTTGATCATTCAGTAAAAACAGCAAAGACAAACACACCCTCATTAAGAGCAGAGAGAGGCAAGTCAGATCTCGACCAAACGCACACTTCTCCATGGAGACTCCCTGCACCTGCTGTGTGAGGGCCATTAATCAGTCTGCTGAAATGTCACGAATGTCTCCAACTTCAAAGAAAAACATCAGTTCCTCACAGACTCGTAGGAAAGAATGTGCACGTATGCAAGCACATGCATTTATGCAACAGACGCATCACTCAGGCGTTCGCACCTACTCCCTTCAGAGAGACCCATCAGTCATGCACACATGCTTTTAACCAATCAGGAGGAAATGAAAACCAAACGCACACTGACACAACCAGATGATATGTACACACATTTCATCTTGATTTGCTGGATGATCTCTATGAGCTCCATCTCTGTAGGCATGTAGCCCATAGTCCTCATGCAGTCTGCGATGTCTTTGTAATGGATGAAGCCATCCGCATCATAGTCAAATTCCTTAAAGGCCTCCTGGAGCTCTGACAGACAGACAAACAAATTAGAGCAATCGCAACAAACTGTAAAGTAGGGTAAAATATTTCTCCCCAGACAGATAGTTACACTTTGTATACAAGTTTTAACTTAGCTGTAAGTTGTTGACTCCAGCAGCAGATACAACTAAAGCTTTGTTATGATTTATTAATTGGTTTTGTAGCTCTGAGTCATCGGCAAAAATTTCAGTCTGAGAAACCTTCAATCTCTTTTGTGACTCACAAAGAGGAGCAAAAAAAATCTGTGCGATTTGATAAAGCTGTGCATTGACTATTCATTTATCCTGTGTTTGCATCATAATTAGATTAACAACATCTTACCATCTAACTCCTCTGGCATCAGCTCTCTCTCCTGTGGGGCAAGAGAGGAAAAAAAAGACAGCATCAGAGGATGGGACGTAAAATCAGGGTGGCTTTGAAACAGCAAATTCTCCTGAGAAATATCCCAGTGATAATCTGTTTTTGACTACCAAATTAGAATAACATGCATATCATGTCAACACTGCCGCATGCTGACAGTAAACTCTAATGGGATTTCACCCTGCGACATGTCTTTCTAATTTGAGAAATGACACAATACCATTGCACACTCCTACGTGCATGTGCTCACACACTCGCTACATCTGCAGCATCCCGAGGGACATGCAGCATAAGCTCACGTCTGTGTGCACACAAATACACACCCATGCACAACCACGTGACAATGAGTTGCACAAACCTCTCACTGTCGCAAAGAAACGGATACATGTAAACTAAGACACGGATACACACACACACACACACACACACACACACACACACACACACACACAGACACAAGACATATCATTTGCATAAAGCCTTATGTGTGTGAATCATTGACTATTCTCTGCCTTGTTTTGACATTTGCTGAGGGTGATCTCACCTTCTCTTTCTCCTTCTTTCTCTCCCCTTTTTCATGGGTTTTCAGGGAAGGTGAGGCAATTTATAAATGCACTTTAGAATTTAATGACCAAAGTTGCAAGACTGTACCCTTGCATATCCTCAGGCAAGAAATACTCTCGGAATTTTACTTTAAAAAGGTATGTTGGCCATAAATGTGCTGATACATTAGTTTCTGTGAAGACCGCTTGTATACCATCGCATAGCAGGGCGAGAATGACAAACTCTGGTTCACAGCGAAACTCAGACAGCTAAGGTTCGAAAAAGGAGATGTTTAGAAGTGGGGACAGGGAAGTACAGGTTTAGACAGGCGGAGAGAAATGCTAAGCGACAGCACTCTGAGAAACTCTAACCGTTCATAGCTAATGACTCTACTTCTGTCTGAGGCCCCTCCAGACAGAACAACTACAAGTCTAAAGTCTCGGTGATACTCCAAAACCGACACATGGACAGCTGCGGTGGTAGTTCAGTTATACTGTACGCTCGGTGGATGCATTCCAAACATGCGCAATAGATATAGAATAGCTACAAAATTTACTTCATGTTGGTGGAAAGTATAAATCAGGCTTTAGCCTCTCCACTCACACGGAGTGGAGCAGAAGAGAGATGGGTGAAGTGAAGATAACGCCAGTACAAGTTACAAACAGGCTCTGTGTTGAATAGTATTCTATCATTTGTAGAATTAGATTCCGGTGGTGGCTGCCAACAATTGTTTCCGACTTGTAAAATCCAATAACTCCATAGAGTTGTAAAATCCAAAAGTAAAAGAAAATATATATTGAAAAAAGACTGATGTAATCATTTATATGAAATTCACAGCATTTTTGTCTAGTAAATATTATGCTTAAATCAATATTTGTTGGCATTTATCCTGTGAGAAACAACTGTTTGCACTTGTGAGATTTATTCAGTGATGAAAGTTGATTTAATGAAAAAATACTTGACTCTCTTAATCCGATGAATCACTTTTTCAATTTGAGGATATTTTCTATGGATTTGTTTTTATTTTCTATTAGGGTTATGAATTTATAAAATAGGACGACAGAAAACGGTAATAGAAGCTTTGAATAAGACAAAAAGGCAGTCCGTATAGCTTTGAAACTTCATCTCTTTACATTGCATGTTATAGTTATACTTTGTACTGTGAACCTTTGCACATTCTTGAGACAATTTTGCACATTAAAACTACTATTTGTAAAAACTGCACAGCAGCTGGTTTTTAATTCAGATCCATTGTACATATTTTTAAATATTTTCATTGTGATTTCCTTCTATTTAAAGTTATTTTATTTATGTTAGACACCAAAGCAGATTCCTTGTATGTAAAATCCTACTTGGCAATAAACCTGATTCTGATTTTCCCAATAACGCTTCATTCCTTGAAACAATGTTCCGATTAGCGCATTTGTAAACATGTACAGACTTTACACATGTACAACTTTGGTATTGAAAGATCTTGAAATTACATTCATCATCTAATCATGTATTACAAATGCTTGTGCCAACAGCATCTTGACAATGGAGCCTGCTAACAATCTGCAACTCTTCTGCTGAAGCATCAACACATCCACAGTGAAAGCAAGACACATGCAAACTCAGTCATCTTCCTATAGAGCAACCAAGCTTGACATGTATATGGCTGAGCACAAAGACGGCACAAGCCTGAGGATATCTTTAAGTTCAAAGAAACAAGACTGACACTCAAGCTTACGAAAGCTCTGATTATTGTGAGCAGAAATTTGCTGTGGGCTTGTTTTTCCTCCTTTTTCATTCAGTGAGGAAAAATATTGAGACTGAATGGAACTGAGAACAGGACACACTATTAGATGTATTCATCCATATCATGTACGACACTGTCATTTCTATTATGGCAGACATTACTTTTATTCCACTGTATTTTTGAGGGACATTTTGCTCTTAACCTCATCACATTTATCTGATTTCCATAGCAGCCAACTCATTTAGATGAAAGGTTTTGCATGAAAAACTTGACAAATATGTTGTATTGTTAAAATATCATATGGAGGAGATGGACAGCCTTGAGTGTTAAAATAGTTTGAATGCATCAAATTCAAGTGTTCAACCTTTGATCATAGTCGATGCTAATGCTCACCTTACGTCTATGCTTTTGTATTTTTTCATAGGACCTTTCCTTTTATTTGAGATCATTTTAGGGCTTTTATTGCCTTTTTATTCGAGCAGCTGGTGAATGACAGGAGAGAGGGGGTGAAACACAACAAAGGGTCTGAGTCGAGCTAGAGGTCGTACCTGGATCTTTGCTTTTAATCAAATGTCCATTTCTATTACTTTTTTTTTTTTTTTTTTACTGCTGAGAATGTGAGTAATAAAAAGGTAAATTAGAGAAGTAGTGGATCTGAAATGCAAAGAGAAGTTCAATATTTTCCTCCTAATACATGTTGGCACTCAGGATGGCTAATACATAAATCATGCAAGGTCATCCTGCTCAAGTGCACAATGGCTTGAGGAAAAGAAGAGGCTCCCATAGTTTATTTGGAAGCTGCTCCGCATGGCAGCCGTTCAAATGATTATTCACTATATAATCTTGCCTACAGAGTTGAGACACAAATGCGATGCCAAGAGTTACCTCACTACAAGTGTACTCTGCCTCAATTTTATATAAGTTTATATAAACCTCTGATTTTATTTTTTATTTTTTACGCTGCAGCATAAAAAGCCCCACATTGCCCAGAGTTCAACAATGCTGTTCACCCTACACGGGATCATTCCGCCTTCAAGGGCATATATTAAGATAGCAAGGTCAACACATTAATTGGATTTTTTTTCATCCAGAAAGGATTAGACAGCATGCAATGCAGACTTTCAATTCATCCGTCAGAACGATCCCATTAACAGTTAATTTCATTCTGTCTGCCTTCATGGTCCATCGAGCAGCCTGCTGCTTTGCAAGCATGACGCATGGACACGTATAAGTGGTATGTGACAAACACATGGTCACCACACTTAAACATGCAGTTACAGAGCGTACATATGACGCTCTTTGATGGATCTGACCTGTAAATGCATCGATTGTTTTTCTTCAGCGATTTGTTTCCCCAGGCCCCCTCTTCAGTTGGGTCTAATGAGGGCTGACAGGGAACCTTGCTGAGAGGGTTATTAATACTTGTGTTGAAGCATGGATTAGGACTGCTGAGGGACGGATGGTCTCCCTGCCTCAGTGTCAGGGCAGCAGCCCAAACCATGTGTCCTGTGGATACGATGCAGACCTTTCTCCCTGGCTACTACTAAATTCAAACCGGGGACTTTCACAGTAAAACAAGGCAGATCCATTGTGGCAGGTCAGGCAGTAATTCAGAGCAGGATGTGGAAATGGAGTCCACAGTAGCCCAAGGTCACTGGGAAACGCTTTTCATTTCCCATAAATGACTCTAAAACAATGATAATGTCCCATTTGTTATTAGGAAATATAATTAAAAATATAATTAAAACATTCTTCAGCACATAACTTCCTTTGGCGTGTATTTCTTTTATCTTGTCGTGTTATCTTTTACAGTAAATTCCTCTCCTGTGATGAAGGCATTTATGGAAAAGCCTTTGGCTCTCCTTTTATTATATGGTCTCACCAGGGTCCCATATGGTTCCACGGTTAAAAAGATTTCTATCATCCAATATAATAACGATAATAGTAATATCCCCTTTTTTATGGAATAAGTACTTTAGACATGTATGTTGGGTCAGCAACTTCTTCCTTCTGCTGACCGATTCCCACACATTGTTTGATAAAAAGCGGATTATTAGCATTATTATGTACATGATTATATATTATATACATTATTAAATGTATAAACACAGTGTGTTATATTTTTACAAAGAGTCCTGGTCAAGTCTACCAACTACTACACATCTATATTGTTGCCAAGGGAACATTTACTTTGCGTAATCTATTTACCTGAGCTGAACCCGTCTCTCAGAAATTACATTTATATACAATTAATTTGCAAAAGCAAATATATTTTGTAGGAAACTGCTGGCTGGTTTTATGCACGCAATTATGTTTTGTCCCAACAACATAATTGGGGAATCCAGAAACTACGCCTGTTGCTTCGTGAGTAAAGAGCCAATACTTTAACAATACATCTGTGCATCAAGAATGGACATGTCAATGAAAGTAAAACCTAATTCAGTCAGCTCTGCGTACAGTCTCATCCACCTTCATGTTTACAGAAGCACGGTCAGTCATAAGCTTTTGTTTTTCGAAACAGCCAGGAGGACAGCGGACAGAAGGAATGACGTGTTCTTCATTCTTTATAAACTTCACTCAGAAATGTTATTTATTTTCTTAACATTTTACTTTTGTTTCTAGTTCCTATTGCGGCTTGTAACGAAATAATTTCCCCTCGCGGGATCAATAAAGTTACTATCTATCTATCTATCTAGTGAGATATGAATGACTTTGTATATTAGCTTTGTTGTTGTAAACACAACTGTTGCTGCTCTATAAACAATATTTTTATGTATTTTAAACATAACTAAAAAAACATTTTTAATGTTACACATGTTTTTAAAAACAATTGTTTAGTAATGTAGAAAAGCAGAGTATTGATAAGAGCAGCTATGGTTGTACTAAATTCCTAAAGATGTCTATCCCTATCTGAAGGTCCAAGTTCTCCAACACGCTTGGAAAGGGAGGGCTGAGTTTAGGGGTATTTAGTTGGCTGCAATTTGCTACAAACCACTAGATGCCACTAAATCTTACACACTGGGCCTTTAAATGATGACAACAGACACGCCGACCAGCGTGTGCCTGCAGTAATATTTCAATCAAGTTTATTAGATCAGAAATATGCCAATTCTGATATGTTCACACTCAAAGCATATCAAGTAGTGATGTACAACCAATCAACCAACCGACCAGATGGTGTCAGCCCTCAGTAATGTACAATATGTGTGAGTACTCTAAATATGTTGACATTTCAGGACAATGCTACTTTTTTATAAAATAATAATTGTGACCTTCTGCATGAGAAGTTTTAGCTTTCAATATTAGCAGAACATGAATTTCCATTTCCAACCTATTATTTTAATGGGTATTTGCCATTCTGAGTTTTTAAGTAAGTCTCCTTAACATCCCGGATCTGATCCATGTCCACTTTCTCCGTACAAAGACACACATGTGCCGCCATAGTCTTCCTGGACTACACTGATCCCCTTGATTCTCTGCTCAGGTAGACATTTTTCCACTATATCTTTACATAGGAAGAAGTTGTTTGGTGCTATATTAATAGTGTCAAATTTAACACATTTTAAAGATATATAAATGGTGCTCTCTATAAATCAACTGTTTTTAACAGAAATGGGAACGGTGCCATTGAGCTGGATCATTTCATTGGCTCATTTCCAGTTGTAATTTTTCCCAAATATTCAGTGATGCCCTGCAGCAATCTGGGATCAGGGTATCAGGCTTGAACAGAGCCAATGCTTCACTTGAACCAGCCAGGGCATTAATGGAAGCCAGCCCAGTGTCCAGGCAGTAAATCATCCGTGAAGTGGAATTACTGGAGTGACTTCTTGGAAAGGATGTTGTTGTATTGTTTTGTTTTTTGTATAGCATGAGGTAACACCCCTCAGTCCTGATCAGATGGTTTGATGCTTGATTGAATAGAGGTGGGTACTGATATTGTCTTTCCACAATCGTTTGACTGATTTTTATATCAGCAATTACTGGTTTATTAACGGGGGCATTACTTTTTGGGCAGTTCACACTGCAAACAGCTGCAACCAGTGTTTATATTTTGATTCAATAGTTACCACTTAGAATCAGCTGAACAAATGGATCCATTTGCCAACTCTATTCCGTGTAACTTTAAAGTTGATGTGCTATTTCTCTCAGCTGTGGCTCAGTCTATAAACCTCCACGTTATCAACCTTTCTTCACCGGTCTCTTCCAAAAATCTCTATCATTCTCATAAAGGAAGGAGACTCAAATGTACAAATGTCCTTTTAACAATAACATAGTATAATGTAAGTGATTTTTATTATAGCTTTGGCAGCTTATATTATTGACTGGCTCTGCTGTGTTTGTCTTGTTGACAGACAGATGTGAAAAGTGGCATTATGAAATAATATGGTTAAGGCTAATTGGGGGAAAAAATGGCATTTTGAGAAAGTGTTAGAATTGAATGTTAAAAGTCTCTCAGGAACATGTAGGTGTGTCAGGAAACAATTGGCATGATGTTGTCATGTATTGATCCTACAAGCAGTTAAGGGCTGTGACATCATTGGCTTAATTGATGCAACTACATAATCAGCTGGCACACTATATGCTGATTCCTGACACATCTACCTGCTCCTAATGGTGTTTTATATAAAAACCAGAAGCTTGAAACGGCAACTATGTCCTTTTTTTGTTTGAGTAACCCAAGCAGGAACCAAGATGTGTGTCAAGACTGTGACAACAGGCATTTGCGTATGAGAGGTAATGTTGAACTGACCTGTCCAAAGAGTTTGTTGAGGTAGGAAATGTAGGCAGCGGCCACCGCTGAGCTGTTGCTGAGGCTCCTTTTGCTGTGCCGACGTGCATCCTCCTCCCCAGAGCCCTTCCCCTGTGCCGAGGACGACTTTGAGCTGTGAAGTGTGTATTTGCGTGCCAAGTGTTGAGAGCAGTCATCATCAAAGCCAAGCCTATAATTTCTTGTCCTAACTTACTTTAACTAACACACTTAAAGTTCCTTTTGGGGTCATCTATTCCTTATAGCCGCCCTTAAAATAATTGCTCTGCTTGAGCAGAATTATTGAAAAACGTCAGCACTCCAATCACCTGACATTAGCAGCTACGTCAGTCACTAGAAAAGGAAGGAAGCATTTCTTCGGAAGACAAGTTTCAAATTCTGAAGACTTTTTTTGCAGCTGATGTATCAATCGACCTAATTGGGTGCACAAATCTACACAACCCCCTCTCCTTGTGCTAATCAATGTTGATTAGAAACAGAGAATAATAATAACCAGAATTTCTTGGAGAGGCTGAGCTGAAGAGCCTTGTTTTTAAATCTCCCAGAAGCGGGCGATCTGCCAGCAGCTGCACCCTTCCCTCCTCGTGGAGCAGTGCTAGGAGAGAAAGAAGCCTTAATCAATTCAAAGTGCACTAAACATCTCGCAATTAATGTGAATACTTAAAAAAAAAAAAGATTTCACATAAGCAACAATACAAATCAACAGTGAACTCTGTGGCTTGTATTATGGATGGACCCCGTTGCTGAGGAAATCCAGATGGATTCAGACTGCTGATAGACAGCAGCAGCAATGGGAGACAATTGTTTGAATTTTGTAAGTTTCACCAACTTTGTTACCCAGAAACTCTGTAAAAATGTAAAAAAAAATCTTTCCAAAGCTATCTCTCTATTTCTCTTTATTAACAGCTTTACAGTATGATTTAAACATGTGGGGATAGATCTCTTGTTTATCTTTGAGCCCCAAATTGTGATTTAGACTGACTTAATGTTTAAAATGAGAATCCTACCAAGTGCAGGATTAAAGCTCACAGCCTCACCTCTTGACTTGAATTAGATTGTTAATTTGACTTTATAAGTGTATTCATTGCCTATTCCTTCTTCAGTTAGATCTCACTGACCTGGCAGCAGAGGGTGGTCTACTTTCTGGTCCTCCCTTTGCACTTTTCACTGACATCCTGGATGGAAAAAGATGAATGTGGAAAGGGATGTGAGTGTGGGGAAAAGACAAGAAATCTCCTAATGGAGTACTGAAAAAACAGATGCATAAGAGAGTCAAATTCCAAAAGGCTATGCATTTTTGACAAAAAAAAGACCCCTGATCTTTCACAACTTCATGAGGTTATTGATGCAGCTTTGAAAATATTGGACAGTAGAAAATCTGTTGACAAAGATTTTCCTATTTACTCTTAAAATTCATTAGTAGTTCTTTCTGGCAATCTGATGGATTTAAGTCCAGTGTTTTTAGCTCTATTTTGCTTGACGCCAACCTCTAGAAAGAGAGAAATATCTGGCATTTTGAGTTGCTAACTCTTTGTATCTGCCATTCCATGCTGGGTTGATCTTGTACAATGACTTTATCAGAGCTTTTCCGCTAAAAACAGCTACCTGCTGTGGTGGGAAATAGGGTTGATTAACCATAACACTAAATGTGTGGGCCGTAAAAGCTAAACAATTTAATAGAGTTGAGGAGAACAGTTGGGGGTGATTTGATTAATTGTTCATATAAAGCTAATGATTAGAGCAGCTTCAACCATTGTATTTGCACAGCACCCAGTGTCCATTAGCATGGGTCCATTGACAAGGGAATGAATGACATTCACATGCGTAGGACTTGCAGAGAAAGAGGCAGGGAGACTTATGGCTGTCTGTTTGAGAGGCAGATTAATGGTCTGTCATGGGCCTCTGCGGTTCTGCCTATCAACTCCTGTTCATAAACGGCACTGTATTCGGCTCTGATGTGCTATAAATATAATGCCTCACTTGCAATGCCGCCAAGACATATATATATACCCTAGATGTGCTCCAGCGGTTGCTACTTAACGCCTTGACGACCATGAGGGCCATAATGAGAAGCGACACGAAGACCAGCTACTCCTCTAATTTACGCTTGACCGTTTAAATGCGCCTCCGAAAACAAGCCGCATTCCCAACTCCCACTGGGTCGAACAAAACGTGCCATGACTGAGTAGTGATTGCCTGTCTGTAACGCTTTCACGCAACGACTGAGCATGTGATACTTGCTGATTGCAACACTCTTGGAGCATGTTAAGCTGTTAGTATGGAGAAGGTATGAATTTTCATGTCACACATGATTCACACGATTACAGTCGTGGAATTCTTTGAAAAGCGGACGGTATTTATAGTACTTGATGTACTATGTACTTTATATTCATAGAATAGGTTTATTTATGTAAATATGCATGCAGGCCAGATGATAAATTCAGTTTTGCATTAAATTAATGTTTGTTAGCTATTGCCCACATACAGTCAGGGCCATAAGTATTTGGACTGTGACACAATTATTCTATTTTTGCCTCGTTACATGACTCCAGTGGATTTGAAATTAAGCGGTCAATATGTGTTTGAAGTGTAGACTAATTCAATGGATATAATAAAAAATTCACAATAGCTGTTTAGGAATTACACCATTTTTACACAGCCCCCCATATTTTCAGAGGCTCAAAAGTAATTGGGCAAACTAACATAATTGTGATTATAATCATTATTTTTAATACTTGGAGGAAAATCCTTTTGTAGTCAATGATTGCCTGAAGTCTGGCACCCATAGACATCACCAAACGCTGAGTTTCCTCCCTTCAGATGCTTTGCCAGGCCTTCACTGCAGCCTCCTCCAGCTACTGCTGTTTGTAGATCTTTCTGCCATTCGTAAGTAAGTAAAAAGCATGCTCAATTGGGTTGATATCAGGTGACTTACTTGGCCATTGAAGAATATTCCATTTCTTTGCCTTGAGAAGCTCTTGGGTTGTTTTCACAGTGTGTTTTGGGTCATTGTCCATCTGCACTGTGAAGCTCCGTCCAATCAGTTTTGTAGCATTTGGCTGGATCTGAGCCGACAGCATAGCCCTAAACACCCCAGAACTCATCCTGCTGCTTCGATCAGTTGTGACATCACCAATAAACACCAGTGACCCAGTTCCATTGGCAGTATGGCTGCCCATGCCATAGCACTGCCTCCACCATGTTAGACAGATGATGTAGTTTGGCTCGGGACATGAGCTGTTCCTTTCCTTTTCCACACTTTTCTCTTCCTATCATTCTGGTACAAGTTAATCTTGGTTTCATCTGTCCAAAGAATATTTTTCCAAAAATGGTCTTTTTCAGATGTTTTCTGGTCTTGATTGTAGACTTTAACAGTAGCACGCCTACCTCTTCCAGAGTGTTCTTGACTTCAGTAGATGTTATGAAGGTGAGGAATTCTGCGACCATCTACTTAAGATATCTTCCATGTTCTTTCGGGCCTTTTGGTGTTGGTGAGCTTGCCAGTGCATTCTTTCTTTTTAAGAATGTAACAAACTGTTTAATTGGCCAATCCTAATGTTTCTGCCATCTTAATGATAGGTTTGTTAAGTTTTTTTCAGCCTAATAATGGCCTCCTACCAAATGCAAATTAACATTTTGAATCAACTCCAGACCTATTATCTGCATCACTTGTCATGAAATAGTGACAGAACAGGCCCCACCTGGCCATGAAACAGTCTGTCAGACAATTGTCCAATTACTTACTAAAGTTTCTGAAAATGTGGGGGGCTGTGTAAAAGTGGCTGTAATTCCTAAACGGTTTATGTGATATTTTTGTTATCCAATGAATTGAAGCTGAAAGTCTACACTTCAAACACACATTGACTGCTTAATTTCAAATTCATTGGAGTTGTGTAAAGAGGCAAAATTAGAATAATTGTGTCAGTCCAAATACTTGTGGCCCTGACTGTTTTGCAAGTACACACACACACACACACACACACACACACACACACACACACACACACACACAGACACACACACAGACAGACAGACAGACAGACAGACAGACAGACACACACGCATCTATCTCTTCTACGCCCTCAAACATTAACATTGCACTTGTGGGTAAAGTGAGATATGTGGACTTTCTATAGCGATGGTCTCACATTGTTTACCTGAAGAATTTCTCTCATCTACGCTGAGCACAACTCCCATCAGAGTAAACAAACAGACCGCTGCACGTTTCACTACACCAGCCATTGAGCAGCATCGTTGTGTGTCTGCAGCTCTCCTCCCTGAGTGGCCAATTGCTGTCAATCACTGAGCCAACACAAGCAATTTTAGATCCTAATTACGCTAATTGAAGTAATGAAATTGAGGGCCAGGTGGACCTCCCTAAAATGAACACAACTGATGATGGAGAGCACTTGAAGAGCTGCAATGTTGTAGTAGCAGTTGAATTGTCCTTTCTGGAGCATTAGGGGTTAAACACTAAATATATATTCTAAATATATTTCACAAGGGCCACTAGAGTGAAGGGCACCGAAAAGCATTCTATGTATCATACAAACAAGACCCACATACAGTAAAACAAACGGAGACACAAAACAGACTCGGAGAGGTCATTACTCCACCAAGGTTGCAAGATATTTTTAACCTGTTACTATCATAGGAGAAAACTATTTTCTGCTTCTGGATGTGACAAAAAATACACGCAGCAATGGACATCATGCTAATTGGTTGATAGTGATTATGATTTTTGGGGGGTGCTTAGCCCCCGATCAACGGTTTTGGGGGCTATGGGGTGCCTTAGCACCCGCAAAACGATTGTTTTCCTGTGGTATGGTGTGTTGCGTTTCGGACTTCTATAAAAGTAAAAATATTCTCAACTTTTCAGCACCTGGCGTGGAGTCACACCACTCGTCAATGTGACCAATGGCCCAGGCAGGAAATCAAATCAAGCAAGAGGCGGGCTTTACTATTTTACCACTGCCTTCCTGTTTTAATGCCGGTAGATGTAGTAGGAACGGACAAAAGCACACAGGTTAATATTAGTGTTTTTATATTTACGAATCATTTTCCCCCTCCTACTTATTCAAAGGCAAGAGCTCAATGTCTGCAATGAATCAATTTTTTCCCAGTTATTTACATTTGATTGCCTGGTTGCTCCAGCAGCCCCGCTTCACAGGCTCATCAGCCGTTTGGCCCATCCCGCTTTGCCAAGGGGCTTTTTGAAGCGGCTGCACCTGTCATGTCCGGTGTGATCAGGGTCTAAATCTTGTTTGGGAATGTTTTGGCATTGTAAAAGGATACATTTTGCAAAATGTCAAGTTAAAAGGAAAATGTCAAGTTTTTACAAATGACCATACTTCATAAAAGAGTAATTTGCCGATTTAGCATTGCACTCTTTACACATTGTCGGACTCATGATGGACAGTTAAAAGAAGAAAAAAAGACAAAAAATTCAGGGTAGCAGAGCTAGAGATTTAATTCTGTGTGTTCTTTTTCTTTGTCAAAATCTGGCACCTACATTACCCACAATGCAACTCAACTACCAATGATTTGGTCGGAGGATTGGGTGCGCTATGCTAGTAGCGGCTAGTGTAGCCTCGAGCCACTTGCCTCAAGCAGAGATGAGGAGCAGGCTCCAGAGGTCTACTGACCTCACTTATTTCTGACTCCAACAGATTTGCATTTATTTTCCATTTTGTAGTTTTTAACCCAAACCGATGCTTAAGTGACAACCAGTGACATTAATTGAGGCAATTTTTCAAATTTCAAGCAGCTCGCTCTGGAATCACAAAAGAGTAGTACACCACACTTTGATGTGTAAAATTAGTATAGTTGCCCTTTTAAGCATTTCTGTTGTTCATATATAAATATATATATATATATATATATATATATATATATATATATATATATATATATATATATATATATATATATATATATATTCATGTCACGTTGGAAGCACTTCCCTGGAACATGATCTAAATTTACAGCACATTGTTTAAGATACTCTTCCAATTACCAAGCAAACAGAGAAATTAACCTCCCTGGCACACGTTAAAAAACCCCCACAACATACAAAGTCACAGATGGAAAACACAACACCACTTAGATTGGCTGTGAGTTGAGGTTAGACTTCACTCCTCTTTGTACTCTCTGTCTATTTTCTCTTTGTTTTCGTATTATCTTTCTATTCGCCTGCTGTCCAGTCAGAAGACAATCAATCCCATGGGCCAAACCAGCCTGTGTCTGATCCATAAACAACCGATAGTAATGCAATCAGGTCTGGCACTCCATCTTATCTTCACCTATCTCAACATCTCTCCACCACTTCCTCCACCCCCCCCCCCCCCCCCCCCAGCACTGATTTCATGTCACGGCTCTGAAATGAGACTGTCACCTTCAGCATTGGCGCAGATAGGAGGAAACAGAGAGCGAGAATGATATTGTTCACATCTCTTCATTTGGAACAATCTCCTTATTACATCTCATGGCTGCTTTGTATAATTCTTGTCTAATTACAACCTCTTCCTCCTTGTATTTTCTGGAGGCCAGCCTGATAATCGCACAGTGGAGCTGCTTTAAAGACGTCTGTTGATGTGATTGCCTTGTAGCAAGTAACAGGGGCACAAATATTGAACCAAAACAAATATAAACAGTGGGCTGGCCATCTGTCGGCTTGTACAGTAAAATGTACTCGAGATCCAGATAATGAAATTTTATAAAGCAGAGAACAGACGTCTGTCACTCTCAGTGGAGTGTTAGTGGCTACCTCTCATTTCGCATTACAAATTAACCATCGCTCATGTTGTTTGAATTATTAAACATTACAGAGTAAAACAAGCGGGTACATCACTACAAATCATTAACACAGAAAAATAGACTTTTAGACTAGCTTACCTTCTGTTATGCTTGTTTGTCTTTGAGAGATGTGAATGAGGTGTATCGCTATTGCATGAAGCCTCACCTAACCTGAGGATTATACAATGCAAGGTGATTATCCAGCTAAATATGTCTGGATTAGAGATATAAACTGGCTGCCTCTGTCCTCAAGAACAAAAAGGGCAATGATATTGTCTCACTGCAGATATGTTGGGGAGGCAGATTCCATGAATCTAGATGAATTTATATTTAATTTAAATATTTTTTGGTTTTAATTACTTTAGAATAAAAATGCAAAATCATGAAACCTCTTTAACCTGTGGGTCCATCATTACAGATGCTCAATTCACAGATACGCTCTGTCTGTCAAACACATGTACGTTTATTACAAATAACAAAAAATCCTGCATTGGTTCAGAGCCTTGTTATGTTGTTCACAACCAAAAAACAGGACAGAAACAAGGGCAGCCAGGCAGGTCTAGCCTCATAAATAAAAATCAGTACGACATATAAAACAATATGTCACTGGTTGGAATGGTTTGGACGACCAATTTAACCACAGATGTCATGCTGAGTTTGGTGGAAATGTGTATACAATGATGCATTTGACATTCAGGAAATTTGAGCAAGATGTGCATTGCATTTATATGGTAATAAGATTAGAAATAAAATCTATTTAATTAACCAAAGACAAAATTGGGGAGGGAATTCAAGGTTCAACAGGTTAATTAAATATTAATAACGGATGAAGAAAATATAGATGTTCATTTAAGCCTGATGTGACAGGTCCGCTTACCGACTCATGGGATGTTAAATGTCTCCAGTATAATGACAGTGGATTCACTTTTTGAGGTTTAAGCTAAAGACTGTTTGTAAAGCTGTTTTGGTAGTGACGGGTAAGTTTGCGTGTGTGTGTGTGTGTGTGTGTGTGTGTGCTGTACTTGTATAGCTTGAGTGACAATCCTTTTTTCTTTTACCTCCCATCCTTCCATCACAGAGTGTTTCCTAACTGGCAGAGTTCACTGATCGACTGCTGTTTGTTAGTTCACCCAGGCAAAGGCTGTAGAGGGAGTCTGTGACCCTGGGGTCATTTCCTGTTGAACGCCACACTGTTTATTGACCGCGGGCTTGTCCCAAACATGCCAGCTGTTGTTGCTAAACTGACAGCTTAAGTCTAACCTGTGAATGAGGAATAGTCTTTAGCTTAGTCTCAGAGCGGAAATCAGTTGTTTGATCGAAAAAAGTAATTTAAATGACACATCCTCAGGTGCAACTGTTCATACAAACTCTGTTGTTCCTCTCTTTTGGCATTTTTGTTTGCTCTGCAGAGGTCAGTATCTGAACTTTGTCTCACTTCACTGGACAAACCTGTGACATGATCCATGACTCTTGTAAATGTCACACTTCGCTTTAAAATGCGTAAAAACGCAAAATTGCTTAATCTTCTCTGCCTCGTCATTGAAGTTAAATAAAATATGCTGTAATTTCACAGATGGCTGAGTTGTAAGTCTCCTGAAACAAATATACAGTACTTTAAATAGTTAGATTGTAGAGCAAAATACTTGAAAATTAAATATTATTCTTATGCTCATGAGAAAAAAACTGAAACTGCAAGTTAAGGCATGATCTAATTTCTATGCTTTCTTCCCCTGTTTTGGTTTCTCCCTCGTTCCCTGTTTTTTGCCCAGTGAGACGGTACTGCAGTGGGAAACTGTTGAAGAATCTATTCCCCTGTGCGATCAGACCCTCGCCACGCTCAAATATGCTTAGCGCGTTCAACCAAAGCCCTTATTTAGCGCTTTGCTTCTTTGAAGAAGTGGAAACTTATTTCACCCCTTACCTTCACAGAAAAAGACAGGGGAGTGCAATAATGTTGTTGTGTTTCATGCCCTAGTCAGCTCCCAATGGAGTGTAGCCCTTTGAATTGTTGAATCAACTTTTGTATTTGGCTTGGCTTTGATTGGCTCTGAGCAATGGAGCAGTGTTTTGCAGCATGAAGCTAAATCTTGGAAATTTAGCTTATAAGGCCAGATGCTGTTTAGATGCAGCATTATAAGGGACTGTTTTCCAATTGTGACTCTAGAAATTAATTTAACATTAGTTTGTTTTGCCAGTTTCAACCAACGTGCAGGACTCTGATGCTGTAGACCACGGTTTGCTTCATGGGCCCTGTGTTAACGTTAAAGTCACTGTTGACTTTTTTCTGTGTTTCACCAAGACAACTTCCATTCCCAAACCTTAACTAAGTGCCATGATTTGCCTAAATGGTTCCTTGCTGCTTGACAGATGATTGGGTCCAATGTACATTTCTGCAGTCGCTGTCGGGATGTGTTTTTTGACTCACTTTCAATCTGGTATTTATTTCCCCCATTGGCGGTAAATTTGTTACACTGTCTGTCAGAAACTCCTGCAAGTTAAACTGGGCTAAAGAAACTCTTTTAGGGCTGACTTACTCTAAAAGACATACTGCAAATAGACTGGAAAACTCTCACTAGCCTGGCAACAATAAGGCTTCAAGCAACACAGACAGTAACACACTCTGTAGGAGGACTATTTCTATTGCAAAAAAGTTTCTGATGTCCTTGACTATAAGATGACACCCATTTTTTCAAAATGTAATTTCCTACAAAAAATATTGTCTTATATTCAGACCAATATTATTATAATGATGTATTTGCAAGTATGCTCACAATCCATAGATACTAAAAGAAAAACTTGAATATGGGAAAAATTATCAATTGGGTAAGTGTTCAATTCGTAATCTATTGACTTGCCAGGTACTTAAATGAAAGTTTCTTCATAATTTTGATGAAAACACTTTTGTGCTTGTTAATTAGACTGTAGACGTAACCACCTAAAAGATGTGTGACTAGTACTTGCTACCTTCCGATGTTTGTACAGAATACATACTTTTTATGTTGCAATGACATACAATGTAGTCAATAGCAGGTGTTTGTGTAGATTTTGAGAAGGAAATTGAAGGTAACATTCTGTCAGTCTGCTTGATGTCAATTTATTTAAAAACTTGAACCCTGCGTTTAAGAACACATACATGTGCAGTTTGTGTGTGAGTGACAGACAGAGAGGCTATTAAGGTTACTAGTCAATGATGTGTTCACTTATTGGTGACTGATAATGTCATATCAGGAACTAATTGCCTGCGCTGTTGCCTCATTAAGCACATCATGATGTCCTGCCACGGGGCACTGGCTGCACACCTCTGTACAATCACTATTTCAATACGTCCCCACTTTACTCCCTCATTTTTGTCCCTGTTGTTCATTCCTGCCATGTACTGCATTTGTACTCGTTCCATTGTTTGATAGTGGCACCATTTTTGTCAAAATGCTTCTGACATCCTCATACAATCCACCTTTTTATTCATCCACCCTGACAATTTCTTTGTTTCTCTGGCATTTTTAATTCTTGTCTCTTCCTGCCGTTTTTATAATTTTTTTTGTTTTCTCTCTCCTCATCGTTACATTTTCTTTACTTTTACATATGCATTTTGTCTTTATATTATCTCTATCTCTCTGTCTTATTCACTCAAGTCACCTTCACACTCCTGATCTGAAGCGGTTGGCTCGTCTCTCCCTCTCCGTCCATTTCGCACATGCCCATTGCCCTGCCTCTGGGCCGCACCTCCTCCACCCCTCTCCCCCTCTTTTATTTATAAGAATATGCTGATGGGGCAAACCTAGGTAAATATAATATGTATAGTTACACAGGGTGAGAAGCAGAAATTGAAATGGAAAAATATGAAGCCAAATGAGTGAAAGAGCACACACAATTAATCACGGGGCAGTGATTGTTCCTAAAAAGTAAAGCCATTCATCAAAAGGAACAGAGTAAAAAAATAGGGAAAGGGAGAAAAAGGGAAAGAGAAGAGAAAGAGAGAAATATGTATCACAGGATCTAATTGGGTCAGTGGCAAATAATGTGCCTGTGTTGGTGCTGAGCTTTGCTTCAGAGTTGTAACAGCAGGCTGGTTGGAGAACAGTATCAGCAAGGTGATTCAATCTCATGAGAAAACATGAAATAAAGCAACCTGGACATCAGGAGAATGTTTCTAACTCAATACTGCGTGGTAAGTTGTTATATGAAAACATGGAATTGAGTCAAGATATTTTCTCTAAGAGCACCCGAAAAGAGCAGGAGGAGAAGTATGAAATAAACAAAGAAAAAACACATTTAACCTGAGGGAATATCATTCAGTCACTCTGTGATTTTATTTGACAGGGGTCATTCTTTCTTTTGCATTGCTGGCTGGGCCTGTCACAAAACATTAGAAAAATGAAAACTTGTTCAGTCACATTGTGTATAAATTTAGATTTTTTTTTTTTAAAAACACATGTCTGTTCTTTTTGTGTGCAACTCTTGCTTGTCAGAGTTTAGGACAAATCCCAGGTAGGATAAATGGGATCTGTCTGTGTCAGAACGGCCCTCAGAGAGAGAGAGAGAGAGAGAGAGGTAGACTGATGAATGATCATGGTAGGTGATGGTGGAGAAAGAGAGAAACAGAGAGAGGGGAGCTGCTTCTTGTGCGAGACCAGGAACTAGCGGGACTGAAGTTGGGGATGTGGCGCAGGGTGAAAAGAATAATGCACCTTGACAGAACAGCACTCTCTGCCAACACGACCAAAGATTGTTCCCAAAGCAGAGTGATGTGGAGTGCAAGCAGCACCTGTGACACCAACTGCCAGCCCGGGGGAACTCCAACAACTGGCCACCTGTTTAAAAATGCACCTGCCAACTTCCCACTGCTTATTAAATTCAATCAATTTCCTGTGATTTACGTGTGCCTTTGAGATGAGATGAATGTCTCTTAACGACTCCTCTTCTGAAATCAAATGTCACTCAAACAATTTGTCAGATACTTAAGGAATCTCTTATAGAGAAAGATCTTATTACTGCTGCTCATTGAAAATAAACTTTATAAATAAAATAAAGAAATTACACATTCTTAAATAAAAAGCTGAATTTGTAAGCAATAAAATGTGCACATGCCTAATGCTGCATTCACATAGAATCAGGCAGATGGTAGACAGCAAACCAGATATCATTTTAGTGGACGAGAGCAGGACGGTAAAATGAGGTGAGATCGGCAGAGATTTTTGAGAGAGAATACTGATTGTAAAGGTAAATTTAAGTATTTTAACTTTTTGCTGTCCACTGTGATGGAATTCACATCCCAATGTTTCATAGCTCCCTCACTCAAGGATAAAGTTGTTTGTTTGCAATAGAATATAAAGAGAAAACTGCCTTTTTATAGCTACATTACTGGAAAAAAAACGTAGACACAAATTGTAGTCAAAAATCTCCTTGGCGGCAAGGCACCAGTGGTGGATGATATTCACCCTTAGATGCTGAAGGCTCTGGACATTGTTTACATTACATTACATTGCATTACAGTCATTTAGCAGACGCTTTTATCCAAAGCGTCTTACAATAAGTGTATTCAACATAGGTATTCAAGAGAACTACTAGTCACCAGAAGTCATAAGTGCATCTCTTTGTTTACACAAGCATCTAAGAGCATGAAACAGAGCATAAACCAGAGCAAAAGTACAGTGCAGAAACAAACAAATACAATAAGTGCAGCAAACTAATATGAATACAATAAGTGCTAAGTGGAAGGCTCAGGGTAGTACTTCTTGAAGAGGTGAGTTTTCAGCCTGCGCCAAAAGATAGGCAGCAACTCTGCTGTCCTGACGTCAGTGGGGAGTTAATTCCACCATTGTGGGGCCAGGACAGAAAACAGCCGTGACCAGGTCGATCGGACCTCTGAGCGACCTGGATGCGACCATGGCCTGGATGTGAGCTCTTACAGGGAGCCAGTGTAGAGAACGGAGAAGGGAAGTTGTGTAGGAGAACTTGGGGCGATTGAACACCAGGCGAGTTGCAGCTTTCTGGACAAGCTCCAGAGGTCTGATGGCTGACGCCTGGGCTCCGGCAAGTAGAGAGTTGCCAGGACTGAACCTTGTGGAACCCCCGTAGTCAGCATGCGTGGTTCTGACACGGCCCCCCTCCATGTCACCTAGTAGGATCAACCTGTCAGGTAGGATGCAAACAGGGAGAGTGCAGAGCCTGAGACGCCCATCCCCTCGAGGGTGGAGAGGAGGATCTGGTGGTAGTGTCAAACACCGCAGACAGGTCCAGGAGAATCAGGACAGAGGAGAGAGAGTTAGCTCTTTCGGTGTGAATCGACTCTGTCACCGCAAGGAGGGCTGTCTCAGTCGAGTGACCCACTTTGAACCCGGACTGGTGGGGGTCCAAGAGGTTGCTCTGGTGGAGATAGGAAGACATTTGATTAAAGACAGCATGTTCAAGTGTTTTGGATAGAGGGTAGAAGAGAAACCTGGTCTGAAGTTCTTGACATCCGAGGAATCAAGTGATGGTTTCTTCAGAAGGGGGGTGACTCTGGCAGTTTTGAAAGCCGTGGGAAAGCATCCTGAAGCAAGAGATGTGTTGATGAGGTGGGTGAGGAAAGGAAGGAGTTCAGGAGCACGTGGTGGGGCGGTTAGATGTAACAAGGTTGAGGACATTGTTAGGGGAGAGGGGAGCCAGATAGGGTAAGATGGGGCATGGAGAGGGGAGGGAGAGCTGAGGGGGAAGAGCTGGACAGGGTAGAGAGGGAGAGGGTGGACAGGGACACTGAGAGAGGGAGAGAGAGGGTGGACAGGGACAGGGGGGCTGAGAGAAGGAGGATCTGATATCGTTTACCTTCTTGTAAGTTGGCGAAATCGTCAGGGAGAAGGGAGGAAGTAGGAGGAGGGGGTGGGGGTTGGAGGAGTGAAGAGAAAGTTTCGAAGAGTTTTTTAGAATTGGAAGCAGAGGTTAGGATTTTAGAGCGGAAGAAAACAGCTTTAGCAGTAGATTGAGAGGAGGAAAAAGTGGAAAGAAAAAATTGGAAGTTAAGAAGGTCCTCCGGGAGTTTGCTTTTTCTCCATTTACGCTCAGCCTCTCTTAGGCCCCGTCTATCAGTACGCACTGAGTCCGACAGCCATGGGGCAGGTGGGGTTGGCCGTGCAGGCCTGGAGGTGAAGGGACAGAGGTTGTCCAAAGAAGAGGAAAGGGTGCCGAGGAGAAGATCAGTAGCGGTATCAGGGTATAGGAGAGAGAAGGATTCAAGGTCAGGGAGAGCAGAGGTAACAGAAGAGGAAAGATCAGCGGGGGAGAGGGAGCGAAGATGACTACGGGTAGAAACCATGTGGGTAGGTGGTGGAAGTAAGGGGGGAGAGGAGAGGGAGAGGGAGTAAGACATGAAATAGTGGTCAGAGAGCTGGAGGGGAGTGACTGAGAGGTTGGCAGTAGAACAGTGTCTAGTGAAGATAAGATCCAGCTGGTTGCCGGCCTTGTGGGTAGGAGGAGAAGAGGAGTGGTAAAGGTCAAAGAAGGAGAGGAAGGAAAGAAGAGGTTCTAACTTATCAGTCTGGATGTTAAGCTGCCGTGGAACAGAGGGCAAAGTGAGAGCTGTGTCCGGATATTCGGTACAAAGTCAAACACGTTTCCAGTGCGTGTTGGCCTCCGCCCTCCAGTCACCAATCCTGTTTGTGATTTTCATGGACAGGATCTCAAGGCACAGCCGGGAGGAGTTGAGTGTCCGAGTTGGGGATCTCAGAATTGCGTCCCTGCTCTTTGCAGATAATGTAGTTCTGTTGGCTCCTTCAGAAAGTGACTCTCAGCACACACTGGGGCGGTTTGCAGCCGAATGTGATGCGATTGGAATGAGAGTCAGTACCAACGAGTCTGAGGGCATGGTTCTCTGATGGAAAAAATTATGGGTTGCACCCTTCGGGTTGGGAGAGAGTCACTGTCCCAAGTGAGTTAAGTAGTTCAAGAATCTTGGGGTCTTGTCCACAAGTGAGGGTAAAATGGAGCATGTGATGGACAGGTGGTTTGGTGCACGCTGGCACTGCTGCAGGTGTTGTACCCGACAGCTGCGTTGAAGGTTTACCAGTTCATCTTTTTTCCAACCCTCGCCTACGGTTATGAGCTTTGGTTAGTGTGAGATACCAGACACAAGCAGTCGAAATGAGCTTCTTTTGTAAGGGGGCTGGACTCAGCCTTAGAGATCGGGTGAGGAGCTCAGACATCTGGAGGGAGCTCAGACATCTGGAGGGAGCTCAGAATAGAGCCGCTGCTCCTTTTGTGTCAAAAGGGGCCAGTTGCAGTGGTTCAGGTGTGATGAATTGTATGTATATTGAGTGTCTGTGAGGGGGGTTTGAGGAATGTGAGGTGTGAAGAAGGTAGTTGACAGAGGTGTCTGCCCAGGACAATGGGTCAGGATCCAAGGGGGAGCTTATCAGATTTCAGCCAATCGTGGAGCTGATCG
This sequence comes from Cebidichthys violaceus, assembly GCF_023349555.1. Lineage (NCBI taxonomy): Eukaryota > Metazoa > Chordata > Actinopteri > Perciformes > Stichaeidae > Cebidichthys > Cebidichthys violaceus. The sequence continues at coordinate 65,095 of NW_027176967.1, forward strand.
ATAGGCTGAGGAATGTAACTTTGGGGGGACAAAAAGACTGTAAATCGGAGGAGAGAGTTAGGCCTTTTCCTGACCATGATGCAGATATACGTATCTGTCTCGTGGCCCGGACGGGGCCTCACTTTTATGAAATGTATATGTTTGTTTTGTTATTAATAGTGTAATTCAGTATGTAATTGTATAGCTTCTGTTTGTTATTAAATATTTTTTGATTTGATTGTAAATTGGAACCAGCTGGTTATTTGATATGACTCTGTTGACGAAAAGTACAGTAGAGAGCGTGAGAGGTAGAATCCAAACACAGGCATACGATCAGGATGCCTCCTGTATGCCTATCTTTAGAGATTTTCTAGGCACGGTCAACTGGTAAGAGGCCCAAGGGTACTTGGGATACTAGTCACGAAATAATTGTATTTAATATATTTCATTCCATCACCATAGCACGTGTCACCATGGGGATTTGGTTTTGTCGTCGTGCCATTCCATCAAAATGCTTTTTTTTCCTGTGCCGTCCAGTTATCCATCCATGTGAATGCAGCATATTTCACTACTGTAAGGACTTTTGTTGCTACAGTCTCACTTGTGCTGTTATTATCAGTAGCTTATAGTGGCTAACATTATCTAACTTTAAATAGATACTGCTGTATAACTGGCATCTTTATGTCTCTTCTCTACTTTAACACCATGTTATAGCCTGTCACTGCTAGTTAGCCTAACTTGTTAATGTTAGCATTGATTCTCATTTGACCTTTGGGTCATGCTATTTCAACACCTGCTGAGACATTAGTTCGAAATTTCCATTCAAATGCATCGCAATTCATAACTGATTTTCCAGAGCGACTGCAAAAGAAAAGGTGCCGTTCCATCCATACATTATAAGAAGTGGAGGTAGTTGACGTGAAGTCACCCATTGGTTAGTAAACTGCGGTTTTGAACCCTCGAGTTCGCCATTTTGGCCGTCAGCATTTAGTTTTTTTTGTAACCAGTGAGCAAAAGTAACCATGTATACACTGTGGAGGAGTGACGTAGAGACGCCGTGTATGGCTCTGGTACCGGCAGCAACCTGTCAATCACAAGGTAGCCCCTGCCTAAAGCATACCCTGCTTTGTGGTCTATTGTAATCTAAATAGGACCATCATTTACAAAATGGACATCATGGTGTATTGATGGAGACTTGAAACTAGCGATTGAGACCGTAAACATAATTTTTGCTTTGGTAGTAAATTAAGTAAGAAGTAGGGTCGTCTTCTCAAAGACTACCATACAATCAGACTTTTTTTTGTAACCAGAGAAGTTGCCCCCAGATGGCCAGTAGAGATAATGATAAGTTTAAGGCACTTCCTCATTGGCCTCACTTTTCAGAACAAGAGTTTGCCGCCCAAAGGTACCATTAAACCACTGCAGAAGAAGAGAGAGCAACAAGATGATGTAATTAAAAGATTCTGGAAAGCAATGTGGAAAATATGTTGTGTGCCTTTCCAATTCCAATTTGTACAAATTTCCAGCATTTTCAATCAGATTAATTGAATCATCCTGTGAGACATCTCCTTCATGCTCAGTTCTAGGGCTGTGGCAGCGAAGGAATTATCTATGCAGTCATAATGATTGGCTCAACAGCCCAATATGTGGCATATGTGCCTGTTGTAGCTGACGCTGACTGGCGTATAAACGTTGCCATGACAACACCGGAAGTTGAGTTACGCGATTTGTATTATTATTTAGTTTATTTCTGCAATTGTAATACATTAAGTTTACTGTAATTTTGGGTACCTTGTGTTAAACTCATGACCATTAACCCGGAAGTTAAGCGGAGCTCAGAAAGACGAGAAATGGCGGGTGAAAACAGCAAACTCTTTCTTTCCCGTATGTTATTCTACTACTGGTCTACCAGGCGAACATGGCAAAGTTTAGAGGTTTCAGAGTGCATCTTCAGGTCAGACTGTGCAATACATAAATTCCACCTCTGGTAATTGATGGACAGTTCCACTATAAAGTTATTAAGAGATTGATCATTGTAATAAGAATGTACAGGTGCTCTGGACTGTAGAGACAAGAGTGATACAAAACGTAACTGTCCTTATATTAACTGTCATTCTTACTCAGGCAATGCTGTTAAGTTGATGATTGTTGCTCCTGTAAAGTTACAAAATGTCAGTTAATAGTGATTTGTCATCTCAATATGGTGAGTTAGTCGAGCAGGTTGATTTCCTGTCAGAAGCGCAAGGAGTCTTAAACTCTGAGACTGATGCAGCAGAGAAAGAAAGAACAAGAGAAACATGCAGAAGTCATTTAACACCCAAAATGCTGGAGCTGAAAGAATAAGAATCAGCTCAAGGAGATAGGAAGTTCAAGTCAGCATATGAGAAATGGAAAACCCATGTTAGGGACATCCGTAATAAATTAAACACAAGTGCCCTGAGAGTGACTTGTATGACATGATGGATGTGGTTGAGAAGCTTGAGTCTGAATTGAAGCAGTTATACGACAACACACAACTCCAAACAGTACCAAGCCAAGAAATTCGGAGAAAAATTGATGCATGCTCAGCTGTGTCAGCAGATTTATTGGGACTAATGAAAGTACGCCTGATTGAAGAAGGAGAAGAATTTGATCCTGAGGCGGAAAAATCAAGGTTACGGATGCTGCTCGACAGTGAACACACTAGGTCCATATATGGGTCCACAGCTTCCAGAGTCACCAAGTATTTTGGCTAAGAGAGCAGATACAGCTGCACAGTTGGCTGCAAAAAGAGCTGAAATTGAAATGGAAGCTGTCATTGAAGCACAACGTCAGCAACTGAAAAGGCTTTAAAATCAAAGAGACATTGAGGTCATTGAAGCAAAGCTTAGAGTGTATACTGAGGAGGAGTCAAAGGAAAAAAGTGAGAAATACAGTCCCGTGGGCAACCCTGTGTACAATTAAATGAACGATACAACTCCACATGCTCCCTATGGAGGATGTCAGGGAGGGCAACTTAATGCCAATGGCCCTCTCTCAACTTCCAGTTCCAGAACCTTCTGTATTCTCTGGAGATCCACTGAACTTCACAGAATGGAGCACAAGCTTCAAGGCTCTTATAGAGAGACAATGCTCAAATCCTGCCGATAGGTTGTTCTACTTACAAAAGTACATCGGTGGGGAGGCAAGGACAGCTCTTGAAAGCAGCTTCTACAGAAAGGATGATGAGGCCTATCAACAAGCATGAGATAAGCTGAATGCCAGATACGGTCATTCCTTTGTGGTGCAACGAGCCTTCAGAGATAAACTTAACAGGTGGCCAAAGATAAGTGGGAAAGAGTATGTGAAGCTAAGAGAATTCAGTGATTTCCTGCAAACATGTAGCAATGCTATGCCCCATATCAAGGGTCTCCAGGTACTGAACGACTGTGAAGAGAATCGGAAGATGTTGCTCAAACTCCCTGATTGGGTAACGTCCTGGTGGAATCGTTATGTCACGGAACAGCTGGATCAAGCCAAGGACTATCCAACCTTTAGAGAGTTTGCTTTGTTCATCTCAAAGGAAGCACGCATAGCATGCAATCCGGTGTCATCGTTGCATGCATTATAGCCCTCTGATAAAAAGCCATTTAGAGAAACAAACCGCTCAAAGGCAAACGCCTTTGCCACAAATGTGAAGGACTCAGATGGATCAAGTATCATAATCGAATCCAATAATGTAGAAGAGCTCAACCTGGAAGATTCCAATAAACCAAATAAATGGAACTCATCGGCTCACAATTCAAACCCAGGCAAGTGTATGTGTTGTGGAGAAAATCACTCCATACACAAATGTCAAATGCTGATGGAAATGTCTGGGGAAGAAAAGAGAAGGTTTATTTAGGATACTAAGCTGTGTTTTGCATGCCTGAGGAAAGGACACCACTCCAAAGACTGTAAGAACAAATCCTACTCCATTGTATGAATATCATCCCGCAGCAAACAAATCCTTTCTTCAAGGTGTCCTGCAAGCCAAAGAAAATATATCCTCACTATCATGCTGCGTGGATGGAGGTGGAGGTGGGAGCACGTCAATGATTGTTCCAGTACGTATCTCAGCACCTAACACCCCCGATTCAGAAACCCTGGTGTATGCCCTATTGAACACTCAGAGTACTCACACATTTGTTGACCAGGAGGTATGTGAAAGGCTGCAGGCAGTGATGGAACCAGTAAAACTAAAGCTTTCCACTATGATGGGAAAAGATTCAATTGTGAAGAGTCAGAGAGTTAGTGGACTTAAAGTCCGAGGGTTTTCCTCAGATAGCTTGATTGATTTACCTCCTGCCTATACAAGCGATTTTATTCTGCTAGAATGTACGCACATTCCGACCTGCAAAACCGCCAAGGAGTGGAAACACCTTGAAGTCATAGCTCAAGAAATGCCCCCGCTAATGGATTGTGGAGTAGGACTTTTGATTGGATATGACTGCTCCAGAGCACTGGCGCCACGAAGGGTTATCACTGGAGGTGACTATGACCCTTACGCCATTAAGACTGATATAGGTTGGAGCATCGTAGGAAGCGCACCACAACGCCTGAACTCCATGGATGTGACTGGTCTGTGTCATTGTATATCTGTCCGGGAGCTTCCATCTGTGATGCCAGCTGCTGTTATTAGAGCACTCAAGTCCGATTTTGCGGACACCAGACCAGGAGAAAAAAGCATATCTCAAGAAGATATTCAGTTTCTGCAAGTTTTAAAGGGAAGAATCCAGCAGAACGAGTGCGGCCACTTTGAGATGCCCCTTCCCTTCAGAGCACGTCCTCACCTCCCCAACAACAAGTAGCTTTGCCCTAGTCCGGCTGAAGCACCTTAAAAAGAAACTTGACAGAGATCCTAAATTCAGGAATGACTATTTGAGATTTATGGAGGGTGTCTTCAAGGATGGTGATGCAGAGAGAGCAGACACGCCAGCAAGGTTAGGAAATGCATGGTACATCCCACACCAAGGGGTTTATCACCCTAAGAAACCTGAGAAGATTAGGGTAGTTTTTGACTGCTCTGCAAAGTATGAAGGCACTGCCTTGAATGTCCATCAGCTAACAGGACCGGATCTTACAAATGGAATGACTAGAGTGCTCTGCCGGTTCCGTAAACATCCCATTGCAGTCATGTGTGATGTGGAAAAAATGTTCCACAGGTTCCATGTTAGCAAGGAAGACCGAGATTATCTGCGGTTCCTGTGGTAGAAAAATGGAGATACCAACTTGGAACCTAGAGAGTATCGTATGAAAGTTCACCTCTTCAGAGCATCATCATCTCCAGGCTACGCCAATTATGGCATGAAGCATCTGGCCAGCCAAAACGAGCAAGAGTTCCGATCAGCAGCTAGCTTCATCAGAAAGCATTTCTATGTAGACAATGGCCTCATAAGCTTGGAAACCGTTGACATGGCAGTCAAACTGGTGACGGAAACCCACGTGGTCTGTGCTAAAGGGAAGTTACACCTTCACCAGTTCATTTCCAACAGCCGAGAGGTAATGGAGTCTATTTGTGTCACTGAACGTGCTATTGAAGTGAAGAATGTGGATCTCAACTACAACGATCTTCCAGTGCAAAGAGTGTTGGGAGTAAGGTGGAACGTAGAAGGTGACGCCTTCTCTTTCAAGGTCTCACTAGATGAGAAATCCGCCACACGTCATGGTATACTCTCAGTTGTGGCTTCTCTTTATGATCCTTTAGGATTTCTGGCTCCATTCATCCTTCAAGAAAAGAGGATACTACAAGAGATGTGTCAGAAGGGCATCAGTTGGGATGAACCACTGCCCAGTGAATTGAAGCCAAGTTGGGAGAGTTGGGTGAAGGATTTGGGAAACCTTGAAAAGATTCAGATCCCAAGATGCTTTACTCCTGAAAGGTCCTTGGAGTTGAACTGCATCACTTTTCAGATGTTAGTCAAGGCTATGGTCAGTGTTCATATATCAGATTGGTAAGTGAAGATAAGGTGCACTGCAAAATGGGCAAAGCAAGAGTCGCACCCACAAAAATAGTCACCATACCAAGACTAGAGCTAACTGCAGCAGTGGTCTCTGCTGCTGTGAGCAATATGCTGAAGGAAGAGCTAGAGCTCAGCATTGATAGAGAGTACTTTTGGACAGATTCACAAGTAGTCCTAGGGTATATCAACAACGAAGCTCGAAGGTTCCATGTCTTCGTCGCAAACTGTGTCCAGAGAATTCGGGAAACCACCAACCCAGGACATTGGTACTATGTCGGCACAGGGGAGAATCCTGCTGATCATGCCTCAAGAGGCCTCAAGGTAGCAGAGTTGATCAATTCAAATTGGCTCACAGGACCAAAGTTTCTATGGCAAAGGGAAGTAGTTACAAACCACGGAACTACAGAGCTTTTGGTGGGAGACCCTGAAGTCAAGGCAATTCAAGTACTGAAAACGGAGGCTGCATGGCAAGTTGATTTTCAAGAGCGACTGTCACGGTTCTCAAAATGGACCACAGCGGTAAACGTCATCGCTCGGATTCAACGATTAGCCAATAGAATTAGGAAGACGGAACCCCTAAGTGTTGAGGAAAGAAGGAGGGCTGCCCTCACTCTCACCAAGCTTGCACAGCAAGATGCCTTCAAAGATGAGTTGCACATACTCAGCCAGAAATCTGGAAAGCTGCCTTGTAGCCACCAACTCTAGTTCACCAGCTTGACCCACTCCTGCAAGATGATATACTGAGAGTGGGAGGACGACTGAGGAGAGCATATGCACCTCTTGATCTGAGACACCCAATAATCCTTCCCAGAGACGGTGTTGTTACACGCCTCATCCTTGCACACCATCATAGAAAAACACAACACCAGAGGAGCAACGGATGGCAGATTTACCTAGCGACCATGTTGATCCCTCACCACCGTTCACCTACTGCGGTATGGACTGTTTTGGTTCATTCCATAATAACCACATAGAGATGCTAGAAGACATGACTACTGACGCATTCATAAATGCCCTACGGTGTTTCATGGCCATCCGTGGAGCTGTCAGACATATCCGATCTGATCAGGGATCCAAGCAAAACATGAAATGGAAAGAGCCCTAAAGGAAGTGAACAATGAAAGAGTGGCTGCATATCTGGCAGATAAGCAGTGTGACTTTCGCATGAATGTACCAGACTCAAGTCACGTTGGAGGCATATGGGAGCGACAGATTAGGACAGTGAGAAATGTACTAGGCTCCGTTCTTGCACACAGTGCTGGAAGACTTGACGATGCTTGCTTAAGGACATTTTTGTACGAAGCCATGTCCATCGTGAATAACCGCCCACTTACTGTTGACAGTACCAGCGATCCCACAAGTCTGGAGCCACTAACACCGAACCATCTCCTCACCCTGAAATCCTCTGTTCCATTGCCCCCACCGGGTAAATTTGTGAAGGAAGACTTGTATGCTAAAAAGCGGTGGAGACGAGTGCAATATCTGTCCGAACAATTTTGGAACAGATGGAGAAGGGAATATCTTGCCAACATCACTCTAAGGCAACGATGGCATTCTTCAAGACGAAACATGCAGGTTGGCGATATTGTGATTGTCAAGGAAGAGGAGATCTCTCTCAATGAATGGAAACTTGCCAGGGTTCTCGACGTACATAAGGATGATGACGGAATTGTGCGAAAAGCTAAAATACAGATAGGAGAGCGGCAGTTTGGAAAAGGGGGTGAACGCCTTAGCAAACCTTCCATTGTTGAACGACCCATCCAGAAGTTAGTTATTGTTGTGGAAAGCAGCTAAAGAATGAAAAGAGAAAAAAAATTAAAATAAAATAAAAATCTGGTTTAGTCAGTCAGTGATCAGTTATCTACTCTCGAGCTTAGTAAAGTAAGTTACTATTTACCCTATGTCTGTGGAGAACAGTGTTTTTTATTCATAACATTCTACTGTGTTGAGGTATAGAGTTTATAAATTGTTATTCAACTAAGTTGCTCAATTTCAGATGTTCTTTGAGTGACCTTAACAATGTGCTTGGAAATTACCATTGATTTATTTGATAAAAATTGTACAATGTCACTGTCATATATTTGGATGTTAATTAATCAAAGGTAATTTGGTGGGAGTGTAGCTGACGCTGATCGGCGTATAAACGTTGCCATTTCAACACCGGAAGTTGAGTTACGCGATTTGTATTATTTTTTAGTTTATTTCTGCAATTATAATGCATTAAGTTTACTGTAATTTCGGGTACCTTGTGTTAAACTCGTAACCGGTTTGTCCTTATTTTACTCATGATGATAGATGAGCTTTTGTTGATGTAATGTGACCATTAACGGAAGTTATGCGGAGCTCAGAAAGTCGAGAAATGGCGGGTGAAAACAGCAAACTTTTTCTTTCCTGTATGTCATTCTACTACTGATCTACCAGGCGAACACGGTAAAGTTTATTAAGTTAACTCATTAAAGTACTGTTATACTTGTTGTAGGTGATGAGAGACAGAGTATTTGTTTCTTTGTTGTTTGTACATGAAGCTGTTTTGTGTCTTCTAGTTTTCACGGTGTTCCATGAGAGGACAATAATAAACGTGAACATCAGTAAGAAGCGTGGACTCTTTTTTGACCAGTATGGATACACCTGTCTTTGCAAATATCTTAATATATCCTGATTTTAGTGCTGTATAAATAAGTCAGTCTATGCGTAGATGAAAAACATATACTGTATATATATGTTTTTCTTTTTTGAATTCGTCAAAAACTATGCTACAAACACCAGTCTAGTGTTTTTTGTGTTCAACTTTGCATCTACGGACAATCATTATGACTGCATAGGAAATTCCTTCACTGCCAAAGCCCTAGAACTGATAAATATATGAGTTATAATGTTCAAGTACAACTTCAGCATACAGGATCTTACATCACACACTCTGCAGAGAAGTAACTCAGGAATTCAAGATATGTCTACACATACTTTCAAGGGCAAGTGTAGGATAGGTGAGCAATTCCTTTTGATCTTTATCAGAAGACGTATGCATTTTCCTCATCCTGTGTGGTGCCAAAAACGTTGGAAAATTCAGCATGCGGTAGTGCTACAGTATGTAAATAGAGGTTTATTTAATCTGAGAGCTAATGGCTGGCTGAGAGGCTGTGGAGGCTGCGGTTGTACACTTAATGGAAAACCTGCACTGCTTTGTGCTGTAGTAATAGGAGGAGATTATCTCGCCATGCAGAAGGACTGTATGAATGCTCCTCCAAAAAATCGGCCGTACCCTCTCCCTCCTTCCCACAAATCTCCCTCATTCTGGATATTTATTATTTATATTATAGTCATGAGCGATGTGAATGCTTTAATCATACTGAGGCGGAGGCTGAAGGATGTATGGCAGCTGGATGTATTTTCAGTTTGATCATGCGTTTTCTTTTAGACTCCGTTATTTGTCACTTAGGTAGGTTTTGTTATTTTGTTTTGCAAACATTGCAGTATTATTATTAATACTTTTCGAATTCACTTGCTTCCATCTGTACTTCTTCATCATCAGATTCCACTCTTCTATGAATCTCACATCTTTTTCTTTCTTTGGATGCTGCGGACTATTATTTACTTTTGTCAGCTCATGGGCAATGCCACTGTGTTAAATATCCATCTGACAGGCTGCCTAATGTTTACCCCTGAGAAAGATCAATACTGCAGCGCCATTGTCCAGACTTCATCCTTCAAGCACAATTGATTGTTTTTCATCCTCAGAACCATCCTGGACACGTTAAACCAGACAAATCCATGTGGTTTGGTGTCGCTGTGATCAGAAAGCAGTGTCAATTAAAGTCTTGTGCCTTGAATATACTTATTACCTGAGTCACCACATTATCAATCTGTGGTTATAATGTTGTCACCTTTCCATTCAGACAAAAAAAATCATGTGCAAAAGGATAATCAATACTTTCATATTGGGTTCTTCCTTTCCTATGTGCTCTGCTTAATTTTCTGTTATATTTTACTTTACCTACAGTCCCTGCTCCGTAACTAATTAAAGGGGTCAGTCAACCCAAATTATCAAGAAAATGTACAGATAAAGGCTCCTGTATATATTTCAAATGGAATTATTTCATAAGTAGTGGACTGTGTGTTATTGTGTCTCTTACTGAGTAGACTCATTGCTTTAGCAAGACAAATTAAAACCAACAAAAACACATTCTGCATGGCTACTGATACAGGGCCGTAGCCAGGAGTTTAGAAATTAATTAAAAAATATGTTGAGGTAGCTGTTCAGTTCTGTTTGTTTAAGTTTTATTTAAATGGTTCTTTGAAGAAAACTAGAAATGAAACACCACTGACAACATCAAGTAACTAAACTATAATTAAAATATCTCTTTCTCTCTATTGTACCAAATTGCAACAAAAAGGCCCTCACCACACTGCCTGATTTATTTTGATTTGCATCAGCCTCAAAAATACTCCCCAAGGTTGCCAAACCCTATATGAGTTCCCAGACAGACATGACCTCAATGTTGGCTATGACCCTGGCAAGATACCTCTGAGGGGAGATTTTTTTTAATTTATTAAACCAACCCTGCACAAGTACATCAGAAAACTGTATTTGTGTATAAATCACTCGTGACGTAAACAGGCAGAGAGTGCAGTAAGAGCCCTCTCGGTGTAGAGCACAGTGTGTCTCTTGGGTGCCCAGGCACATGGAGAGCGTCTGAGAGTTTTGGTGGTCAGCAGGTCGGCTGTGAGTGGTCTGCAGCTGTCTGATAACTGCTGCTGTGGGTGGAGTAAGACCTCACCTATGCACAGTTGCACATGTGTGCTTTTTCCTTTTCACCTAAAGGGACAAGCTGCTCCGTAGAAACCAACACCATGAAGACAACGAGAGGACTTTTGTCATCGTCTGACGAGAGCACTTCTGCATTCATTTCAAAACAATTTAAGCGTGTAACCCATGTCTAAAGCGCCTATTTATAGGTAGATAGATGGTTTAGCATTGGTAGACTGAGCTTCCATTTATCTCATTTCAGCTCATTTCGTCCTCATGTTCTTTCTGCAAATGAATGCAGTGTAATGGTCTCTTAACACCATATTGATGAGGCGATAGTAATGAGATGCCCAGTAAATCAAAGTGTTTACAAATGGACGAGCACATGCATTCACATGTATTCTCCCCACTTCTTCCTCCAGCTGACCATTAATTTGATTGACCAGACTTGATGTTGTTCATCTGTAACTTATCAGCCATGGAAAATCACATAGCTATCAATTAGTGTGCTGATGGTCTCCCAAACAGAAATATGTAAATGAAATTATAAATCGTCACATTTTTATATTCTCTGGCATTCACTGTAAACAAAGTAGGGAATGGGGTTTTAGATCACACCTCACTTTCATTTGTATGTTTATGTCTAATCCTTTGAACATTTCTTTCAACTTTTATCTGTACCTCTAGTACTTTATACTGAATGATTTGGAAATTTCTCCCCTTAATGCTTGTTTTATTTTAGCTTTATTTCCTCATTGTTTTAGATCCCACACACCCCATTTTCCATTCTTTTCTTCTGACGTAATTAAACCCCAATTTGTAGAAAAGTATTTAAGTGGTAACCTTTCCCTTTGTCACTAACATATAGTATATAAGCTATTATGAACATTTATCCTTTGTTTGTCAAAAAGTCATTCACAACTAAAGAAATCTACAGTATGTATATCCTTCATAGTGGCTTTAATGTTTGGGATCAGGTTAATTAAACTCCTTGATATAAACAAACTATTATTAATGTTAGAAAACGCACATAACAGATATCCAAATGGACTTATTCATCCATTGCATCCAGATGCTTGTGTCCCTTGCACAAGTCCACTGTTATTGATGTATTGTTGCCTTTTGATTAATGTTATTACTGTGGCAGGTGTCGACCTCGAAGGCTGCTCCAGTTGGACGCATACAGACAAAGCGCACAGACACACACATATGCCTGTCTGATTTTGGCAGTAGTCATAGCCAACACAAAGTAATCTGGCAGTGCGATTGTGTGGCTGGAGTCAGCGCCGCCAACGCGTTGAATTTAATTTCCTTTCTTTGTTCTTCAGCTGGTGGATCCTTTTGTGCGCATTCAATGTTTTCACACCCATACATACATACATACATACATACATATAAATTATAAATGGGTGGCAACACACACTCATGCCGCTGTTTCCTGGGTTTCCTTAAATCCCCCCGCTGCTGAGAAAGTGAGTGACAGCACTATATGCACAGTCTGCAAAGGACTGACAAGGATTTTAACCAGATACGTCACAACTACTGGAGAAGAGAAAGAGGGAGGGACAGAGTAGAGGAGAGGAGGAGAGCAAACGAACAGAGACGGGGAGAGAATGAGAGAGAGAGAGAGGGTACAGAGGGATATATTGACTCAAAGCTGGTCTGCATGCTCCTCAGTGTATGAGAGACAGAGGACGTGAGAGCAGGCAAGATGGAGTGCTGGCACAGATGAAGACTGTCCCTGGGTACGTATTTATGCATGTGTGAATGTGAGTGTGTGTGTGAGCGCACATGTGCTTGCATGTGCGTGGCTCTGTATGTAAGACGAGTGAGAGCGATTGAGTTTGTAGCAACATGCTGCAAGTGATCGTTTGAACGTGGGTACCCAACCAGTGAATTTTAGTGTTGTTACATAAGAGCAAGTATGAGGGGCTGAACGAGTGTAGGTACTGAAGATGAGAACAGGCAGTTTGGGGTCTTTATGTGTGCATGTTTGGTCTTAACACACGTACATTTCAGGGAGAGTCGACTTAAGTACTGTGACTTACCATACTGAGGATGGAGGGATGTGCTCTTGGAATTGCAAGTTAACAACTGAGTCAAGTCTTCTGTTCCTGTTTGAAGCTTTTGTCAATTGAGCCACCATCCATGTCCAGTGTGTTAAGTTTATAGCAATGTACGTCAGCGGCTGTCAGAAGGAGAGACTCAATGCGTTTTATGATGTACTAGAGGTGTGTCATAGCAATTCTGATGTTAAACAAAAATCTCAGTATTTTCAGCCACACTGAAGAGGAATGTCCTCAGTATCCGTTTCGTTCATGCTTTTTGCATGGCTTCTACCTACCTATGACTGAGACAATTTCAATGTATAGGCATATTCTAATCTATTAGCAGCATGCATACTGTATATGACAACATACAGGAGGATATACATGATCATTTAAACATAATGAAAAAGGGAAATCCCACTGGTTCAACAGCATTTGTCAGCTACGACAGAGAGGGCTGGACGTTAACTACAGCTAAAACAATGAATTCATTAGCTGAACGGCAGAAAGTTATTCTTTAATTTTTGATGAACGATAAATACTTAGTAATTTTTTTAGCAAAATGACTATCATTCTAAGCATTTTTGTGTTCTGACATTTGATAATAGAATAGTAATCTGTAGTTGTAGCCCTCGAGTCAACTCCGAGTTTTCAAGGCAACACAAGATTAATTAATTTCCATTCACACAACAGATGCATCAGTCAAAAACTAAAAGAGCAACATTATTTCCTTTACGGGGAATAATTGACCTGAAAATTACAACAATGTGCTAAACACAGACCTAAGGGGACAGAGGACGCAAGTTGACACTACAACAGCAGCAAAATTATGGACATGCAATGTATAGATGGGGTTACAAGTGACATGCATCCTAAAATTATCTGACAGCGGTCGTGTCATGTAGTGAAGGTGTATTTTAGGTAAAGACCATATACATTTTTGTTAACTAATGTTTTTTTGTCTTCACCAGTGTACTGTGGGACAGCACAGGTAAACAAAGGGGACAGGTTGAGGTTCCACTCTGTGATTGCTGAAACAATAAAGATATGGTGGCACTGTGGGAGTGCAGAAGAGAAAACATGTCTTCAGTCTCTCTAAATCACTGTGAGGAGAGTTCTGGCAACAGTTTTTTCACTTCATTTGGTAACAAATATGTTAAGCACTGAGAAAGTCTTCAAATAGTATTATGTAAATATTGCTCAGGGGACTTGCAGATGAGAGAGAGAGAGAGAGAGAGAGAGAGAGAGAGAGAGAGAGAGAGAGAGAGAGAGAGAGAGAGAGAGAGAGAGAGAGGAGTGAAAGAGAGAGATAAGGGAAGGATTAGAGTGAAGTGCAGATATACAAGTGACATCACTTGTTCATACTTTACAGCACTACATTTGAATAATAATTCAGAGCACAGACTTGGTGTGCTGACACAATGTGTGAGTCACACTTGAAGTGCCAAAGGTTCTGGCAGATTCTATTTTGGCTGTTGAGAAATCAGATTTTGCATCAATGGATGGAAATAGAAACATCAGTTCTTCCTCAGGTGTTTTAGATGTACTGGGGTTTTTTTTGTGTGTGAACATATTGTCAATGTTGACTTGCTTTAGATATAAATGACCCCTGGTGCTGCTGTTCAGACTCACAGAAAGTGGAGAGTTGGACACTCAGAGGAGGTGGATGATATGACAGTTATTTAGCTTTTCTCTTTTAGTTCTGAGCCTCTGGTCCCTTCCCTCTGCTATCATCCCAGCTGTTATTCTTTTTGTCTTCTTCACCTTTATTCGTTTCTTTCTCCTTTTTCGTTGTCATCCCACAGTCCTGTTCGACAGTCCACATGAGCCTCTCCAAACCCCCACCGCCCCCCTCCGCCTCCCACCTGGCCATCCCCCCATCCTCCACCACCACCCCTTCCTCATCAGCCACCTCCCCCTCGGCGACGCCCCACTCCACCGGTCCGCCCCCTCCCTCACCGGTCAAGATCTCTATGCAGGAGCACTTTGCCATCAACGTGTGCCCAGGCCCCATCCTCCCCATCCCACAGATCTCAGACTTCTTCCCGCGTTTCCACGACTACCCCTGCACGCCACCGCCTCCGAGGGAGAAGAAGATCCTAAAAGAGGAGACTTTCAATGGGGAGACGGGTGGAGGATACAAGGATGGGGAGAGAAGGGGGGACAACGATGGAGACAGGGAGGAGGCGATCGACTCTGATGATGAAGACAGTGAGTTCTGATGAGGGTGAACAAAGCTTAGTGGTGTGAAAGTTGTCTTCAATATTGTGTGTGTATGTTTATTCATGTGAAACTTGCAAGACACTGCAGAAGAAAAACAAACGCCTCCAATTCTTCAACTTTAGAGAGGAGAGTCATTTTTTTTACTCAAACTGAGTTCATGTATTTTGCTCTGAAGCACAACATATGCTTTCAGAGTAATTGTGGAGTCAAGCATTTTTCCAAGAGTGTTTGTCACTCTCACTTTATGTGACACAGCTTCTCCAATGATTTATTAGAAATTGTAGCAATAGTTAGACTCAGCCTGCAAAGTTTCTGCTCATTCCCAAACAGTAATCAAACAAGACAGATCAATTCATATTAGGCAGCATCATGTTTTTTAGAGGCCATCTGCTACAAATATGACTCAGAGCTTTTCAGTATGTGTGTGTGTTTGTGTGTGAGACTGAGCGTTTCTGTCCGTTTACTGGCAGTAATTGCCGTGGTTTGTGTTGTTTTCAGCCTACCTGGGAACGTTGGAGTTCACCCTGCTCTTTGATCAGGAGAACAACTGTCTCCATTGTACTGTTCACAAGGCAAAGGTACACACAATTTTAATATCTTCTCCATATAAACAGACTTCTGTGTGGTTGCATAATCCTTCTTGAAGTCCCAATGAAAACAATTCTCCTGTAAGGCATTTACACAAGACGTCAGACTGCTTTCTCTCAACCTTTTTAAAGTAGCCTGTTTGCCACACACCCTCTGCAGCTTGTCAATTCAAGACTAAATCATCTCATGGCTCTGTGAAATGTTGGATAATGTTGCTCTGTTGCTGTAGCAGACACATTTTGGTTTGGCCATCGTGCAAGGACACACACCTTGTATTACATACTGTGTACTGACACATGACGTTAATTATGTAAATCTCACTGAACGGTTCCCTTGAGGACAACCTAAAGGAGTCAAGGATGGTAGAAAATAGTGGCATGGAAAGACACGCCCAGGAGCGCTATTGAGATGTAACTACAGTAGAAGACGTCTGTCATATCCTCCATCTTTTTCTGACCCTGTCAGTTTTGCGAAGTGTTTGAGGGCATGATGACGTTTACCTTTGACAGTACATAATGTGCGTGTGTGCGTGTGTGTGTGTCTGTGTGTGTCTGCTTGTGTCCACAGGGACTGAAAGCCATGGACTCCAATGGACTGGCTGATCCATACGTCAAGCTTCATCTTCTCCCTGGGGCTAGCAAGGTCACTGCTCCAACCTTACCTCAGTGGCAATTAACGTAACATGCTACCGCACTGGGCTGACCCAGACACTGACACTGAGGAAAGTCTCACATCACACAGAAGCTGCTGACAAAAAAAAAAAAAATTATTGAAAAGGCTAAAAATAGGAAACATTTCATGCATTATTCATCTGAAGAAAACAAAAAACAATTATTTACTTTTTAAAAAATTGCCCTTGTTGATTCAGACGCCATGAAAAGGTCAAAATGCTCTTGCAGAAAACATAATATGGCAGTGGGCTAATTTAATGTGTCGTTTCAAGCCATTGAGCGGGGAGCATTTCGGTCGGTTGCCGCTTAATGTGGCTCGTCCAATGCTCAGCTTTATCGAGCACAAACACGTTCTGGTCTGCTGCACCGCTCTTGTCTTGTTTTCAGCTCAAGAAGCAGGGAAGATAAGGCTTGCCACAACAGGAACCCCCAGCTACGGCAGAATGCAACCTGTTGTCGGCCATTTTGGCTCAAGGTTGACACGAAATGAGGTAATGATAAGTGCGGGGAGGACGCTGAGCCAAGATAGGTTGAATAAGGCAACTGTCTGAGGTCTAAGGTGCTAACAATAACAACGTCTGGGGGATTTTTGTCCTCCAGCCTTCCTCTGTCTGTTTTCTCTCCCATTGTTATCGCTCTCTTTTCCCCACTTTCCACCCCTATCTCTGTCTCTATCTCACTATCTGACCTTGAAATACCAACAGTGTGTGGAGAGATGGGAGACAACTGAGAGTGAGAAAAGGGGGAGAGAGAGAGAGGGAGGGAGAGAGAGGGAGGGAGTGGATGGAGAGAGGGAGGGAGGGAGAGACAGATGAGGGGAGGACAGCAGCAGGTGGTTGTCATGGAAACAGGGAGGATTGTTACACGGCTCACGTCAACAGGCAAGTGTTGATGGGGGGGGGGTGATAGAGGTGTGTGTGTGTGTGTGGGGGGGGGGGGGGGGGGCGCAGAGAGAGCGTCAATGAGTAGGTAAGTACCAATGAACAGCCGTTTGTTAAATACCCACCAGGCGGGGGCCACACCACTTGAGAAGTGGAAGCGTGCACACGTAGCGTAAGTGAGTATAGCAGACGCGCACCAACACACTTCATGTCCACATTCAGAATCGGCAAGCAAATGTTGCAGTGAGTAACCCGGAACACAAAAGGTTTCGGTTTCTGCGAAAGAACTGAGTTGTCAAAACACAGAGAGCAGAGGCACACGTTTCCTCTGCCCCACTCATTTTGCTTCTCTCTCAGTCTCTCGTCCTCCAGCACATGATCTTTAACCGGTATAGAGTCCTGCATGCTGTCTTTGTGATGTGGAACATGCACTGCAACACATGCGGCGCATGACCTTGCGTATATGCAGACACTGGCTAAGGCTTTAGCCACAGTCACACAGAGACTCTGCCTTCATCTGCTTTCCTTCTATGCCACTCCATGCCTCATTGTCACTCACAAACATGTATGGACACAGTAATTGCCGGAGCCTCTGTGTTGGTCCTTGGTATTTTCATTGTCCCATTCCTAGTTGTGGTGCATGGAAGATTCCCTCAAAAGCCAGACCCTTACATCCACAGCTCTGGGAAGTAGGGATCGAGAGAGAGAGACGGAATGTGAAATAAATAAAAAGATCCACAGACAGATGGAGAGAAAGCAGGAAGATGATGGACAGATGGAGAGCTAGAGATAAAACATTTAGAAACAGATGCAAAAGCACCAGTGTAGAGGGAAAATGGAGGCAGGGAGTGAGAGAGGGCAGGGAGAGGGAACTGATGTTTTAAGGGTTTAACTGTGTAGATGAAGCATGTAAAAAGATGTGTTCAGAAAACCAGTGCAATTCAGTCAAACAGGAGTGGTGATTATTTGTGAAATAGGATATTTGTTTTGTTGAGCTGTGCTGGCCCACATACAGCTGTGCAACACCGCTGTTAGTCATGACTCTGCCTGTGAACGTCTCCTCCTGCACATTAATGAATCAAACAAATGACATGAATCGAAAACACTTGTTCCCTTCATGCAGCGAGCTCTGGGGGGCTGACTCTTTTAGATAAGCCAAAAGTTTCCAGCAGAAAATTGAGAAGAAAAAAGGGACAGTGAAGAGAGTCTGATTGTGACTGGCAGAAAGGAAAAGAGAGCGAGTGAGATGAGGTGTTTCTCTGAGAGGCTTCAGACATAAGCTGGACATTCAGTAAGTACATATATACTGAAGCTATGCATAAACACCAGTAGTGGACGATCCTTTACTTGAATAAAAATAGCAATACCATAATGTAAAATCACAAGGAAAGATCCTGCCTACTTTAGTAAAAGTATTAAAGTATTATTAACCAAAACAATCCAATGTTAAGTTACTTGTAACTGATGCATTACAATGTACTGTTTGCAGCATTTCAGTGTAACCGGTGCAGATATTTGTTACCACTTTATATACTATTTTAAAAGATAAGGCTGTCGATGCTCCATTTGTTTCTTGTTATCAAATTACATGAAAAGACCAAAATCAACAATGGGGAAGTCCTTGTCTCGATACTTTCAGACTCCTCCAACCCCGAGCAAAATTGATCCTACTGAAGATGCAAATCTTTTTTTTTTCTTTTTTTTTTTAAATGGGTCACGAATACATACTTTCAAAGGAATAACTCCCCAAAAGCTAGGCACTTTAATTTTGATCGAGCGTTAACTCAAGCAGGAAAATAGTAAATAGTGCATTTGTTGGGGACTATTTTCAGTGGCAGATTAATACACATTGTGACAAGACATTGTGGCTTATTGGTATGTTTAAAAGGGACACTCCACAGATTTTACAAATGAAGGTTGGTTTAGTCATCACAGCAGTCGTGTAATTTCTTCTATGGCTCCAAAGGGAGCTCTCTAAAATCTTCAAAATAACCCCAATGATTAGCGGCTAGTGGGCATTTCCTCTCTTGGAAAGCTCAAATATGTCATGCTGAATGTGTTGCGCAATTGAATTGGCTGCTGTGTTGCATTTGAGACACAGTGCTTGTTTCGGAGGTTTGGCTGTCCTATCATGTTGGGGAGGAGACAGACAGACAGACAGGTGAGGCGAGGGAAGCCTTACGTCCTCTTACTCTCTACAAAGTAGGCAGCAGATGTCTGCGATTTCCTGAGGGACGGAAATGAATGATGGTTCCCCACTCTTTCTCTGTCTCCTTTCTTGATCTTTTAGTGTCACTCGTTCCCCTTCCTTTTTCATGATCTTTTATTCTCTTTCTTTCATTCTGATCCGACGAGTTTGCTTCTTCACCCTTGAAACTTTCTTCATTCCTCTTTTCTTCTTTTGAGCTTTCCCCTTCCATGAGTTTCTTTTCATATTTCTTCTTCTTTGTCTCCTCAGGCAAACAAGCTACGCACAAAAACCCTGAAGAATACGCTTAACCCAGTGTGGAACGAAACGCTGGTGTACCATGGCATCACAGCAGCCGACATGACCACCAAAACGCTCAGGTAGGTGCTCCTCTCCAAATTTTACTTTGGCCAGTAATTAGCATTATTCCGCAGACCAGTTTGAATGACCAGTTTATTATGCGGAGGAGGAAGATCCATGCTTCCAATCCTCCAGTGAACTGCCAGCAGCCGTCTTTGTTTCCCAGTGGGCTTTTCCAGGTAATTCATTATTTCAGCCAGGCGACGCCAGCCAACTGTTCCACTTGCTGTTGCTGCGGTAACTGCTCAGGTGTTGGCTGTGCGGTGAGTCTCCGCCCCCTCCTTCCTACAGTGATCTCACTATGGAGTGATTGAGGTCAAGGGTAGCCATCTTGGCCCAAAAAGTCTGACGCACTCCTGTCATCCTGCATGTGTAAGTTAATTCAGAGACGGAGTTCTGCTTGTGTTTTGTTTGTGAATGTGTGTGCTGCGTCCAATCAGTGTCAGTTTGCTCAGCAGATTCATAATAGGGTTGGATTGTATTGTTTATCCTGAGGAAACAGAAGCATGGATGCACACACACACACTTGTACATGAATCCCGTCTGCAGCGCACACACAAATGCAGGCAGTCAGGTGTGTGTTTGTCCTCGTGTGTATGTCATGGGCAATCACTGGCAGAAAAGAACATGCATGGCCCCTCCTTTGTATAAAGAGAAAACACACATACGCAAACAAAACGCGTCCTTGAGCTTTTACAAACACACACACACACATTCAGAAATAACATTTACTCTCCCTCCACAGAGACACACACACACACACACATATGCATACACACAAACGGAGGTTACACCCGTCAAACTAGAGGAAACCCACCTGACCGCTGCTCAAGGACATCACACACAGACACAAACCAGCATGGGGGCTCTGGGAAGCCAAAACAAGGAAGAAGGGGAGGTGTGTGACCATTGTCAAGCAAGAGATGGAGAGAAAGAGAGAGAGCGAGAGAGAGAGAGAGAGAGAGAGAAAGAGAGAGAGAGAGAGAGAGAGAGAGAGCGAGAGAGACTGCCAAGATCAACAAAGGGAGCAGGGGGAAAAGTATGAATGATGTCAAGTGACAGATAAACCGGTGTGGAAGAGGAAACTAGGGAAGCCAAGATTGAGGAAGATGACAGAATAGAGGGATGAAGAGAATCCATGGGTTAACTGACAGAGAGACACAGAGACTGACTAACAGACCGTGTAGTGAGATGGATAAAGAGATGAATGAGGAAATGAATTTAGCTAAAAAAAAGGGCGAGTGATGGGGAGGAGTTTACTCAAAGGGGAGCCAAAAAAAACGAAGGAATGAGGACAGTGAGAAATACACGAGAAAGCAAACGAGCAGGAGTGAATGAAACGCTGTCTGACAGCGAGGAACGGGGGGAAAGCAAGCAGACAGAGAGAGAGAGAGAGAGAGAGAGAGAGAGAGAGAGAGAGAGAATCTGCTCAAACTCTCTGTGGATGTGTTCAGGTGCCAGCACGATTCCTCAGCCAATAGACAGACTTTATTCTCATTACTCCACAGAAAGCAGGGAACAGTTAGAGAACGGAGAAACGGAGAGGGATCCCCGGAGAGATGTTTACTCATAGGACTGCCTCTGCTCTGCCGGTCCAAGCAGGGCGCAGAGGAGGGGAAGATGTACTCTTTGATACACATGGTCTGTGAACTGCTGAGTGGGCGGACTCTGACCAGTCTCAGGCAGGCTCTCTATAGACCTGCCTGAGTCTAAAGTTTATAGTTACACTGGGCCATACTGTAGTCAGAGCAAACCCATTTGATTCCAGACGACTGCGTTTTCAAGAGAGAACAATGATTATTTCCAAGCAGCACTTTTATTCAAGTATTGTAAATTTAAATTTTATGGATTTCACTCCTAGTTGATTTGGTGAAATCCTCATTTTTCAGCAGCAAATCACTTTCTATGTGAAGTAGTGGCAGTAGGAAAATGAACAGTAAACAGCGAGGCTGTTATTGATTAGATGAAATTGTGCTGGATTATATTCATGTATCGTTTCCTGAGAATCCCTCGTGTTTAGGTAGGCGGTTTAAATCTAGTGCGAGAATGGCGGACTCCGCCACTAATAAACTTTACTACTAAACTATTATATAGAGCAGTAATGACTGTGTGTGTAAATACATTTATTGTCTATTGCAGAAAACTGCCGACCATATATAGACAGTGATAAAGCTTCATGAAAAGTAAGAATGCACTGATACCTTTATCGGATGCAGCCGATATTAACTCAAATATCTGGATCGGGTAATGTCCGACACTGGGGCCAATCTATTCAATTCTATGTTTATACACTATTACAAACTGGAATATCAATTCCTGTTTAAGTGTTGATCAATTTGTTGCTGCATTAAAAAGGTTTACACTTTTACACAATTTTGAACTTTTTTTTTACACATTTCACTATCATTATCATATCATTACAGATTTACATATTTGCATCATTGCTAGTATATGATTTATTATTTTAATAGTTCATAAAAATTCAGGAGAGCAATGTTTAAGTCAAGCCTGATGTTGCCTTACACATGATCCCAGTCTCTTCGACACAGTGAGGCATACAGATTATTAATTAAGCACTGGTATCGGATTGGTACTCAGCATCGGCAGATACCAAAAGCCAGAAAAACAGATCCATGCATTCTTGATGAAAAGTTTCTTTGGTGTCCATTCTGCTGCACTGCTCTTCCACTGGAGTATAAATAAATGTGAAAACATGAATGCCTTCTGTAAAGTGGAAGGAGAGGACTGTTTCATGCATTTATTTTTTTTATTTTGTCATTCATTCACTCATTTGCAGCCACAATGATTATATAAAACCATTATGCGGAAGCAAAATGCACTTAAATAGAAAGGGATGACTGGTTATGAAATGGCTTGGAGAGAAAAACAATCTCTCAAAGTTGCATTCTTTTTTTATATTCTGAATTCAAATATTCCTCAGTGGGCAGACTTAATCTCTAAGGGCCACTGGAGGTCCAGTCTGTTATTAAGAATGAATCAGCTGAGTAAACTAATAACTAATGTCCTCAATCCAGACTTCACGGTTGGCCTCATACCAGCTAATCCTTCAAATGGTGCAGCATGGCTGCCTGAGGTGCTTAAGTGTTGAGTGAAAAATCAACCAAACTGGAGTTATTTAGTCTGTTACTGAGTCATAAAAATTGTAATTGTCTTATTTGAAAGAAAAGTTTTACTGATCTCCAGTAGAAAAATCTGTTTTTTTCAGTGCTGATTTCTAGAAAAAAGCAGAAACATTAGAAACTGCACTGAGAACAAGTAGATTTATCAGTTTCCTTGTGAAGTCTGAACAGCTTCAGTTGCTCTGGAGATTGTTTTACTGCAGTGAGGCCGACATGATTTTGAGATTAGGTCCACACTTCTCTATCTACTGGCCGCAATATGCCTCTGCCTTTAGGCAAATTTCAAGTCATTTAGGACGCAGTGACAGTGGTAATGTGGTGCCTCAATCCCTCCCCCCATTGAAATGGCTCAACGCTTTTCGGTGCCTTTTTAAAAGATGCACAGAAAAATGTAGGTGAATTGTACATTTATGACTTTGGGGAGAATCTCGTCTTTAAGACTCCTTGTGGCTTTTATCACTAAAATGATTTTCAGGCTGTTAACCGAGGAGAGATGGAGCATGTAGAGGTGTTGTGACGAGGTGTGTGTGTGTGTGTGTGTGTGTGTGTGTGTGTGTGTGTGTGTGTGTGTGTGCGTGCGCGCGCGCGCGCGTGGGCGTGTGGGCGTGCGTGTGCGCATGTCTGTGTGTGTGTGTGTTAAAGGACTACCAACATGATGTCAGTGCCAGGTCTAGTCTCTCTCTCAATTTCTTCCCTCTATCTCTCTGTCCCTCTGTCAGGCTTCTTAATAGACTTTCACTGTCCTCGGCTGTGGGGAGATAGGGACAAATATAGGTCTTGATTTGGTATTGGATGGGGGGGGTCGAGGCTGAGATTGTCTGCTGGATGCCTCAGGTGAGATATATGTATGTCTGGTACTATGGAGGGGGAAAAAAACTTTGATTAGGTGTTAGATGTCAGTACGAGTAATATTTTTGGTTGGTGTTTCTATTTGAATTGCTAGTGGCAATGTTGGTCTGTCGGTCATTTCTCCAAATTTCCGAACTGAAATATCTAAACAGCTATTGGATGAATTGCAGTGATATTTTACACAGACATGTATCTTCCCCAGATGATGAATCCTACCGACTTTGGTGATCCTCTCACTTTTTCTCTAGCGCCACCACTAGGTCCACATTTTTGGTTTTGAGTAAAATGTTTCAACAGCTATTTGTTGCATTAATGCATGCCATGATATTTTGTACAGGTATTCAATAATAATCATCTAGTACATGTTGTCGTTGCATTTAGCCCAAAGTACTGGTGTGCCTTCGTGCAGCCTCACCAAACTGGTAGCACAATGGTAGGAGAAGGATCCTTTGATTCTTTAAAAACATTGTCTGATATTGAAGTTAGATTTACTTCTCTTAGAATATAACAAGCATTGCTGAGATTTTCCACAAAAATCATTTGGCATATAAAATACTGTATCATTCAAATTTGCTTAATATGTATATGTTTATATGCCTAATTAAATAAGTAGTTAAATACCAATTAGCTCCATATTTTGTGGCAATGATCCTTTTTATAAAAAATTAAAAATACCACAGCAAAGGTTGTCCTTGTTGTCATCAAAGTCAGTTTTTTGTTGACACTTCCTGCTTGTTTGAGACCATTAAAGAGACACTTTCACAAGTACAGAAACCAAGCAGGAGTGCCAAAACACCCTGATTATCTAACGTAACTCATGAGGCGGATTTTGTCAGAGACTCCACACTAAATTTGGCACCACAGGTTGAACAGACTCCACGAGCATCTGTTTGGTTTTTAGAGGAATTCTATAGATGGAAAACAGTGGGAGAGGGTGTTAGGAAACGGGTGGAGCATTTGAACGTAAGAAGCCAAAGGTTTGGGTGGTACTGGTGTCATATTTCCCCACAACCTTCATCTCATCACAGACACCCTGCATGTATGACAGAGCAAAGGCACATAAATCATCTGACAGCCGTGGTCATGAGTCAGAGTTACTCTGAAGCTTCTGCTAGAGATACTCATTCGTTATGACTAAAAGGCTGGAACCAGCATGTCAAACGTCCAAATGTCAAAGAGACAGGAAGAGAACAGGAAGAGGGGGAAGGTGTGTGCGGGGATCCAGAGAGAAAGGTTGAGAATAGAGAGTAGAAATCAAAAGCAGTGACAGTCCATCTGGGAATATTCGAGCACAGAGGGAATATTGTAGCAGGTGATGGGCGGTGAAGACTGTACTGTAGCTGATGGAATATTCACCCTCCATCAAACATCACCATGAGTTTAAATAAGTGTGCTCTGCAGAGGAAATCATTTTACAGAACTGTAGCAATACAGACAAACGGATTCAGTTGTCTCTTTTTCAATCTAGAAAGCAACCGTAGAGAGGGCTGTTGACTCTTACTCTTGTTTTGTTTTTTTAGTTTCACAATACATTTTCCAACTCAGTTAAAAAGAAGAGTAACCTTGAATAATAAATGTAAAACATAATGTATGCAGATCAATTCATAGAAGTCCTTTTAATTAGTTTTACAGAATCAATGTATTTTTAACTGATTACCTGCTTGAAACAAGCTTTCATCTTACACGTTTCAATTACAACAAATTAGTGTGTGATGAAGTAACAGCCAAGAAGCAAATTATTAAAAAACTTTTGAAACCCTCTTTTATCTTCAGCAATTTCTCATAATTCACAAGCTGCTCACGTGAAGCCACCGGGAACCCTGTTTGCTGCAGATGTAGGATTGTTTAGATGCACTTTGGATAAATTTGGCGCAGTCTACGAGTAATGAGCAGAACAAAACAGCGGCGCGGTTCATCTGTAACTTTTCACTGACTCACGTGATTCTCTTCTCTGTATCTCTGCATCTGTATGCGTGTCTATGTGCGAAGGCTGTGTGTGTGTGACATGGATAGACTCGGACGAAATGAATTCATTGGAGAGGTGAGAGTGGCTCTAAAGAAACTGAAAGAGGGCGAGAACAAGCGCTACAATATGGGCCTGGAGAGAATTGCACAGGTAGGTTCATTATGTGTGCATGTGTGTGTGACCAAGCACATAAACCAAATGGATTTCTGTGGACATATATATCAAAATGTGTCTTATCTCAATTGTTCATGTTTGCCTGGGGACTATCAGTCGTCAATTTCAAATACAGCATTATAATGTGTAATAGATATCCACCTGGAGGCTATGTGGGCTATAACCATTATGTATCTTTTTCTCATTTTAGAATAAAGAAGCTAACAATCAAACGGTGGAGCAGGGAGCGGTCGTGGCAGAGGAGGAGGTAAAACTATCATCATGATCTTATTATAACCACTATCAACCAAAACATGGCTCACTATAAGTTCCTATCACTCTCCTAAATCTGATACATTTGATCTTTTCAGCAATTGTAATGTATTCTCTTTTCACCATCTCTAAAGGAAAAGAATTTTAGAAAAAAAGTTTAATTAGGCGTTTTTTAATTGGTATATATTTCTGAGGCATGAACTCTAATAGACTATTGTGAAGGGAAACTACTCACAGGACTCCATATAGGAACATGTTGTAAATTACACCAAGGCTGCCTGTCCGGCATATTCCTCCTCTGGTAGTTGTTATCTAATTTCTCTTCAGGATTCTAGAGACAGAGGCTAATAGCTTTTGGTCTCTGATTAGACTCAGATTAAAAGGAGAAAAGAGCAGTGTCATTTTGCTGAGCTCAGATGAAGCCTTTAATTACATGCTTTAATTTAAATACACCAGTTGCCCGTAAATGAAAAAACACACTATATCCTAGGTAGTAAAAAATATTGCAGCAAATCACAATTATTTAGATTCTGTTTTCATTGTATTTATGTTTTATTTGTGTTGCTTTGAGTGAAAAGTGTTTTGAGAAGCTTTACTGACCCTGCTGCAGGATTCCCCACTGTGTATTCACTGAAGAGGGAAACGTCAGGTTGAAAACAGGTGCTATGTCTGACACTGTTGTTTGCTGTGTCCCCAGCGTGGACGCATCCTGGTGTCACTGTGCTATAACACAGAGAAGGGCTGCCTGCTGGTTGGGATCATACGCTGTGCCCATCTGGCCGCCATGGACTCCAATGGCTACTCTGACCCCTTTGTCAAAATGTAAGTCATGTCTGATATTCATGACCAAACCTGGTATCCTACAAATTATGCTCTCATGCAGCTATTCTGCATTAGCAATTCACAGTGGCTGGATTTAGTTATTGTACAATGAAAAGTCAGGCTGTGTAGGTTCATTTTAACATTTTCATCCTTAGTTGTAGAAATTTGGGGAAAAGGTATAATTTATAAATAAATCATTTCAAACGCTTCCACCGCCTGGAATAGCCATGTTTTCTTACTGCATAGGGATCAAAAGTGTTTTGCTTGAGCCCTTGTTTTCATGACTCTCTAAGGGAGGTTACAAGTGCAACTGTAGCACGATCAATAGTCACAACGGCTACATTTATGTCCTAAATATGTCCTTGTATGAGAGCAGTCTCATAGACAGGACAAATTTTATTTTAATTATTATCCGTTTTGTAGACCCCTTTACAGTTTATAAACAACAATGATATACATAAATATGCGTACGCAGTTTGGAAATGGAAGTACAGCTGAGTAAAATCATGTCAAGTTATGCAAGGGCAATAACCACCAAAGATTGCAAATGCAACCTAAAAAATTTCATTTACAGATCTGTGTGCTATTAGTGAGTGTGTAGGATAAATTAGCAAGTTGGCCAATATTTAGTGGCCAGATATATACATTTATTTGGTGAAGAAAACCCAGTGTGTAATGTTACACCAGAGTTAAATTATGAGCATACATGTCGCTAGATTCTTATCTGTGGTCATGTACAGAACGTCAAATACCGTGACTCAGAGCGTTGTGTTTATTGAGTTTTAAAATGGGTGCTACAGACACAAGCACCAAAATAAAATATGCTAGGCTCGCTTAAGTCTGTGGATTTTCCCATGAGGCTTGGCAGGGGAAGCCTCAAAGCTACCACACTGTACCGATTCTATTTTACAGACCCAAAACATAGAAAACATCAAGTCCCACCTTGCAAATACGAGCTGCTCACAGCTGGAAAAACTCTGTCACAAAGCGAGCAACGTGTTTCTCCAAAGATATAATACTTTTTATGGTTAGTTTTCTGAGGAGTTTCTGGAGGTGTTTTATTACCAACCACCACTTTTTTCGAACTGTGAGCAGCTCCTCCATTTCTTGCCAGACATTCACTTGTTCCAGCTTCTTCAAAGTGAGAATTTGCTTTTTTACTTTTTTTCATATCATTGTAAATCCAATAACTTTGGATTTTTGGATTGATTGTCAGATAAATCAATTCACCTTGGGCTCGGGGAATTTGAGATTTCCCAACATTTTATAGGTTAAACAATTAAGTTTAACCAATTTCTCCAAAAAAAATCTATAGATTCATCAGTGATTAAAACAAGTAATTGTGGCCCAGGATTTGTTTTACCAATCATAGTGTTCTGCTGTTTTGTCAGACAGAGTGCTTTTCTCAGCCAATGCAACGATTTTCAAAGTGTCTTTCAGCCGAGGAATGACAAAGTGTCCGACACAACGCACACCTGAGCCAACCTGCCTGTAAGGCATAGGTGGTGACAAACAAAACCCACACAACTCAATCTCTGATCTGCCTGGTGCATTTAAATACCAACAGTGCAGGGAGTGGGAGAGCTCCCACACAGGACAACCAATCCTGTAGCCAACGGCACCTCCAGTAGTGGGAGGCTTCGAGGCACCGAGCTCCAGGTTGCTGAAATTGCTTCTAAAGGAAGTTTTAACTGCTCTTAAGTAGCTTTTAGTTTTGTTGTGGGGTTTTTTCCCCGTTGATGAGCCGCTTCTTTGACTTTACCTAACGGCTGGCTCAGTAACTGTTATCTATCTGACTCGTGGTGAGACACCACAGGATCTCACTATTAGGAATTCAGTAACGAACACCCACAGAACAGAAGAGAGATTAGATTTTCTTCAGTTCACGCAGATTTATTTGTATACAAGTAAACCGAGCTGTCCAACTAACTTGAGTCAACTAACTTCACAATAGCATTGCACATTATTTATACCTCCATTCTACAATTGCACAATTAAACTGAGGATGTGATCTGAAAGGGTTAAAAAGGCATTTTTCATTTAATCTCGACCATCTTTAACCATAGTGGTGCTGGATCAGAAAACGCTACTGTGTCATTCTAGAGGGCATGGATGAAGAACTATTTTGTGGCTTAATTAAGAGGACGTGTTATAGATGGAAGATGGGAAGCAGAGGAGGGGAAATTTGGTCTGAATGAGACAGCTACAATTACTGTATTGAAAAACATTTTCATCTGTCAGTCTGTTGCGGAAAATATTGAGCAAAACTTTTTCGACACTCACCCACAGTATTGGGATTTTGAAAGCCGTCTGAAGTTTCTGTAGAGAGATGAGAGAAATTAAATAAAAAGTAAGCTCACGTCTTGTAAAAAAGAAATCTTTTGACACAGACACACGTGAATATTTTTTTTCTTTCTCTCCGAGGTACCGATTTGTTCCTCTACTTGAAAAGTGATGCCTTGTGCTTTGTTGGATTTCTTTGATGCACAATGTTTTTGAGTACATCAGAAAATCACATATGCACCCAGAGTATCCATCTCTTTCTATTCTTTCTGTCACTTCTTTCTCCTCACACACTATATTGCATTTTATTCTTGTTGTTGTCTCCCTCCTCTTATTGGGCATCCTTCCCCGGATGTTTCTTTTTGTACAGACTGTTTTAGTTTCCATGACTTTGTTGAACCACTGCTCTGATCTGATTCACTCAAGTTGTTTGGATTCTCCACTTGCCTGTCTGCCAAAGTTTCCTTTGTTCTCTTTTGTAATAGGGTCTCTGTATCCATCACAAAGAGCTTAGTTTACCCCAGTTGTGTGGTTGGTCTGTAGAGTATATGTTGCTCTTTTTAATGCATCCTTTTGTGATTTCCACAATAGACCCAACATAATTAGTGCCCTGAAGTTTTAGTGAAGTTAACTTTAAACGCACACAAAAAAAATTGGGGTTGAATGCATTGCTGGCATAGGTGAATTACGTCTCTAGAGTATACTGAGCAATTAGGTCGACATAGGAGTAATGAATGAATTTGCTTAGCTAGCTTTCTGGCGTACTACACTGTCAGAACGATGTCCTGCAGCTGTAACACCATCAATTCTCTTGAGGAATCTGTAAACTGATCTTGATGCTAGTCTTTCTTTATCCATGTTACGTGTGTGTGTGTGTGTGTGTGTGTGTGTGTGTGTGTGTGTGTGTGTGTGTGTGTGTGTGTGTGTGTGTGTGTGTCTGTGCATTTGTCCAAATTTTCAAATTTGTCTTTTCTCTCAATCAGCCTTTAGAAGCCACTCAAGTGACACAAGGTCAGAATTATCGCAGAACTAATTTGTCGTTCCTTCAAAAGGACAAATTAGCATTTGAAGACTAAATTAGTTTACATCCTTCAGATCGACCCACATTCCTCTTCCCTGCTCTTCACACATTACCTTAAACATTTAAAGTATAAATTATTCTGTCAGAAAAAAAGACGTGAAGGCAGAAAAAAGTGCAAAACATGTCACATATTTCCTGCTGACCAAGCACACTGCCAAGCTTCACAGTTTTGTTCTCTCTCTCTTTTTCCTTCTGAACATTTGTGTGAACTCCTCTCTGCAGCAGGCATATATTTAGCTCCTCTTTCCAATTGTCCAATTGTCATTCAACTATCACATTTTTTTTTGTTTTTACCTCTGTGTCATAACTTCAGTTCCGGTTTAACACCCGCTCCCTCAATTTCTATATTTTTGTTATTTCTATCTCTCATCCACAGGGATGCTCGTGCCTTGATTAAACTTGCTATCAGATTGGTTTTAGGTACCAAATGCTTGTGACCCCGGCATTTGGCAAATTGTCATGTGATTAAGTTATGAGGGTCCAATGACATAAAGGGCAAAGAGATGAGAGGTGAAAAAATGCAATAAAGAGTACAGGTACAATTGTTGTAATGGTATTGACCAAACATAACATTTTAGCTTGCATTTTAACCTGTCCTGTTACATGACCTGATTTCATTTAATTAAATTTGCACATGGAAAACAGCATAAAAGCAAATGTGGAAAATATAGTAAAATACTTGTTTTGTTTTTTAAGGACAGAAGAGGTCAAGAAGCCAAAGCCATTTTTTGGACTTTTTTTTTGTTCAGCCAAATACCAAACAAAGAAGCTCCTCTTCCTAATATCTTGACAAAATCCATAATGCTCGTTCTCTGCAAAGAGGCTTTCTGAAGCTGACACAAAGCTGCTGAAGCCTCATAGCATTTTTGCATAGAACAAAGACTGTGGATTTTGTCCCCCAATATTTTTAGGTTTATTCATACTTCAATACAGATGCTGCAGACTTACACACTTACTGTGACTACTAACTTCAAGTTGATAACATGAAGACAGCATAGTTAGAGGAGTTGACAACAAAATCATTACCAACAGCAATATATTTCTAACACATTTAGTATGCGCCGCAAAAAAATACTACGTTTTATGAATCTGCTAGCTTGAGGTTTTGTAGAGTCTGTGGCAGATGTTTTGAAGCTGTTGTGCGGCATTAGATTTGATTATGTTCTTTCTGTGTGTACCTGTTTTTATTTTGTTCCTCCCTTGTATGTCATTCTTAAAGAGGTGTCCTCACTTGTCCGGACTGCACTGTATGAGAAAAACAAAATAGTTTTATGGAACAGATAGTGTATAGCACAGAAAACTGTTAGTTTACTGTATTTAGCTGTGAATGACCTACTTTTTAAGGAAACAGCCAACAATAACTGAAAAGATAATCCCCACTATCTCTATGGGCCAGCCTTCCATGTTATGAATTATTTTTCACATTGAATTTGCTACAGTAATTTGGGTATAGTTTGGTTGCTGCTGTACAGAAAATAAATATTTGTGCTATCATTATTATGGATGTTGCTGTCAAATGATGTTTTGTTATTCTGGAAATTGAAATCCCCCGTCTGAACGGCCTCGGAGCCGCATGTAAAATGTGATTTGCCACAGCTCAGACTGAGATGTCCCTCGGGCTCTCACCTCACCCTCTCACATGCTGCCAGTCAAATAGATGCTTTGTTTAGCCGCCTCTCTCAATGGATTTCTTTCTTTCTTCTTGTTTTTTTTCTCACGAAGGCAGTCAGACCATTGTACAAGCACTAAGTATTTTAATGCTGATTAGCTTGTGGAGAAAATGACCTTTTTAATATACAATAAACACCTAACAGAACCTATGACTTGTGACAAGAAGCTGTTTGGTCACGTCATCAACTGAACAACACTATAATCGTGAGTGTAACAGGTAGTAGGTTTATTAGTAGTGTGTGTGAAATAACTGAAGCTCTATACACCAGTGACGTGCGGTGAGGTTTGTGGCTATTGAGGCACTGACTCGAGTCAGATTTACAAATATATGAACCCAATAGAGTCGCTTAAATCACCATTCAATTGGCAGCTTGCACATTGACTACTGGTTGTTTTTTATATTTCATATCAGCATTCGTTACAGACACATAGGTAAGGTATTTGATTCCACCGGGAGCATGTGCGCCGCAATCTGCCCACCGACCTGCCCCACCGGGAGCGTTTCAGAAGCGGAGCGCTCGCGGGCGCCACCCACAAAAATCGTGAGATTCCGCGATAATCTGCGTAACAACCACGGATGTATAAAGAGAACAACAAACACATAAAAGGTTACTTTACCTGTCCGACATTTAATTGCTATTGATTTGGTCATATTTCCTATTTTTTTGAGACATTTTTAAGCTTAGATATTGAAATCTTACATTTTTGCGGTCAAAGCAAAATATAAGAAGAAGAAGAGAAGTGTAGAAGAAGAGCAACGACAGAACAGGCATGAACCCGACACGGGGGCTCTCGCACGCCCTCTTCATTGAGGCACAGCTCGTCGCTGCCTCACCTTGTGTGTCTCCTCTCTGTTTGAACAGGACATGAGCAAATTCAGCGATTTTGATTATAAAAATGATTGGAATCATACAGAAATTAGATTTATAGCACAGCTCAGTAGATAAATATTCATTTTTATTTTATTTTATCATTATTTGTTTTTTACTTTTCTTTAGAAAACGCACTTCCCTGTTGTGTACATAACACTCCTGTCTGTTCTTTACCTTTATCCGTCCAGCTCAGTCAGATTCCTTGTATGTGCAAATGGGCTGAATACAACTAATTCCTATTCTGAATAATTTTAAATGCAAGGACAGAAAAAAAGGCTTTTAATTTAATGTCAAAGAAAAAAACAAAATGCCTTACTTGATGTTGACTGATGTTTTTTTTTATCTAGCTGTGTGTGTATTTTCCTTGTTATCGGTCTCCAAACATCATGGCTCTCTCCAGAAACTGCATATAGCTCAACTCAGTCCCACATTATGTGTATTCTTCAGATGTACAAGACCGTTCTGCCATCTGGGCCCTACAGTCATTTTAACTCTCTCTTTCATTTCAATATGCTTCATTGGAATGAATGCAACAAGGAAAACACGATTGCCAAAACGTCACTCTCTGACAATGCGGTGTATGTGGATACCTGTGACTGATGAAATAAGATATGCATTGATTTACATATTCGACTTGTGTATTTGTGATTGTGTTTTCGTGTAAGTGTTTTATTTTATGTTTGGCGCTGTGGAGATTCCTCGTGATGAATACGTTTGGAACAGACGTAATACATCTGTCCGTCATCCAATTGCATCGCTCTAAAAGTAAAAAACTAAAAAACAGTAGTAACTGTCTCCTCTCTGTTTGAACAGGACATGCACAAATTCAGCAATTTTGATAATAAAAATGATTGGAATCATACAGAAATTAGATTTATAGCACAGATCAGTAGATAAATATTATTTTTTATTTTATTTTATCATTATTTATTTTTTACTTTTCACTATGACAGGTGAGGCTCTGCCCCTGGTATACAGTATGTCCTATCAGAGGGCATTTCGTTCTTGAGAACACAGCGACATGCCGACAGAAAAGCTTCATAAAAGTTTTCATGTAATTCGCACAAATTTGGCCACTGGACAGTTCGTGTTTATTCCCCCAAAATAGCCATTGTCTTTATTTTTCACAATGTTGAACTTAAGACTATTATACTGTGTTTACTGCACCATCTGACAAGACTGGACACCTCCCACCTATATGCAGATTCGTCAGCTCCTGTTTCTAACCCACCCACCGCAGGATCATCATATTTAAATGTTTTAACAAATTTATGATTAATAATACAGCGGTGTCTACTTGCAATCTCACTCCACAGGTTATTTAGTTAGTTATGTAGGCATGAGTGGTGAGCAGTTTAACCAAATAATGACTTCTCCATCTCAGATTGTTTCAGAAAAAGTACACTAAATTTGGTTGATTTGTGATCCGTCGGATTTATCTTCCAAACCCTGGGCCGGTTAAGCCCCCTAAAGCTGGTGTAGAACCTGAGGGGTTATTGTAAACATCTGGACAAATCCTTTGGTCAATCCTGGTTAAGACAGATGCAAGAATATGTTCATAAGTTAAACTGAACAGTGAACTGTTTGTGCATCTTTTAGTTGTTAACAAGTGGGAAGACTAACTTCACAATTGTCACAGATTGTCACTACTGTAACTTTAGCCCAATCATTTAATTTCATGAAAAATTACATTTTCAAGTCTTTGTGCCACCATTTATCAATTCCTCCTCCTCCTGTTCCTTCCCCACCTCCATCCCTCCATCCTTCACTCGTCCTGATTCCGACTCTGCAGCGACAACCCCAAGCCCATCTCATGCATCAGCTGTCAGGCCAGGATTCGTCACTGGCTGTGGCTGTGGGTGGGGGTGAGGTCGGGCTGGAAGAGTGAGATATCTCACCGCTTGAACATCTTGACTCGGAATTTATGCTGATGATGATTCCCATTGCCCTTTAGCGATCCTTCTGTTGCCTCTTTACAGGAGGCATGATTACGATCTTGCTGTGGTCTACTGTCTCTCTCTCTCTGTCTCTCTGTTACTCTCTCACTGTCCCCATCTTTGTTCAAAAGACTTCTTGGTCACTATTATCTCTGAAAGAGATTTTGCAAATCTCCGTCTCCCTTTGTTTCTACCATTCAGCAAAGTTCACTGTCAAAACGATTGAAAAAAAGTAACCGATTAATTCCTTTGAACTCAGCAATAATGATTGTTCTGGCCTTGTTTGAATGGTAAAATGCATTTTAGGATCTCTATTGTACAAACCTTGCCAAACTACACATTTAAATCTCTGTCTATATTTTCCCTGTCTCATCTAACTCACCAGAAAGCAAATCAGCAAATTTCACAAAATGTCAAACTATTTCTTTAAGTTCAAGCTATGTCTCATCATGAGGTTGGACACGACCTAAAGAGTGTACGAGGTCCCGATGAATTCATGTCCTCTTTAGCTTTTGCTCTCTTTTTCACTCTCTTTCTCAGAATGTTGCAGCCAGATATGGGGAAAAAGTCAAAGAACAAGACTTCAGTGAAGAAAAAGACTCTCAACCCTGAATTCAATGAGGTACAATTTTACTCCTGTTATACAAATAACCACAATACACCTATCAACTTCTTTTGATTTTCTTTACTGAGCTCAAGAGTATGTTCTGTAGTGTATCTAATGAGCATAGCAATTAAGAATACATTTTAAAACTTCAGACATTCCTTCATTGAATGTGTTCTCAGCATCAATCTGCATGTTTCTTCTGAAAATCCACTAAACTACGAATTCAGTTTCTTTCAACTCGTATGTTAATGAATCATTGATATAAATATGCTCTTGTGTGCACCACCTGCATAGGAGTTTTCATATGAAGTTACCTTGGACCAGCTGGCAAAGAAAACCCTGGAGATCTCTGTGTGGGACTACGACTTGGGAATGAGCAACGACTTCATAGGTAGGCTTAGAAAAAAATTGAGGAGTGGAGGGAAGCTGCAGCAGCAACTGTGCAAGAGTGCTGGAATGAAAGCGGCACAATTGCGGAAAACATTATAAACCAGGCCGAGCGTGGGCGAAGGGAGGAGTAAAGAAAAGAAATGCAGGGAGATGAGGGGTAATTATGAGGCTTGAGGAGAACGATTTGAAAAAGCAAAGGAGAGTTTGAGTGGAGAAGGAAATAGAGATGCTTTAGAAATCAAAAAAGGATCCCCATCCTTCATGGACTTGGCACATCAGATCGCTGCTGCTCCTTCGTCAGACTGCTTAACAGCTTTGGCATGGCCTAATGTATATATCATGGTAATGGAGCACATGGGAGCTTAGGGAGTGATGGGGAACTAGTGGGGAGGCACAGTGAGAATGGATTACCACCCTGTGAGCTTGAAGGCCTTCAGATCAAAGCGTTTTACTCTGTCCAATATGTGTGTGTGTGCACATCAGTGTGAGGCTGTGGGTGGGTGGGTTGTGTGGAAGACACCTAGTGTTTAGATAAGCCCAGTGAGCCACTTGCCCTGCTGGGAGAAAAGGCTATCAGTCTAACGTACGGCCCAGATAACGGACATTACCCTGACCATTATCATTACAGGTTTAGCTACATCACCCTGCCAGTTATGTTGATTGGGGGTGGGAGAAAAATGACACTGAGACAAAAAAAAATAATGGAGAAAACAAGTTGATAAAGAGGCAGAGCAAACATAATCCCAGTGCAATCCCACTTGTAATAGAGTGAGAGCAATAACAAGCGGGCTAAAAGGCTTAGCTGAAGATATAGAGGATGGCATGGTAAAAGGTGAGATTTCAGAGATACAAGGAGGTTAAAACCGAACAGTGAGAATAAATGTGAAGGCAAAAGTACACAAGAAAACACAATAAATCAAGTGGATGACTTGTGGGAAAGATCGATGCACAAGGAGAGATAGGAAATTTCATCTTGACCATGAATAAGCCCAAAACTCAGATTTTGAGTGAGCCGTGTTGTCGTCTTATCCCCCAAGTGGGAATGCTTGTTGGACTGTTGGTTTTTGGAAAGTTACTCAAATTGATCGATGAGCCGACAAGCACTTTGTTTGAAACATATGCTTTCAGGTCTACAGTTCTGTTAGATATTTAGTTCATCACATGTTATTGTGTAACTTCTGTTTGGGTTGATTGAGGCAGCTGTGGAGCAGAGAGAACTATTGTGAGGGGTAAAAATAAGCACACAGAGAACAGGGTCGAACCTGTGCGAGTGTCGCTGCACACCTGCTCGCCACCCGAAGTGTCAGCCTCGTCCTCGTCTGTATCACCTCCTTCGGCTCTGGTTCCTCATTCCTCATTCCTCTTCTGTCCCCAAACGCGTGTCAGGATGGCTGACCATTTTTCACTAGCAACCTGCAGGCTCAGAGAATACTACATCGATCTCTGTTCGGAGGTGGTGGGAGTGTTGTGGGGGCGGATTTGACCAAGTGTTGTGCATGATTCTCCTATTGAAAATCTCTGTCAACAGGTTTTGACCTGCTCTCAGAGTCGTATGTGTCTGTGTGTGAAAGGAAAGGGAAGGAGGATGCAGGATAGGAGACACAGGCCTGGTCCTCTCTTCACAGAAGCAGCATCTCAGGCAGCGTTCAATGCTGAGGTCAGATGAGTCGCTGATCAACAAATGAGCCCTGCTGTCATTTTCCAACGCGCTGTTAGAATAGAAGGCAGCATTGCCAAAATACCTTGTTTAAAACTTCATGCTCCATTAACTGTGCAATCACAGCCACGGGAATGGATTCACAATAACCTCTGTGTGACAACTGCCTGCGTCTCTCTGTTTTACAGTCCGCCTCTCCACCAACGCCACCGTCACCTCCTCTCACGTTCACCTGAGTCATTTCCTGCTTTCCATATTCCCCACATCCTTTTTCAATAAATCTGTTGTTATCTAAATCTCTCTGTCTTGTAATTCTCCATCTTTTTCTCTTTTTCTCTGCCTGGAGGAATGTGTCTCGATTGTCTGTTTACTTCCTTCTTTGCTCCCATGTCTGTCTGCCAGTCAAATGATAATAATATTTTTGGCATGAATGTTGATGTACATTATTTCCGAAGGTCAATTACATTATTGAATAGATTTTAAAAAGAAAAAGAAATGTCTGTCAGTCTGGCCCCTTTTCTGATGCCATTAGTGATACAAAGTAACATGAATGCCTAGTCAAGGACCACACTTCAGTTTTGAGGTACTTTATACTTTATTTTACAATTTACATTTCATGCAAGTTTGTATTTCTACTCAACCACACCTTTCAGGGTGACATTTTACTTGAAATCGAATGATAACCTTGCATTGTTAAAAATTAAAGGAAGTGATTCGACGTTTGTGGCATGTGAAATCTTACAAACAAGTAGTGTCTAGTTGGGTCCCCTTGTCATGTCTTTGATGTCTATGAGTTGTTTGAAGCTCCACCAAAGACTGATTTCTTATGAAACTTCTCATATGGTGTCTTTAAAGCATCTCTGATAACAATGTATCAAATGACGATGTGAGACAGAGGTCTCCGGTGAACCCACAGAGAATTATCGCCTGAATCTGCAGCTCCCCTTGGCTTTGCAGATCTTTTGAGTTTAGCTCATTGTTTAGCTGTCTGGCTGCAACAGTAAAATGCTACATGTGCATTGATGCATTAGTATTGACAGTTAGATAATGTAATATACTACACTAGCCTTCTTTCTTTCATTCCTATCCTTTTTTCCTTCTGATTCCATCTTCCTTTCATTACCCTCCAATAATTCCCCATCACCTCCTAATTCTTCTTCTCTGTTTCTGCCCATCTGTTTGTAGGTGGAGTGGAGCTAGGCATCAATGCAAGCGGACAGAGACTCAGACACTGGTTCGATTGTCTCAAAAACAAAGGGAAGAAAGTGGAGTACTGGCATACGCTCACACAGCAAGGAGCCCCGAGCAGTGACAAACCTGACTAGATTACACAAGACATTCATGCACACAAACACACACACACACACACACACACACACACACACACACACACACACACACATTTGTCTCACTGGAAGATGGCTGATAACAGAGACCAAGTAAAGCAGTAATAAGAGCAAAGGATAAAACATGCAATAATAATAATGTTGAAAATGATCATAAAACGCCAATAATTACTGCACCAAATATTAGTATAATATGATATTCATACTAATATTATTGATGGTAATAAGGTTGAAAAAGTTGAAAACATTTTTTTTTAAAGGTGAACCAAATTGTGACGATGTCCTCATTAAAGTGTTAACGTAACAAAACAATACTCACAAAAATTGTGCTTTAAACCTTACTGTATTGTGAAAGTCACTCATATTCTGTCATTCAAATTTACACCTAATGAAGAGATTTGAGATTAATGTACTCAAAATTCATTCAGTGAAAGGCGCCAAAAGTATGTGCAACCTAGAGACTTATAATGTGGTATATAGTTATAGGAGAGGGAATGTTATGAAAGGGTGATTCTGTACTGAGAAGTTTCTACTTTAGTGGTTGTTGATCTGATGCAAAACAACACACCGAATTATAAAGCACAAAATGATCCATTTGGTGGATTTGTACCTTTACCGTTTGTTTCAGTGTTCTTGTTCTTATGTCTTTCATTGTCTTTAAGTGACAGTGGCTTTCTATACACCCTCATTTCAGACATTAATGTGTCAGTATATGTGTGTGAATGTGTGAGCGTGTGTGCATGAGGGCTTTGAGAATATGAGTGCATACATTTTCTGTCTGTACAGTGTGTGTGTGTATATGTATTCACATCATGCCCCATTCATAATGTCTCAATGCAACTTCAGAGCCACAGAGATGTGTAGAAATAGTAATAGCAGTGGTGGACTCGGGCTGTTTGAGGGGCAGGGTCTAAAAAATATATAAAAGGCAGCAGCATGCAGAAAGTTTTCAAGCATCTAGGGCGACCTATATGGCACTGCAACATGTCTTCTAAATTCTAAGGCAACCTTAAAGGGCGAGTCAACAAGTTTTCTCCACTGGAAGGGCACCATAAAGGGCACTTTATCATATTGTATCTACCCTAGGGGAATCCAAGGGGGTACTTCTGCAGTGTGGTTTTTTGTTTTGTTTTTCGGACAGAGAAAGTGAATAAAGGACATTAAAGACACATTCAAGAGAGAATTTGTCTGGCACCCCCACGACATCCCTCAGTGGTGTGAGCCTTCCTGGCTGAGGGACACTGAAGTTGTCAATGGTGTGTGCCATCTCTCTTTTCCATTGCCAGACAGTCATAGAGCAACTTTAAGAGTGGGATATATCTTGATGTGTTACCTCTGGCCGCTCTTTTTGACTTTCCTGAGGAAAAGCTGAACGGATATTGCTTTTTGGAGGTGCCATTTGTACCTTCGCTTCACTGCATCTTTATGCTCAAAGTGGGCTGGTACTCACCAGTATGCAGCACCAGCTCTTCTACATTTTAAACTTTGGTGTATCATGACAAACAACAAAATATGTAAACATGTGGACTGCACTTAAACCCGGCCTTTGTCATTTTCAGATGGTAATTGGCCTACGTGGACGTGTCATTTTTTCAAGTTGTTTTCTTCATCTACTACCTCCAGCGCCCTTACTTAAACATTAACATCAGCAATATCTTGTCATAGCTTATATGTTATTCACTGTAGAAATTCAGAATGTAAT
The DNA here is from genome assembly GCF_023349555.1 of Cebidichthys violaceus. Taxonomy (NCBI): domain Eukaryota; kingdom Metazoa; phylum Chordata; class Actinopteri; order Perciformes; family Stichaeidae; genus Cebidichthys; species Cebidichthys violaceus. The sequence goes on from NW_027176967.1 coordinate 105,486, forward strand.
GCTGATTTTCTGATACAGGCTGATACACAAGCCAACATGAGACTAAGGGGAGTACTGGCACTTTTTTCACTTTTAGTAGTAGTATTAATGATTTATTTCATTCCTCATTAGTAATTTTCTAATCCTAATACACGTAATAAAGAAATAGCAATAAGACCTGAATTAAAATGGAAAAACAAAACAAAAATGCTGACCGAAAAGGTGGCTGACACTTATTTTACCTACCCTTTTTTTACTCTTATTTCTAATAAGCAACTCTTTCACTTCTAGGTTTTACTTCAAGCACTGGCTCCTCCAGAGTCAGGGATGATGCAACATTTTCTCCTTGCAAGGCAATATTGCAGCACTAATGTATAAATTTGAAAATTGTTCAAATCCTGTTATCTGATTTATGAGAATAGGGCTGCCCCGAAAACTTAAAAATGTCCCATAACATACCTTGTACACCCTCAGAAACTGTTCTTGAGATGATCTCAGAAGTTGTGTGGCTGAAGTCTACATCAACCATTAGAGGGAGTCATTGCTGTGTTCAATGTTGCATTCATCCCATTACTTCTGACCTATTAGATATCGGGTCTATAGTGGCATGTATTTCATCCCATGGACAAGAGACACTGGGACTACCGTGTCTATGTCTGTGACATAGGATTATCTGCTGAGATAAAACTTTGCTGTTAGTAGAAATGTCCCCCCTCCTACATTTTAACCTCAGGAGGTAAAATGGGATTTCACCCTGCATGCATGGCAGCACGGAACAGTGGATGATCACAGGCCAGGATCCAAGATATTAAAAAACCCTTCCACCTTGCGGATTTAACCCTCATGCCTGTTATGCATCTAGAAACACATTTTTGAACATCGATGGTACATGGGGGCTAGACTATCACTGAATTATCTAAATGCCTGACAGGATATCAAATGTACTCCCCCGGTTCATCTATCTCTACAGCTCTGGCTATACACTGGTTCACATTAGCACACCCACAGTCAGTCAGAGGCCTCGGGGAGATTTTCAAACCGTTTAATCGATCCGGCTGCTCATATTCTTGGTGTCCTTCAACAACCTTGTGAATGTTTCATCGTTGATTGCAAAAAAAATGGATCCTTCAGTGGTGAATTTGGTTTAGAATAAAAAAAGGGCTTGGGCATTATCGAAGCTTGGAACTAAACCATGTGGTGTAACAGTAGGCTTAACCATATTTAGTCCATAAATGACTTTAATGAGAGGGTTGGGCAAGGTTTATTCAGTACTTTCTCTATGCACATCAAAACTCCCAGCACGTTGGCAGTGAGATAATCAAACCAAAACAACATTATTATGTTATCCAGGCATCAAAGATGCATTTCTGGGACTACTCAGTACTTTGATTGAGGCTAGGCTGGGTGACAGTGATCTAATAGAGTTCACATTTCAGGCTGGATGGTTGCTTATTCCGGTCTCTGGATGTGCTGGTTTTGTTTACAGTCACCGAATTTTCGGACTCTTGTCTATTGACCCCGCTTTGCTTATGTAATAATTTTATCTGCAATACAGCTGCATGTTTAGCAATCACTATCAGCTTGTATAATAGAGTGCAACCATGGCTGATCATTCTGAATGCTGATGTGTTTACAGTCTATGCCATCAGTGTGTTTTTGTTTGTTTGTGAATATGATGATTCAGGGTATTTTTTGCTCAGTTGCTGTGCTTTACCAAGCAAGCTCTTGCTTTAAGAAACAAAACCTTTACTGTCACAGATTTTGACACTTCGTCTTCCTTAAATTGATTACAGTTGTACTGATGCAGGAGGGCAGGGGCAATTGAGATGGGGAATTCACTACTGTAGTCCCTGTGTATTCACTGTCAATGTCAATCACACAGTATGGCTGCCATCCTGTGGTGAGTTTGTGTAACTTCTTCGCAAAATAAATTGAAGTTGTTTCAGAGGTCGTCTGTCTTCCTTTGATGTGATCCTCAATTGTACTTCATTCTTCAAAAACATAAGACAGGCAGCATTTGTGTTGTGTTAATATGTGTTTATTCATCATCATCTTTGAAATCAACCCACATGCAGGCTTGGATATATGTTTTTGTGAGGGTCACTGCTCGCTTTAGTACAGTAACTACTTGAAGCAATGCTGTTAATGAATTTATATTGTGCCAATATAACATATAATCTCTCTCTCTCTCACGGGTCGGTCACTCTGCCAATAAAGAGTGGCACATTGGCCTGGTCACTCCACAGCAGCATGATGAAAGGCCGCATGGCAGTGAAGGAAGGGAAGGAGCGAGAGAACGACACAGCGGTGACGGCCCCGGCCTCAACTCCTTGTTCGGTCAGTGCGAGGAAGGCTCTGTGTCTGGCATCGTCCAGAATAACCCTCTCTCCTGAGTAGAGACCACACATGTTGGCACCCTCGAAGAGTGACGACAGCCCTGGTTGGGGGAACAGGGAGAAAAAAAGTGTGAAAAGGTGATAGTAGGGGAAAAAAAGAAGGGACGGAAGCAAAGTAATTGAATCAGATAGAGGGAGATCAAAGAGCAGACGCTATGGTTATTTCACAAATGAGACTTGATGTATGTCTACTGGCTGGAAGCTAAAGCAATATACAAGCTGAAAGCATGGGTGATTTTCAATTTGTGGTATTAATGAGCTGAATGAGTCTGACGGACAGAAAAGATCATGAAAGATGAACAAACCTAATTTCTTGATAAGTATGTTCATGTCTGGCTGGAAATCCAATTTGATTTGGGGCAGAGTGACCTCGATATGCTGAGAAGGTGTTGTTTTAAATTGTTCTATCATTTGACGCACAGCCATGTCCGTCATCCTCTCCTCCACCTGCTGCAGGTCAGTCACTTTGTTGGAGCGAGGTAGCAGGATGTAAAGACTGCTGTCACCCGTGAGGTCAAACCTTGCCACCTGTTGAAAAATAGAAGAATCCAGGTGTTCCTATTTTGGCAGGGGTATTCAAAATCCCACACTGTTGGCCCCTTCACACAAAACTCACGTATTTTTATTATTTTGTCTTTTCTTTGACTTTAAGTATAATCATACTCCAAGTTTTGGAATAACAGTTCACATAATGCTTTTGGACGCGTTCACAGGAAGAATAATGTTGCCATGGAGTCTGTTCACTAGTTAACACCAGCTATAGACTTTAACTACATTTTGGCAAATTAGCAACAAATTAGCAACATTGCAAAATTAACTATTAGCAGTTCATGTTTGCAATGTACACACAACTTCCTCTGGATTACTATGATAGTGGAGAAAACTTAAAACGTAATGATTCTCAAGCAAGTTCTGAAGTTATAAAGAGCTTTCTTCTTTTTGTTTTAAAATTATATATACAAACTGTAAGCCTCATCAACTATAAACACGTGTGTCTGTGAAGTCAGATTTGATTGAGTAATGTCTCTGTGAAAGAGTACACATTTTGACACCTTTTTTACACAGTATCTTTGGCTCTCCTTACTGTTTGAAAACCTCTACTGTGTACAGTATGTGAATGGGTGGGTTAAGGTGTCTGTTGCTTACCTGTGCCTTTAGCTCAACTACATATGTCATAGCCGCCATGTATTTGTGGTGATAGAGGACAGACACCTTCACCAGATCACCATCCAGTTTTGTGAAAAGTCCTTTCCTGGGTTTCATATCATACTTGACCTTCCACTGACCTGACACACACAAACACATTCTTTATTAGTTTCCACCATTTCTTCATGCTCATACACACAACATAGGATACTGACCACTAAAGGTGACAGCGTTGAGCAGCATCAGCTGTGTACTGGCTGGTACGGAGTCAACCAAGTGTTGGATTTTATTGTTGGTCTTATTTGCCACCCAGCTGTTGATCATCTGTGTGTTTTCCTTGCTGGTTTCCAGCAGCCTGGTGGGCTCCGCTTCATAGAACTGGATGGACTGGTTAGTAAAGGACTCGCTAAGGTTCATTTCTGAGGAGGAGAACAGAGAAATCATGATGAGTTACGGAGATAGAGATCCTTTTGTAAGCACTCAGAATCTCTGCATATATCTCTTTGACTGCAGAAGAGCTATTTTTTTAGCTTGTGATAGTAATACGTGGGTTATAGTAGATCTGAGAAGCCATCTGCAAGGAGCCGGCCAACTTCTCTCTCAGCTTCTTCATCTGGAGGTGAACACAGTGGAAGTCATGAGGCACACAGACAGCCCTCTCAATGGCTTTACGGGTGTCACCCCTTGCACCTGAACATGATGAAGAAAAGTCAATACAGGAATGATAAATACTGCACTTTGGAGTGATGTTGAAGGCTGCAAAGTAGAGAAAAACTCCAGTGACATTTCAAAGTGAGAAACATTTTTATGTAACTTCCAAGACAATGATTAATTTTGCTAAGATTCATCCTTGTTAGACTAAAGAATCTTAAAGGATATTGGTGGTGTTCTATGTTTTTCATATTCTCAACAAATCCCACGAAAACACCAAAATCATCAATGCATTAGTCAATACTTCCTTTGTCTGTCTGTGGCTTTCAGTCTTAAGCCCCCTTGTTCCTACTGAAGGTATAAATATTTGACAAAACATAAAAAAGTAGTTTGTAGTTTTGAACATTTGGAGGAAATTGTGTAGGATTTGGTGTAATTTCTGGAAGCAGGATGGTGTACGGGATCAACTGAATGTAATCTACAGTGTTCACATTTGTCGTGATGAAGCAACACATCACACTTTGCAACAGTGTGGCACATTAATGTGTCGCTAAAAGTGGAGGTCTGTGGAACAGAGGAATAAGCTATATCAGAATTTTGACACCAAGGCAATACTTCAACTCTTTGTTGGTTTTAGTATTTGCATGGGAATTGTTGAAAAAAAACAAAAAACTTTTAGATTATACAAGAATAATGGATAATCATTATGTATCATTATGTTGTTTAAAAATAAAAAATGAGGACCTGCTTCCTTTGTCTTACCTAACAACAAATGGGACAGCACCCCACTGATACTGATAGGAGAGAAGAGCAAGTTGCTGGAGGGTTGTGATTCTCTGAGGTAAGAATAGAGCTTCATGGAAAACTCTGTGATGGATTCCTGCAACATGGGTTCCCCTGTGCGATCGTTCTCGTCCTGGCAGGGCTCCCACGCTGTGGTGAAGCCGCTGCAGGAGGGAGGAACAGCAGTAGGAGCAACTGAAAGAAAGTTAAGCAGATGGTTAAATGTACATAAATGTACCTAGTTTTTTATTAATAAGAAAAAATGACCTTATTTAATTTAATTTTAGGTATATAGAACAGGTTGCCAAACCTACCTTCCACAATGATATATACAGAGCTCAGCTTCTCTCCCTCAGCAGATTGACATATGTAATTTCCTGCATCCTCCATGACAATGTCTCTGATTATGATAGTCTGATCATGGTCGAGTGGATAAAGCTGCTCCACTCTATTATGTTCAGCTGTTGGATCATCTTCAAGGTGCAGCTGTGTCCTCTTGACAAGACCTGTCTCTTTGAACCAAAGTGCATTGGTCTTGACTTGGTTGGAAGGTGGGAAATGGCACGAGAGGTGAGCAGTAAAGCCCTCAAATACCTTGATGGTATAGCTAACGTATGCTGAAAAGAAATTGCACAAACACTTCAAACTCTTCTAGAGTCGAGCATATTGCTGAATGTTAGATATGTAAATTTGATATATATATAAACTCTTGTCAAAATGTTCCATAAAGGTAAAAGAGTAGGGTGTATCTATGATCTTCACCATCAACTGTAACGTGGTATGTCCTTATCATCTCCATGTTGTTCTTTTCTATCAAACACAAGTAGTCGCCCTCGTTGGCAGCAGTAACGGGGGATATAGAGAGATACAAGCCATCTTGTTTAACTCGAGGCGAGCCAGGCGACTGAGCACTGACACGTACATCTTCCCCTGCATAAGAAAAGATCAAACTGAATACATGTATAACTGTGTACTTTTGCAAAACAGTGACAATAGTGGTGGTAGTTACAAAATATAATAAGACCATTGAATTTCCAGGTGATGTTTGCTCCAGTGAAGTCAGTTTGAAAAAGAAAACAGGGCAGCTCCAGAGAAGAACCAGGTACCACCTGGAGATTTGTGCATGAAGAAAGCTAAGTAGAAAAACAAAACATATGAGGGAAAGTTGATAAATTCAAGAGTCAAGAAGGATGAGGTTCAAGCACTTTGGTCAATATTTTATATAGAAGATAATGGTAAACATTCAACCAGAGCGACTGTATAAGGAGCTCATTCTACATTTTTCTGGTAAGTTTACCTCATAATCGAGCAGCAGCAAGAGGCAAAGTACAGCCTGTAGTTTCATCTAAAGTGGAAAACAGAGCAAAGGGAATAAATTGAAATTGGCAAGTTGCTGAAGTTGTTTTGCAAGTGAGGATTACAAACTGAATATGGCACCAAGCCGGACAGAAGATCAATAATGTGGTGCAATCTGTGAAACATGTTGAAACACTATTGAAACTTTTAAAACTGTAATCATTTAGCTGCAGCTTCCATTTGCAATAAATACACCCTTGCCAGAGATTAATCCCAAGAAAACTTCAGAGGAAAAATAACAAAAGTAATGTATAGTATACTGTACGAAATATTGCTTCTGTTCATTGCATAATCAGCAAAAAAAGTCAGAGAAACATTAAAAACTCATACCTTGAATTTCCAAATGTATCCAATTTCAGTGACCAGTTGTTTTTTTACCCGCAATGTTTCTGCCACACCTGCCACTGTTCACTCCATACCACCTCTAACGGTCTGCTCCTCAAAGCTGCAACCATCAATGACTAATCTGTGCTTATTGGTTTAGAGATGTTTGTTTGCATAATGCAGGTCTTCTGACTTACTGGAAATCCCATGATTTCACATGTTGGCAACAGATATCAAGGGGGACAATTTATGCTCCTGTTTGGCATTCATTGCATTGGTTTTTGCATTGTAAATATATAGTATTTTATTACTTATAATATCAGTACTTAAGTCCAGTTTTTTTTTTTCATCAATCATAACTGCTCATCTTGACAAGTGAAACATATTTATTAGTAGTTGGCGATAAGTTTCACTTTGGCTCATTTCCAATTTGCATATCAGAATGTTTTTGCCTGAAGTGTTTCACATAATTTGATTTTGCTAAAGGTTGGCATTGGGTACTATACACGGACAAAAGCATAGTGGGAGGCAAACACAAGCTGAGTGTGTGCTAATGGGCAGAAAACAATGTTACCACATTTGTGGACAACACTCATAACAACATGCCAAATTGATGGAGGCAGAGTGACAATAAGTGTCTTAATGGAATCATTAAATGAATTAGTCCATTTAAAAAAAAAAAATCCATTTATTTGTTGGTGGGTATTGGTACTGTTAAGAGGACAGCTGGAGGGACTTGAGTCATTTTGTTTTACCACTAAGTATAGCAGCCGTCAGTTACTTCAGCAATTTCCTTTTGTTTATACATTTAAGAGACTTACCAAATGACATAATAACCATCCCTGAAGTCTTGCCCATTTAAGAACTAAATTAAGAGACGACTTGTCATTGGACCAATTCTATGGTAGTTTTATCCCTAAAGACGCCTTAAACCAAGCATATACAGTTGTGGTCAAAAGTTTACATACACTTGTAAAGAACATAATGTCATGGCTCTCTTGAGTTTCCCCGTTATTTCTACAACTCTGATTTTTCTCTGATAGAGTGATTGGAACAGATACTTCTTTGTCACAAAAAAAATTCATGAAGTTTGGTTCTTTCATGACTTTATTATGGGTTAACAGAAAAAGTGATCAAATCTGCTGGGTCAAAAATATACATACAGCAGTGCTAATATTTGGTTACATGTCCCTTGGCCATTTTCACTTCAATTAGGCGCTTTTGGTAGCCATCCACAAGCTTCTGGCAAGCTTCTCGTTGAATCTTTGACCACTCCTCTTGACAGAATTGGTGCAGTTCAGTTAAATTTGATGGCTTTCTGACATGGACTTGTTTCTTCAGCATTGTCCACATGTTCTCAATGGGATTTTAAGTCAGGACTTTGGGAAGGCCATTCTAAAACCCTAATTCTAGCCTGATTTAGCCATTCCATTACCACTTTTGATGTGTGTTTGGGGTCATTGTCCTGTTGGAACACCCAACTGCACCCAAGACCCAACCTTCGGGCTGATGATTTTAGGTTATCTTGAAGAATTTGAAGGTAATCCTCCTTCTTCATTATCCCATTTACTCTCTGTAAAGCACCAGTTCCATTGGCAGCAAAACAGCCCCACAGCATAATACTACCACCACCGTGCTTGACGGTAGGCATGGTGTTCTTGGGGTGAAAGGCCTCACCTTTTCTCCTCCAAACATATTGCTGGGCATTGTGGCCAAACAGCTCGATTTTTGTTTCGTCTGACCACAGAACTTTCCTCCAGAAAACTTATCTTTGTCCATGTGATCAGCAGCAAACTTCAGTCGAGCCTTAAGGTGCCGCTTTTGGAGCAAGGGCTTCCTTCTTGCACGGCAGCCTCTCAGTCCATGGAGATGCAAAACACGCTTGACTGTGGACACTGACACCTGTGTTCCAGCAGCTTCTAATTCTTGGCAGATCTGCTTTTTGGTGGTTCTCAGTTGACTCTTCACCCTCCTGACCAATTTTCTCTCAGCAGCAGGTGATAGCTTGCGTTTTCTTCCTGATCGTGGCAGTGACAAAACAGTGCCATGCACTTTATACTTACAAACAATTGTTTGCACTGTTGCTCTTGGGACCCACAGCTGCTTTGAAATGGCTCCAAGTGACTTTCCTGACTTGTTCAAGTCAATGATTTGCTTTTTCAGATCCATGCTGAGCTCCTTTGACTTTCCCATTGTAGCGTTTGTGGGCGTTTGTATCCAATGAGCCCTATTTAAATGGCCTCAGAGAAGTCACCAGTTGTAGTCACTCATAATCACTCACAAGAAGTTAAGAGGCCATGCTATAAAGCTCATTTCATTGACACAACTTTCTAAGTCACCAAAATTGCTAATTCATGTTGCTGTATGTATATTTTTGACCCAGCAGATTTTGTCACTTTTTCTGTTAACCCATAATAAAGTCATGAAAGAACCAAACTTCATGAATGTTTTTTGTGACAAAGAAGTATCTGTTCCAATCACTCTATCAGAGAAAAATCAGAGTTGTAGAAATAACTGGAAACTCAAGAGAGCCATGACATTATGTTCTTTACAAGTGTATGTAAACTTTTGACCACAACTGTATATATATATATATATATGCTTGGTTTATATATATATATATATATATATACTGTATATATATATAAATATATATATATATATATACTGTATATATATAAATATATATATACTGTATATATATATATATATAAATATATATATACAGTATATATATATATATTTATATATATATATATATACAGTATATATATATATATATATATATATATATATATATATAGTAAGAACACTTTTGTGGTGTTATATCATTCCAACTTACTTACTTGAAGGGTATGACAAGTCTTCTCATACATTGGTGAAATGTAACTAAGTGCACTTACTCAAAATACTGTACTAAAAGGAGCAATGTGTAGGATTTAAGAGGATTTATTGGCATAAATTAAATATAATATTCAGAACAATGTTTTCATTTGTGTATAATGACCTAAAACTAAGAATCGTGTTTTCGTAAGCTTAGAATGGCTCGCTTATATATACATAACAGAGAGGGTCCGACATGTTTCAATGCCATGTTTCCACAGTAGCCCAGAGTGGACAAACCAAACAATTATGAGTCTAGACAAGGCCTTTCACATTGTTCGGATATCTTAAGGTCACCCTTGACACGCTTGCAACACTTGGAAAGGGAGGACTAGGGAGGACTAGGGAGGGGTATTCAGTTGAATACAATATGCAACCTCATCACTAGATGCCCCTAAATCCTATACACTACCTTTAAATGTAAATTTTAGGTACTTTAATTGAATATTTTCTTTTCCTGCCACGTCATATACGACACTTTGACTTGAGAGGGAAATACTATACTTTTTATTCCGCTAAATTTATTTGATAGATTTAGTAACTAGTTCCTACAGATTCATATTTTTGTATGAAAAACATACAAAGATCTTATAAAATATGTTTTGTTATCGACTAAACTAATCTACCAAACAATATATATAGAAGTAGCTGAAACAATCAGTTGATTAATCGGCAAGTCAATTGGTAAAAACTATTTTGATCATTGTTTTTCATGTAAAGATGCATTTCATGGGTTCAGATTCTCAAATGTGAGGATTTGCTGCTTTTCCTTTTAATAGTTTAATAATTAATTTTCAATAGTTTTGAATTTGGATTATTGATCCTCAAAATATCCTCAAAAAGCATTTTGAGGATAAGTCATTATTTTCTGAAAACAGTGAAATGATGCTTACACATTAATACATGAGTAATGGTTCTCTAATTATACAACAGTAGCCTAACATAAGCCATTTTTCTACATTAAGTACTTTGAGTATTTTTTGTGTGTGGTATTAGTACTTCTATACTTATACCACAGATACTTCTACTCTACCAGTGAGTGTCGATCGACAAACCGACACTCGACTAAGTAGACTGACTCCTCGAAGAGATCGTTGGGCGTAATCAGACATGAGCAATCGACAGCCGGGTTTTTAAAAATAGAACGAGACACTCAAAAACTTTTGCAAAATCTTGTATCGCTCTCCTCTCGAGATCAAAAGTGCCAGGAAGACTTGGAAGATAATTTCTAGAGTGTACAAGTATGTGACCTGTGTCTTCACGACGTGGAGTCGGGTTCAGCCTTGCTGGAGAAAACGTTTACTTAAGACAGTAAGTCTTCCTCCTGGTCATCTGATCGACTAGCGGAAAGAGCACAAACAATGGCCAGTAAGCTGATGGTTTATTTTAGTTAACTGCCTGCCAATCTGCGCAAATATGTAGGCCGAGTCGAGACAGTTGTATCTTTTTTTATGGCTACATTCGCCCTTTTAGCTTAGTAAACATTAGTTAACGCTAAGTTGTATTGCATAGAGGTGATATGGAGCGCCAGACTATTTAATTGTGCGTAACACTTAACGTTATAGCCCAGGCATATGTGTGCGCGTTTATAAGAAATGTCCAGGTCTCTCCTAACTTAAAAACAACTTAACTACCATACAATGTTTCTCCAAGCTGTGATCACACGCACTGTGAGTAACACTGATCTTTACTCTGAATCGACAGTGAGCACTAAGCCACAGGTCCTCAGCGTGTAAAAGGCTATCATCATGGCCACGCAGTTTAGTATCGATGATGCCTTCGTGTTGGAGGGAGATGAGGAGGGAGCTGTGTCTGATGGAGAGGCAGAGGGATGGAAGGGCAGAGACAACGACAGAGAAGGAGGAGAGATGACATTTGGTCCTCTAACTTTCTCCAAACCTCAGACTCATCCCTCTCCTGCTGCTGCTGCTGCTGCCAGCTCTCCTGAACACAGTAACCTAAAATATCAGGTACACTTTCAACTACTATGAAAAAAAAAATCATAATAAATAAATAAATATTTTACTTTAAACTGCTTCTCCCTTATTATCTGTGCTGCGTCTTTAGAATCTGGAAAATGAAGACGCCTTGGGCAGCAATGGCAATTCCTCCTTCAATAATTTCTTTAAGATCAGGTGGGTCCTACAGGTAGAACGTTTGATCGTAGACCTATAGGTAGAACGTTTGATCATAGACCACTATGTGCTTTGAAAAGTGGGATAAAGTCTGTTCCTGCTCGCTCTCTCTCCCCACAGCGACCCGGCCACTCTGTCTTACTGCAGCTCCCAGTGGTCCTTCAGCACCTTGAGTTCAGTCACACAGCTGTCTGCACACTGCTGCGGGTGAGAGAACACACACACACACACACACACACACACACACGAACACATGAACACATGAACACATTTACTTGTAAAGAATATTTTGCTCAGGTGGGTGTCCCATCCGCTGGTGAAGAAAAACAGAAGAGTTGTTCTCGCTTCATTCCTTCTCCTCATCACTGGAGTTGGTGAGTTGTTTACGTATAAAATATCCAACCAGAATGATTTTGCTGTGATAAATGCTTAATTCAAAGAGGAATACTTTAATTTTAATTCGGTCTTATGCTCCTGTTTTGCTCACATTTTCACAGGATTCTCCTCATGAATATTCTAATGTCACATGAATAATGTATGACCATAATGGCTCTGACCCTTTTAAGAGTAGTTACTTATGTACAGTATGGTTCAGGAAATAAAATGTGTTATCTATTTCTTCTTCGTCTTGGACGAAGTAGATCAAATTTAAATGACTAAAATGTAAACTACATATTTAAAATGGCACAGAAACTTTAGTTTAGAGCAGGTAGTTTGTTCAGTGTTGTGTCAGTCAGGGACATGTTTGGCACACAGAACTTTGTACCCTTGTTGATTCTCTCTCTGTCACAGTTTTCTTTCTAACTAGTTATCTAATGAAGAAGAAGTATGTCATATATATATGATCACTGATGTACTTTTGGTTTGTTTCATTTTAGCTCTTATTTTCACGGGTGTTGTCATACAGCTGAATCCAAATGCAGGTAAGGAAAAAAGAAAAATAAACCATTTTAGTGTCCAGAAATGACACAATGAATCTTATAGTCCAGATGCAAGATTATCAACAATAATTTACTTTTAGTTTTCCCTAAAACATCAGAAAGCTGTAGATTGTTGTATGAGTAGATTGCTGAAAAGATGTGAATGAAACAAATAACCAACAAAATACTAACTCACAAACACAAAACAAGTGAATAAATAAGACAGTTGTGCCTCATCACTTTTTTATTTAATGTCATCCTGAATGAATGGAGGAAATAGATACTGTGAATAACTCTTAGTGACCAGTATAGTACATTGTTTGATTCTCTTTTGAAGGAATGTTTTGACATTTGGGGAATTTTACCCTTCAGTTTTTGTATGGATTAAACAAACAGGTAATTATTGAGCTTCAGACTGATTCTATTACCTTTGGAACAGTCTTATGGCTGTAACTTCATAGCGTACAGACATGAGAGTGGTATCGATCCTCTCATCCAGCTCCTGGCAACAAAGCAAATAAGCATATTTCCCAAAACTATTCTTTTAATGTGTGGTTTCATTTGATTAGTGTTGGTGACTGTCTTTTTAGTGGGTTGTAACTAATAAAACTGTCCTTACAGGTGTTTCAAGTGCTATTTTCTTTGTACCTGGATTTCTTCTATTCATCCCTGGAGGTAACTTGATCCATCGTTTCCTAGAGTTTTTGTTTTGCTTGTCCTTAAGCTGTACCAGTAAATGCATGCCTTGTTTTGTTGGTATTGACAATGTCTTAATTAACCTGTATTTCCTACAGTGTACCATGTGATATACATCAGCTGTGCTGTCCGGGGAAGGAGAGGCTTCAAATTGTTCTACCTACCCTATTTTGAAAAATGACATTTCACGAGACACTACATTTTCACTACATTTATTTGTTTGCTATCTTAAAATGAAATTGTATTTTGTCATTTGTAACAAAACATGTGTTGTCACATGGTTGTTTTTTTCTTGTCATTGTAATGACCACTACTAATTCAACCACTCAGTGCCTCGACTATGTTTCCGCTACATGAACTGATATTGCTGTATGTTTACACAAAAAAAAAGGAGATTGGTCCTGCCTGTGTTTTCTATGTTGTGTGAATAATGACTGTGAAATTACAATACAACTTTTGTATATTTTAATTTGTGCCAGTTGAGATTTTTTACAAACAAGTATGCCTTTAAAACAAACTATACTATCATTTTTCTGACACTATGACTTTAAAGGCCATACTATAGTATGACATTTTTCATGACATATTATACCATGATTTAGTAACATGCATTCATGGGTCATGAAGACGTACAGATGGAGAGGGAGAGGAGGATAGAGTGTATCCTAGGAAGTCCCTCATGCGTCTAGGCGTACAGCAGCATAACTAGAGACTGATCCAAGGCAAGCTTGAGCTGGCGAAAAGCGTTATAAAAGACGAAAGTCTTCAGCTTATTCTTAATTTTGGAGAAGGTGTCTGCCTCCCGTACTTAAACTGGGAGCTGGTTTGATGGGAGAGAAGCTTGATAGCTGAAGGCTCATAAGTGACAAAGCATCAACATTGTGTAAGATGCAGTCACAACACTTTACAGATGTGAAGTTGAGATCAAAATGAAGGGTGAGTTTGAAGATGTGTGTGGTCGGAGCAAGGGAGCCAATCAACTTATTTTAGATATCTAGCTGTGGTTCTGGCCTATTTAACTTGCAGGAGTCAAACAAGCACTAATTTTCGCAGTGGCAAGGTGTGGAAAAAGTGAGGAATCCAAGAGATGCAGGAACTCTAATATATTAGGAATAAATTAGATATTTAGCCTGCAAAATATCTCTTAGCCTATTCTACAATAGCCAAAATCAATCTATTCAGATTTGAAGTAAACTAGACGGTAAATTTAGATTTACATAAAATAAGAGACAATGCATCATTTGGTGTACTAGTGCTTGATTCGTTATGTATATTTTCATGACACTTTTGTGTCTGTTATTATTGTAGTGAGGCCTTTAATGACACTCGCGCAGACTACGTCTAGAGGGCGCTGTGAGGCACAGAGGGACGTCCCACGAAACGACTCGGTTCGGTTGGTGGCTTCTTCGGCAAATATCGTCATCAGTCGGTAATTGAGACTCGGTCAAGGATGGAGGAAGAAGCACGCAAGCTTCTCGAGGAAGGAATAATAAAGAAACTGATCAGTCCTGGTAAAGGAGAGCTATCGACCTTTCCCAATGGAACAAAGGTAAAACTACAACGTGTCGAAGGTCGGAACTGCCGAGTCCAGTCCGCTGAATTAGTTTAAGAAATGCGATGAAGCACTTTAGCTAATGCTACCACTAGCTAGCTAACACAGTAGACTGTCAGATAGATGTTTATGTGAACGTTACAGCAAACCTAATTCGCTTGTACACAGATAACGCTGACAAGCTTGTGAGCTTTGCTTCCTTTGTGGTTGTACAACGTTTGATTTGTTTGCGGCTGCCATTTTTTTCGCCGGTTTACATTTTTTTTCCCTTATTTTTTTCATCAGATGGAAAGACAGGGGGTGGGACAGGATGGATGTGTTTATGAATGCTGATTGGTCGGCAGACCACGCCAATCATTTTTACATTGTTATGATTGGTCAGAATATGACGACTCTCTCCAGGTCTGTCTGATCCGTACAGATTGCTCTTTTGTTTCTAGTAAACAAGCTGAATCGAATGCATCTCGTGTCCTTTAAAAGTGTGGCGTCACAACCGTTATTTTAACCGCATAGTTCTGTTGAGCAGTGTGATATGTGTTTAATGTTCTCAGTGTTCGTCCCATTTTTGTTTACCAGGTGGTCTTCCACTACCGCACCAGCCTGTGTGATGGCAAAGTGCTGGATGACTCCAGAACCATGGGGGGCCGCAGCAAACCCATGGAGCTCATCTTGGGCAAGAAGTTCAAACTAGCTGTGTGGGAGAGAGTGGTCATCACCATGAAACAAGGCGAAGTTGCAGAATTCACCTGTGACAATAAGGTTAGTAAGCTGGACATTTGGGATGAAGTGGCAATCTTGTTCTTTCTTTGTGTATTTACTGTTTCTGTTCACCCGTCAGCACACAGCACTTTATCCGCTCGTGTCCCAGTCCTTGAGAAACATCAGTGCTGGTAAGGACCCCTTGGAAGGCCAGAGGCACTGCTGCGGCATTGCCCAGATCCACTCCCACCACTCTCTGGGGCACAAGGACCTGGATCAGCTTCAGGCCAATCAGCAGCCTCTCGTCTTCAGCATCGAGCTGCTGGAGGTGAGCAGGCGGAGGAGAGTTTAATATTAATGGTGCTCTTTTTATTGGGTTGCATTCAGGTTTGCAAACTCAAAACAGTGTTGTTTGATTTTTTTCCCTATTGTATCACCAACAAAATACCTAAGTTTTGGTACCAAATCCAGGACCCTTTTTTTAAATATTTTACTTTGACATATATCATTTTTTTGAACCATTTTTTGTGGGAAAAAAGAAGCAGAAGTTCTCACAACTCAAAGGTGTTATGTATTAACATGCATGGGGGTGACAACATATTGAAAACACCTATCGATATAAACTAACAAAGTAACACAATTTAAGCAAAAGCTGACTTAAAAAAAAAAAGAAGTTCACTAAGACAGAATTCCATAGGCATGGATAGTGTAATAATTTGTATTCGACTGTAGATGTGCATCTATTAAACTTCTAAAGTAATTTATATGTACAATAAAGAGTTGTTATTTGCTTAGCACATCTACAGTTATATTCCACTACAGTGTGAGCTTCGGCTGCTACTGATCTTCTCTCTTGTTCTCTGCTCAGGTTCTGCCTCCAGGATCGTTCCAGCTTGACGTGTGGGCTATGACAGACGAAGAGAAGCTCGAGCTTGTGCCTCAGATCCATGAAGAGGGAAACATGCTTTTCAAAAAGGGCCAAATTAAGGAAGCCACAGAGAAGTACTACAATGGCATCGCCTGCCTCAAAAATCTACAGATGAAGGTTAGAGCACAGTTGAATACGAGCTAATAAAGATCAGATCCAGGTTTATAATTTCCAATTTCTTTATTATAAACACTGAAATATCCTCTCTGTGACTTTGGTCTTGCCTTTAAGGAGCACCCAGGGGACGAAGTATGGGTGAAGTTGGACCACATGATAACACCACTGCTCCTCAACTACTGCCAGTGCAAGCTACTCCAGGGCCAGTACTACGAAGTCATCGAACACTGCACATCCATAGTCTTCAAATATGAGGGTAAGGCTTTGTTGCTGGTGCTGTACATGGTAGATTGATTCAATTTAATTTAATAAAGCTTAAACATGTTTTTTCAGGGTTTATGAGTCTGCCACACAAGTGTACTGTACAGTAATGGCTAAATCATGTGGCCAAAAGACTCCTCCTTTTAAATTGCATGATTTTATTAAATTACCATTATTCAACCGTTCAAAACAAGTTGGGAAGAATGTAATATAAAGTCATCGAACCTGCTTTTGCTACCATGCTACGTGACTTGGGGGTGTGTTCATAGCATTTCCATAACATAACCCGAGAGCACCTTGTTCAAAGTACTCTTGTCTATAAACTACCATTTGAAAGTTATTATGATCCTGAACACAACATCACAACATGTCTGTTTTAGGGAGCTCTGACAGATAGCCTATAGTTTATTTTAAGCTAAGGGAAAGTAGGAGAATGTTGAAATCATTTTACAGGACAACACAAGAATTTCCAGGACATTTTACTTTTTTCTGTAATTTTTCATGCTGTTTTCCAGGATGCGTAGGAGCTCTGATTTATGTGCAAATTAAGAATTAGTATTTTTTTTGTCCCTTCCCTAACAGACAACGTGAAGGCCTTCTACAAGCGAGCTAAGGCCCACGCTGCAGTGTGGAATGAGACGGAGGCACGAGCAGACTTTGATAAGGTGTTGGAGCTGGACCCCTCTCTGGGACCGTCTATCGCCAAGGAGCTGAAGGTCATGGAGGAGAAGATCCGCACCAAAGAGAAAGAGGAAAAGGGTCGCTACAAAGACCTATTCAACTACAACCCAACACCAGCCACTGCCACTACAGTCAGTCTACCTTGAGTTTTATTTCTGTAAACTGCGTCTCCTATCTGTCCCCTGGATATTCATATGAAGCTCATTTGTTATAACATAATATAGAAATTCAAAGAAGTGTCTGCTCTTCCTTCCTCACAGGGTTGAATCTCACAGTGGGTTGGAACAAGAGGATGCCTGTGAATTTCAAAAGAGGAGGAGGAACTGCGCTGACTGGTGTTTTAAGTTTTTATCCATGCATCCGAGCCAAAAAACTGTTGCCACTCCGCCCTCCATGGAACATGCAAAAATATTCTCACAGGAGTCCGGTCATACATGCAAAGTCACGCATATATAAGGTGCAATTTGCATTCCTGCCGTACTCCCTCCATCAAAATAATATTCAGTCCTTGATTAAGGCAGGCTGACATTATCAGCTTGACTTTAATGAAAGTCCATAGAAACCATAGGTATGTACTGGCCAACAGCATCATTATTTTAGAGCGTCATAGTTTTCTAAATCTATAGTAAACTCTTCTTTTCTTTACTTAGCCTGTTATCGCTCCAGAAATGTCAACACTCTTGGTTAAATACCTTGCTCACAGTAATGGGCTACTACCTACAGCATGTTATCATTAGCAACATTTTTCACAGGATTTGCTGCAAATATTTTTTTTAATTTTTTTAATTTTTAGAAACAAGTAGTTTAAGCATTTTATGTTGTCTTGCTTTCTCTGAAATATGTGCAGCGCTGTTAGATAATCCTAAAATTACTCATAATTTTAGCAGAGATTACAATGGATTCCCGATAGAAAACCAAGAAGTACTTTTTTTTTTGTGCACAAGGAACATCATGTATTCACATGCACACCTCTGCCTTCCACACCAGACCCCCTCTTCCATCTTGGTAACAGCAGAAGCACTGGAGTAAGCAGGAGACCGTTCTCCTGGTAGATGCGACTGGGAAACCAAGCTGTCTCGTGACAATCATTATACAACACACATGGACTTGTCTTATCTTTGCTTTCGCCTTTGCTTTTCTCTTTTCCTTAAAAATATATATATATAAATATATATATATATATATATAAATATATATATATATATATATATATATATATATATATATATATATATATATATATATATATATATATATATATATATATAACACCATATTGTTTTTGTCAAGATGTACTCAACAAAGCCCTCACTATCTCCTTCACTTGCTCATAAAGAGCTACTCATCCCTCTTCTTGTGAAGCAGCTGGTTGTTAGGCCGTGAGACATTATTGAGGTTGTTATAATGTAAATGACAATAAATTTGTGTTTATCCCTCGGTTTTGCATTTTACTTAAAATATAATTGTGACATGCACACACGTGGTTTGTAATGTATAGTTTGCATCGCATCCTAGAGCGAAAGATGTTCTAAATATTTAAAAAGAGGCCCTTTTTACAGCATCCATTTCTACATGTCATAGCAAGGTTAACACAGGTGTAATTGATTAAAATGAATTACGGTCCCATTCAAATTATTGTGTCACAGCCCTTCCAGTATGCCGGCGTGCACAATTCCATCCTGAAAAAGCCTAAATGGAACAGGGCTGTAATTAATATTACTTACACCTGTGTTCACCCTGCAAAGACAAAAAATAGATGCTGTAAAAAGGCCTTTTATTCAGAGCAAATCCATAATTAATGGGTTGTCTTCTCACAGCTCTCAATGTGGCGAGATGCTTGGATAACACAGAGGGAGTGTGACTTCATTCTCTGATCAGGTAGACATGACTATATCCTCACGTAGCAAATAGTTGTTTGCTGCTATATTGATGCTCTGAGAGAACCTTTAGAGAAATCATGGCACAAGGTGCACTTGTGGCCCTCAACAGTTGAGTCTATTCATTTAGCTCAGTGCCATGAAGAGTCTCTCTTTAATTCAATTAAAAACATTTAATATGAAAGTATCTCATCACTGAAGTATAACTGGAAAATACCAGTTCCCTGGCAACCTATTAAACATGCTTCACAAATAAAACAGACACTGAAAGTTGTTTTTTTCTGTTATTTAATTAAGATATACATACATAACTGCAAAAATCCGGTTTACAAAATTTCCATTACTAACAAATTGACTTGAGATGTACAGTGTTTTTGGGATTGAGAAACATGTAATGTGTGTTTACATTACAAAATATGAAAACAAAGCAAGGATGGATAGAAATGGGATATATTCAAAATGTCCATATTAACAAAAAATATTCAGTAGTTGCAGAGCGATGATCAAAAAACCAAACTAATGATGGTGCAGTTGGAACATTGATTTCATCATTGAAAAACACCAACTTTCTTGGTCAAAATAATATTTTCCCATCCATTTAGTAAGGTTTTCACCCACAGCTTAACTTTAAAATGCGTAGAAATTCACCACACTAATTTCAAAATGGATAAAAAACTGCATTTTGCATACACAGAACGTTTGTGATGAGCAAAATGGTGTGGTGGAATGCAGGGAACAGTGGAGACGAGAAGGACATAATGCACCTATAAAAAGCTGTCGAGGAAAGCGCAAAAAGTGAAAAGCTATGGCTGTAAAACAGACGATGGGGATCTTGATGAGGACAGTTTTCTATAGAGTGAGTGAAGGGAGCTTTTGAAAAGGTTATGTGCGGGCGCTTCTCTCCGTCTCTGCAAGACACTCCCTGACCAGTGCACGGGCATGGATTATACCTGAAGACAGACACAAGGTGCAAGGAGGCATTAAATCAACAGTTTGACATTCATGATATTCATTGCTAGAATAATTGGTAGCAATTTATGTCAATACAACAATAGCACTGCAGGTCAAGTTAAAGGCAAAATTGGATTTAGCCGTCTGTCCGCCTGTTAAATGACTGAAGCTTCTAATGCATGTGATTCTACTTCAATCACTATATATATATATATATATATATATATATATATATATATATATCTTCATAACTATCTGAATTTAAAAACGGAGCATAAAATGGGAGTAGCATAATGATCATTTCCTTCTCATGTTTTGTTGACAATGGCCTTACTTCCTCTTTGTTCGGTGTCCACACATCGAAATCAACCAAGCTTTGTTTTTTTTCTTCTTGTTTGTTTGTTTTTGCTTCTGACTTTATTTAAATCCAAAGCAAATTACAATCAATGGTACATGTTTCTTTTCAGTTACCATAAACATCTACAAAAGGAGGTTGTATTAAAAAATATATTCAGTTTAACTTGCATATCTCACACATCCGACAACCAGCAACAGAGTTTTGATCTACAGGTTTTTTGATCTACAGGTATTAGAAAAACGTATTTCCCACTCCGAAATCACACACAATTTCACCGAAATCCCAGATGTTCTAGTTTTCCACTAGCACTTAAACCTAGCATTTGTATACACAGGAAGCTTTTTAAGGGGAACATTACCAGACCTGTGAAGATGAAGTAAAAATCTGTGTGTAAAGTATTAATATTTACTGATAAAACTGTCTTACACTTGCTTGGTATTTGTGTGTAGATTGAAGTATACATTTGTGAATATTACAAATTATTGTCCACATATGCAATCCTACTCTTTTTATTTTTTTTTTAAATCAATTTCACACAATGCCCCCCCCCCACCCGTACTTTCAGTGTGATCCACAGCGCACACACAAATCCTGACTTGCACTGAGATCAGGTACTGTGTGTCTTTTTGACAAGTTAAGTATACCTCTCTTTAGCCTCTCCATAGCACTCTTGCTCCCAGCGTATGTAGGCCTGATCTCACGGCTCATCTCCTCAATGACAGACAGAAGCTCACTGTAGGTGGATCCTTGAGACACTTTGACAGGCTGTTTGTGTCGTTTCACAAACATGTCATGTTTGGGGCAGAAAAAAATAAGAGTATCAAGACTTGTCACTGCTAGAAAATGATGCTTTTTTTGTAGACGCATGCACTCAAATCAGCCACCCCCTTGGCTATCACAACACGACCATATAAGTCACATGCATGCAGCTGCCTCACAGTAACAGCCTTCCAGATCTATCAGTATTTACTATATTTAATTTAAATCATTAATAAATTAATTTACTTTGCAGGTATTCAACTGCTACAGCCCTAGTGAGGGAATTTATGCAAAGTAGCTGACGAAGGCATAACAAGTACAAGCTCTACATTTTGACCTGCACAGGCCCACATAAACATAATTAAGAGTGGCTTTGATTTGATTATTGGTTAACTTGTAATATGTATGCTTACATGGATGTATGCGTACATGTATGTGTGTATGTATTTAGGGGTGGGGAATATATTGAATATACTTAATGTATTGTGGTTTGTTCTAAGTGGGATGTAGTAAATTACTATATTGAGGGAGAAAGTGAAGCGCCGAAGTGAGTTTATATGTTGAGGTCACAAAGTGAAGGAAGATGCCAGCCTCCACATCAAAAAAGACGGTCAAACTAGCCCCAACGTTGTTTTGCGGTAGATGAATAAACTAGGTATTGTGGTAAGGGCGTGTCAGAACTTACTACAAAATAAAAGGGATCTTTTGGTAAACATGATAGGCAAGTTCCCTTTCATTTAATAAGTCGAAAAAATAGGGAGAAAAAAAAAAATTCAATTGTGTTAATTATTCCAAATTAATGATAAAGAATACATTTCCAAAGACCAGTTTCACTTCAAAATAAAAGCACAACACCTCTGTGTGTCACTCATAAGGTCACTCAGATTGGTGTGAAATTTCAAAATTAAAGCCCTTAAATCTTGAATACAATCTGTGTTCCTTCTAAATTCAGATCATGATCATGCTGGTATGACCATACATATAAAAGGGTTACATCAAAAAGTTATGTTATTTGAGAGAAAATATAAGGAAGACAACACAACAGCATGAATAACTGTACTTCAGACATACCTGAACAAAGCCCATGGAGGGTGGGCCAAAGTCACTAAAAGCCGGCCTGAAGTTGGATGACGAGGGCAGGGATGGAGAGGGCACAGAGGAACCTAGATAGAAGATGGGAACAAATGTAACACACTATGTTTGAAACTACCAAGAATCATCCATAATACAGATGTCAACTGGCCAATAACTGCATGTCCAAAACTGAGTGGTGGTAGAACCTGGAGGTGTGTGGTTGGAGCCGGAGGGCGCGGGAGCAATGGGTTTGTAACTCATTGCGATTTCAGCAGGCAGCTCCCCGTACGATGCGCCACTTCCTTCGGCCCCGTCAACCCGGTGCTTATACAGCTTTACTGGTGGTGTTGAGCTCCTGAGAGCTGATTTTAAAAGACAACAAACACACACAGAAACACAAGAAAGATGATAATGTCAAATGTATATTCATCCTCAGAATAAAGGGAGCTAAGGTGTGCAGTTATAAGAGCAGTGAATATAATTTTGTTGGTGTTTTTAGTGCCTTTTATAAACCGACTGCAGAGAGATGAGAGAAAACCGATGCTGTGGTTCATGCTATGCATCTTATCCCTTAGCTAAGGAGGTACCCGTAAAGTTCAATTTTAACATTTGAACTTTAGAGTGATGCTTTGAAGTGAATTAAGCTTCACGCTCGTTGTCCTTGAAGTTGCATTTACCTTCAGACCATCAGACATTCATGCAACACCAGCTGCAAGTAGTTAATCATATTTCATGATAACAGTTGTTACAACATCCAAGTATTCAGCTGTAGTAAGCTGTTACAAATAAGTTACATTATCTGTAACGAAGATTCCCTTTTTACAGTTCAAATGTATTAGAAAATAACAAAGAAAATGGTTCCAATAGAGTTAAAATGCTGCTGCTTTTCTCTAAATCTTGGGACCATAATACATCTCTGACTGTTACCGTAAGAACCCTCTTAGGTCATCTGGTAGTGGTCTGCTAACCGTCTCCAGTGTCCAAAGTAATCATTTATTTACCAAGCACCACTGATCATTATCATTATATAGCTTGTAGTTTATTATCTTTGGCTATGTTGTGTTCCTGTTTTTGTCCTACAATTTCCTTTTGAAATGTTTCCATCCTTTTTAAACATGTGCTACATGTTGTATTTCCTGCTGTATTTAATAATTATTTGTACATTTTGAAAGCATTATTTTGAGTTGTGCTACATGAATGAACATTAACCACATTAATGCATTTATTTCGTCTAACTTATGACCTATGAAAATTATATGAATATGACTTGTTCGGTTGTGTGTGTCCGGGTTGAGTATTGTCTGAGTGTGATCGGTCAGTACTAATTAGAGCCAGGTGGTGCCGAGTGAAACGAAAGCTGACGTTAGCTTTAGAGGAAGGTGCCAAGCTAACTACTACTTGGTGATGTTAGCTAGATTAGCTAACAGTCGCCGGTTAGCATAACAACATAAGTAGGACGCAGGGAAACAGTCGTGATGCAACATTGATAATCTATACACAGACAGTGAAGGATAGGAACGCTATTCACACGTGTGTCCATTGAGAAGACCAGAAATTATTCAAAAGAGTGTTATTTTAATTACCTTTATAAGAGACTAGAAATCCTCTGGGGGAAGCGAGACTCTCTTCCCTGAGTGAGTCTGCGCAGTAGAGAGGCGTAGTGTACTACTGTTTGTTTTTTTTACTTTTAGAGCGATGCAATTGGATGACGGACAGACGTATTACGTCTGTTCCAAACGTATTCATCACGAGGAATCTCCACAGCGCAAAACATAAAATAAAACACTTACACGAAAACACAATCACAAATACATAAGTCGAATATGTAAATAGATGCATATCTTATTTCATCAGTCACAGGTATCCACATACACCGCATTGTCAGAGAGTGACGTTTTGGCAATCGTGTTTTCCTTGTTGCATTCATTCCAATGAAGCATATTGAAATGAAAGAGAGAGTTAAAATGACTGTAGGGTCCAGATGGCAGAACGGTCTTGTATATCTGAAGAATACACATAATGTGGGACTGAGTTGAGCTATATGCAGTTTCTGGAGAGAGCCATGATGTTTGGAGACCGATAACAAGGAAAATACACACGCAGCTAGATAAAAAAAAAAAAAACATCAGTCAACATCAAGTAAGGTATTTAGTTTTTTTCTTTGAAAGTAAATCAAAAGCCTTTTTTTCTGTCCTTGCATTTAAAACTATTCAGAATAGGAATTTTTCTTCAGCCCATTTGCACATACAAGGAATCTGACTGAGCTGGACGGATAAAGGTAAAGAATAGACAGGAGTGTAACGCGTATAACATAACAGGTTAACATTACATGTCACTCAGTCCGTTACAATATTTATAGAAAGCAATGACCATCAATTAAATAGAAAATAGAACGCCTATATTTAAGTCAATGTTCTGTAAGTTGTAAACAAAACAAGTAGTGCAAGACCTCAGTTTAAGTTCAAAACCCACTTCTTCTGTAAATAACATGGCATACTGTCAGCCTGCAGCTAAAACCACTTGGAGTAATTTAATGGTGCCAGTATTTCTTTTGGCCACCAGAGGTTGTGAAGAGAGAATCCCAGGTTCCCTTCATCTTGCCTTCATGATACCTGCAGTCCATGACTGTATTGTACTGAGAAGGGAGTTTGAGGATTTTAAAATTCTAAACAAGACCTTGAACATCATTCTGTATTCATGTCCCTGCGAGGTGTTAATAAACCATAAATATAGGCTATCAAAAATAAATGAACATCTCGTTTATCTGCAAAACAGCGAATGGACCACATCATTTTGTGGCTTCTCATTTTACTGGATTTCTCACATCATGCCACTTGATCTTTAAAGCTAACCAAGGAGCAAAACACTTCAATTAATCAGCAAAAACATCACACTTAATTGTGGATTTCCATGTGGAAATCATTTCTTAAGTATTATGCAGCATGGTTTATTCGTCAATGCATGCAATCAGCTATAGTAACAGTTATAGTCATACACTAGAGCAGTCACTCCCAAAGACTGGATCAGGACCCACAGGACGGTCGCAGGAGATGTTATAGGTACAAAATACATTTGCGGAATGTCTTCCATATTGTTTTATCTATAACTTTAATCCACACGAGGGAGCCAAGTGTTTATATTGTTCCCATAATTGTATTCTACTTATAACATTGAATCTAATATAAAAGACTAGAGTACATTCTGTTTGTTTAACCAACGTATCCTCATGGTTCGCATGATATGTTGCGAAAAAGTTACTCCTAATTTTAGTAGTCTTTTGAAAATAAACTTCACAGTAAACAACTTATTGAGCTTAAGGGAACAAAACTATTTTGTTGGGTTTAGGAAAAGATCGTGGATTGGGTTAAAATAATTTAGGAAGGGGTGTTACTTGAGTCCGAAGTTAGCTAACAAATAAACATTTTACAGGGGCACGAACATCAGTCTCCTGGCTCAAAGATCAGTTTTTTTTTGTTTGACTTCCAAACCACCCTGTGTGGGTTTATGCGGTCTTTATACTTCTTTGTTCATGATTCTTTGGATTACATATGAATTGATTTTGTGGGATATCTACAAATTAAATTTACGCTATTAGGTATAGTTACGAACGCTGTAAGTATGAATGCTGTAATAGCCTGGTTTAACTGGCGAGAAAATAAAAACAAATGAGCTAGCATGTTAGCTGGTTGGTTGGTTGGTTTGTTTATTTGGTCTTATTCATAAAGTATTTAACATGTGTTTATGTTTTTAATAACTCACATAATATGAAGTTGTGATATATCAAACAAATATCTCTTTTAAATGGCTGGTTTACCTATTCAAGATTATATTAGGTCACGCAGAAATGGCAGTAAAAATGGTCAGGGACATTGATTTAGGCACAGATTTGCTCTTTTTTTACTATTTAAAAACCTTATTTTGAATTAGGTCATGATGGTTAGTCATTATTTAAAAGTGGGTCCCCAGAGAAAAAGTCTGGGAAACACTGATAGAGGTCGAAAGCGCAGACAATATTCACAACAATTGTGTGTTGTGGGTATAATGCATGAACATTCCTCAGGTGCTTAGGACGGTACTTCACAAAATGTTCAAGAAGGTTGGCAGGTGTGTGATAGAAAGGACTAGTAGTGCTTTTGGCTGCTCCCACCAGGGGCAGATGATTCATAAAGAGATTTTTTGTGATGAGATTTCCTGGGCGGAAGAACATGCAAGTAAAAAGAAAACTTGCCAAATTCCTTGAACCCAAACGGTAACACAAAACTCTGACAAAGAAGCGGCATCCTTACCAGTCATGATGACTTTCATATTTGCCAGTTCTTTGTTTGACTGAAAGGTTTCCGTCTATAGAAAACATCTCATGCTTTTTAAACACGATGTGATTCATCCTTTTAGACCTGGTTCTCAAATATTGGACAACTCTTTGTGTTATGTTATCCACCAATACTTTAACTTAAGGTCAAATTAAATAGTTGTCATCCTTTTCAGTATTACCTTGCAGATATTTTTTGACATAACTGATACATAGTTTTAGATCTGATGGTGTTTAATTGTTTGTTTTTTAAGCTACGGTCCTAGCCAGGGTATAAACAGCCAGTGACAATCAGTAAGGAGGATTACAGAGAAAATTATGCAGGGTCAGCTAGAGTAGTGGCTTTAAAGCTGAAATATATTTAGGCAGGGGTTTGTTCAGAGATGTTTAAGCACACATATGACCAATTATCATATATTATGGACAGGTATTTGGCTGGACTCTTAAATGCAGACAGTTTAAAAGCCTTCAAAAATGTGTCCCCATTAAATCTTGAATGCCATCATGACTCTGAACTGTCTGTGTGCGTATTGAGAAATAATTAGAAAGTAGGCCTTCAAACTCAATAGAATATATTATATATCTAGATACAAAATATTTTCATGACTTAACCCCCCTGTTTCTTGAGATTCTTGAATCTCATACTGCACAAAGAATGCACAAAAAAAATGTATGCATCAAAATCATGTTAAAAAAATCTCCCGCATTTAGTTAACAGAAAAGAACTGTTCCTTTGTTTTTTTTCATAAAGAATAACAGTGGTATTATGTAAACAAACTGGGTTAAACCTTTGCAAATTAATGAATATTTGGTAGTGATGATCAGGAGTGATTTTGGTTAAAAAATGTAACTCAGCGAAAGAGGAAAATGATGATAATATATTTAGTTTTTTTAAAGTGGGGCACAAGGGTTGATAAAGAATAAGACAGAGTCCTGGAGATTTTTCTAGGACCATACTACTACTACTATAACTACAACTACTGTACTCAGTGCCCAGTGCTTCTTTAACAGTAACTCTTTATGATCTATCTGGTGCCTTTTAATATAAGATGCAATCACCTAAGAAGTAACATTTCAGTGAGATATAGGGACTTGACTTTAGACAATGCATCTCACATATGTTAAGTGAAAAATACTGTAGACTTTCGAGCATTGCTGGCTCCTACTACTTGAGAAATATAGTTCAAAATGAGTTTTCCTGGCTAATTCTAAGATCTCCTTTTATGTTAAAAGGCGTAATTATGAAGTCTTGTTTCAAAAAGTCTTACCAAGCAAATTTTCACTTGTTCCTATGACAGATATCTTTTTATATTTATGATAAGCAAAAAACACCTTGTATTCATTAAAAAAACACACCTTTCTAAATCTTTCTGTTGCAAGAAGGTCAGGTCCAGGCTCCATATAGTGATAAATGTGTCATATTGCTGCCCTACTGTGTGTACAGACTCATTTCAAACTACACCAGTAGATGAATAAATCGCTGACATTTGTGCAATGCTGAATAAAAGGTGACACAGCTCAAGCAAGTGAATACCTCTTTCAGTCCAAAGGAAAGAATGAGATCTGTTGACTGAGCCGTTACTGATTTGCTGGTAAATCAGAGTCTGCTTACACTTCAGATATTTCTGATGTGTGAGAACAGTTGACAATATTGTTCTAATGGACAATTTAACAGTGGTGCTGTTATTGTTTGGAGACGTAATTCAGTGTTATTACATATTTTGACTATTAATTTGACTTGGTAAGATTTGGGCAGGCAACTTTGTGTTTGTATCAACGTTTGTTAATGTCATCACCCCATGAATTGCACCTTGAATAGACATGAAACATGATAAACATCAAGTCAGGCAACTGCTCTAAAGTGCACTTTCCTTAAGCCATATGAAATTTATAAAGCCAGTCATTTGATTTCAAATGTTTGGATTCTTGGTTACCCTTTGGTGACACTTTCTCTAATGCAATGCAGTTTAGATATTTGTCCAACTTGCTTCGACAAATGATTCAATTATAAATCTGGTTTGTGTTAAAAGCCCAATATATTTTGACTATACAGTGGCTGTCACAGTTTGAATACAGTTTATCCCAATTATAGAAATGCACATGCTCTTATACACGTGTTTAAGAATATGCAGCTACATGTCATGTGCGTAGGATATTTAATGACCAGAAAACCACTTACTCCCGTATTTGGCCTTCAGAAACAATTTGCTCTAACTGCACACATGCTGAGAACACGGTCAGCAGGTTGTTTGAGAAATGCATGAAAACCTTTCAGCAGGATTTGCCATCAGATCAGAATCCGAACCGTTTATTGCCATGGTATGTTGAACATACAAGGAATTTGACATGAAGGGAGGTGCAAAACATTTAACAGTCAACGACAATCAACACGGTACAAAGTAGAAACATATTAAAATGTACAGAGAAATATAAAATAAAGTGCACAAATGAACAGATAACAGGACTATAAACAAGTGGGATGTAAGTGTAGTGTAAAAGTGTCAAGTATATTTAAATAAGAACCTAGAAATGATATGCAGGGGAGTGACCGGTAGGAAAATTGTCCTGGGGATGACAGAGTCAGCGGGGGACCTGGGCTCTGTTAATGAGCCCGACTGCGGATGGGAAGAAACTGTTCATGTGGCGTGAGGTCTTGGTGCTGATGGACCTCAGCCTCCTGCCAGATGGAAGGGGCATGAACAGTTTCTGTCCAGGGTGAGAGGGGTCGGCTACAATCTGTCTTGCTCGCTTCAGGGTCCTTGAAGCGAACAATGTATTCCAGTCCATAAATTACATTTTTGAAGAAAGTACTTGAGATTGTTTCTTATAAAGTCTTGACTGATAGATTAGGTATCCATACAATGATCTATGCAGAACACTTAATTTTAAGCTTTCGGTCTAAAGGACCTTCATCAGAGCATACATGGTTCAGTTGGAATGCCAGGTGTAGAAACAAACAAATTCCACCCCAATCACTGGATGCAGAACACCTATGCACACCTTTGTGGTAGAGGCTCAGCCATGTGAGCTACAGCTTTAAGGTGCTGAATGTAGTACTGAGAGGTTTACAAGTGGATGCCACACTTGCACAACAACAAATATTTTTTTTAAAGTATTTTTCTCAACAATGACCTGCAGTAAAAGCTGTGGGTCTGTGCCTGCCGATCAAGAGGTTCACTTTGTCATTCCTCAGAGCTGAATTTTGGTGCGTCTTTAAAACAAATCTATTATACGACTCTTATTGTAATGTCAGAATTAACTTGATTTTTGGGTTTGTACGATGTAGAATAGGAATATTTTGTTCCAAACCTTTTGCTCGGTTCCATTCAGATCTGCTAAATCGTGTTTTCTTGCCTTTGAAGATAGAAGACTCCTGTGTGGCCTCAGGCTAGGGAAAGAACAAATTAAGGATGAAGAGAGGTGAAAGATTCAAAGGGAACATCAAAGAAACCGAAATATATATATATCTGTTTTTAGAATAACAAGATAAGGAAAACTGCTTATCAATATCA
Source organism: Cebidichthys violaceus (assembly GCF_023349555.1). Taxonomy (NCBI): domain Eukaryota; kingdom Metazoa; phylum Chordata; class Actinopteri; order Perciformes; family Stichaeidae; genus Cebidichthys; species Cebidichthys violaceus. The sequence continues at coordinate 135,833 of NW_027176967.1, forward strand.
GATGGAGACAAAAATTGTGTTGCTTTTGAGTTATATAAGTGTGTTTAAATCCATCAGTTTCATCAAGGCAACCACTTTAGTTTCTTATTTTCCTGTTGCAGTACTTCAGCTAAGGATTTGTGAAATGGGTAATTGAAGGGTGATGTATACAGAATATGATGTACATCAATGTTAACAGTAAAAGGGTAACTCAACTTATGTTTAACAAAAAACACACACACACACACACACACACCATGGTTTGAAATGTTCCATCTGTAAACATGGCTGAGCTGTATGAGGTGCATTCCTCTCTATGGCCTGCGCACAAATATGACGTAGGACTGGTGAGGGGTGTGACACCTTTGGTGGTTCACCCAAAATCTGATTTGTGATGATTCTCTGGTGGTGCGCACATCAATCTTTCCGGGGAGGAAAATTCGAGACCTGGGGGAACCGTCTGAGTGACGATTTGTCAAAGATTTACAAGCAGTTAATGCTTGGGTGCACCGCGAGCACCTCAAATTTCCAATCCACACCATTATGTCACTCATCCCTCCAAACAGTTTTTCCGTCTTCGACTTGGCCCATGTTTTTTTTTTATATTTTTATTTCTGTACCTGTGCACAAAGAGTAAATTTTGGGTAGCTTCTAATTTAAAGGGACCCGGTGTCCTCAGGGATATCCAGAATGCCCTGGTGTTAAACAGGGTCTTGAGAGACAATCTGGCTAATTTATAGTTACCAAATGGTTCTGCCTTGTTACAATATGTTGATGACATCATGATTTGCAGCCCCACAGAAGAAGCATGCAGATTAGAGTAATTTACAATTACAGTTATCCTACTTAAATTTTGGCTGCAAATGGTCACAAGGCTATCCGTCCAAATTGAAATTTGCTCTCGATAAAGTTTCATATCTGGGACATGTGATCACAGCAGAGGGCAAAACCCTCTCTCCCAAGAGAATACAGGCAATTCAAAATGTGCCTAAAACACAACTAAGAAACAAATGATGAGCTTTATATGAATGATGTCATATTAGATCAGTGGATCCTAAACTACTCAGAAAGAGAGGCATTCCTCTCTTCCATGATTCATGGTAAACATCTTTCTGCGCAGAACAAACTGACCTGGACTGACTCCTCAACTGCTGCCTTTAATGACATAAAGGACGCTTTACTGTCAGCTCTGACACTTGGACTACCTAAACTTGACACACCGTTCACACAGTACGTGGACGAAAGAGACTGTTACATGACATCAGTTTTGACTCAGGAACATGGGGAGCTCATGGTTCCTTTCTGTTGTTTCACACATTAGATTAGATTAATACACTAGATGTGCCTAACATTACTGTGGAACGATGTATTATCCATTATTTTGTTAATATGTTTAGCTCTATTAATCTTGAATACAGAACTCATGTAACTCTGTAACTCATGTTGCTTTATAAATAAGAGGGAAAAAGTAACTAGAGTAAAGACACAATTTTGAATTCATAGTCACCATAAATAAACAGAGATACTCCACCTCCAGATCCATTCTCTCTTGCATGGTGAACTGAACTGTATTTTGGTATTTTAAAGATGTATCTAGAGTCCTCAGTAAGCCATGTTTCTGATAGGGCAATAAATGCAAATTCATGCTTATGTAAAGACAAATAATGAATTAATTTGTCATAGTTGCTAGGAAAACTTCTTATATTCAGATGACAAGTAAAGAATGTATTCCCTAAAACTGTCTGTGTTATGAAATGTGATGCTCACACTAACGCTTTTGATCCCATTTCAACAGGAAATGCTGCAGCTGATGCTACGACTAAGCAAGCGTTTTTTTTGTTTTTTTTATCAGGTTACTCTTTTTGGTTCACAACACTCATGCTAGGTGAGCCTACAGAAATATCCCTCACTTATGATATTCAATTATTGCAGACAATTGCCACATGCTCTCTTCCAGTAGTACGCTAAATTAGCTCACAGCAGAGATAACATGGTACAGGGGAAATATGTAGTTTTAAGTATATGTGTTATCCACATTCTGTACAGAATTTAATATTTAGCAACGTTGTTTAAAACCACAACCTTTGTCTAAAAGACTACCAAAATCCCAGTCTTCTAACACAGTGATAAGAGATTGAATAAGATTGAATCTTATACTTTTACTTTGTAACTGTCCCATGCAGGTTATAATCCCTTTCAACTGGTCATCAAAATTTTGGTGTATCATCAAAGCAAATAAAAACACCACTTAAATACAATGAGTATAAACGTTTTAGAACATTTTACACCTCTTATACTAAAGCTAAATCTTTGCACTACTGTTTATTTTAGCTTAGTTAATGATACAATTCTATTTCATTGTATACACTACTGTGCATGTTTTTTATATTTTATTATTATATTTTATATTTTTACTCTGCTATTTTTATTGTATATATTGTGCATTTGTATACTTTATACTTTTATTTTTTACTCTGTTACTGTAATTGCTTTAGTATATTTTCTGCTGCTGTAACAAACACATTTCCCCTTGCATGATGAATAAAGTATCTATCTATCTATCTACTATCTAAACTCTCAAGATAACATGATGACATGATGAGCTGAGCCTCTACATTAAATAATATAAATATCACTGTATTCAAATTAGTATGATAACGCACAAAGGAGGTCATAGTTCTCTTGAATTCTGTGAAGTTGCTCTTTGAACTCTCCAGATGAGTCATGGCTTCTTCTTCTTCACGTCTTCTTTCTTTGTAGTAATGTCCTCTTTGTCTCGCGTTTCAGATAATCCAAATTTATATTGTCACGAGTGTTCATTGACGGGCTTGTAGTTGTGAGCGTTGACATGGTGCCTGTAGATTTTGATGAGTCTCGTCCTTCTTCATCCTTGGAGTGTTGAGTGGTGGGTTTGGCTGTAATGTTGTTTGTGCCTGGAGAGCATACAGCAGCGGCGTTGCGGAGACCAGATCAGGATCCACTCGACCATGTAAAACAAATACAAAACAAAAAACAAAAGTTCAGCAGTATATTTTCCTTTTCTAACAGTTGTATGTGTCTTATTCAAATACGTCTGTTTCTTTCTTTACCTCTTGGACATTACTTCATCTGTTTCTGCTTCTCCTTTTCCTCTCTGCTCCAGACACGGTTTGAGTTGATCCAAGTTTTGTCATTGGCTAAAGTTGCCTTTTCCAGGGAACCCCAATTTTATCCATTCTTCCAATTGTTAGGCCGTCTGATTATCTTTGTCCCACATGTATTTTATTATTCGAGGTAAGACCATGGCATCGGGCTGCTCAGGCTAATTCTATGACTTTTTATAATTTCCAAATGTTTCACCTTTATTTATTATTTTAATTTTTTCATATCATTCTCTCTTTTTCTTTTTTTTTCTCTGTGTATAATTTCTGTATCAGATTGAGACTGAATAAACCTCCCGCAGGAAAACCATCTTCATTTACCCATTTGTTTGGATGCTGGCAACTCACCTCCCCATATTTGTTTTTCATGAACATGACATTGGGTCCATCAGGGCGGAGTAACCCTGGCACTCTTCTAGCCCCCATATGCTAACCTTTTTACTTATATGGGTCTAACACGCGTGTACTTCTTAAACACAGTCGTCACCGTGAGTTTCTAGATTCGTTTCTGGCACAATCTGAATCAAAGTTGTTGCTCTAGACCAGGGGTCGGCAACCCGCAGCTCCGGAGCCACATGCAGCTCTTCAGCCCCTCTGTTGCGGCTCCCTGAGGCTACATCCACACTAACGAAAACGATCTCCGTCCACATGGCGTTTCAGCATTGTTTTTTAAATGATCTCCGTCCAGGCTAAAACGTCTGAAAACGACTATCACGTGACTATTCACGTACACTGAGCATGCGGGTGGGTGCCGGTGTAAAAAGGAAGTCCGCTCCGTAGGGCCGGTAACGCCGCTGGACACGCCGCTAAAATAAAAAATGTATTAATAGTCCTCCTCTTCTCTAGACAACATTTACTTACGTCTCACAGGTCAAAGGACTGCAGTGCTTAACGTCTACCTCCTCGAAGGTCTGCAACATGCAACGCTAGACATTCATCCCTGCCTCGTTATCTACGGGTCAAAGGACTTCAGTGTTTAGCTCCAAATGCCAAACACTCACCCTTGTTTTCCAGCTACCCAATCGTCACTGCTCCGAAAAAACGCTAAGATACAAGTTGCACCAACGTCCACAATAAACCCCACAAAACAACATAAAAGAAACCCCAATGTGAACAATAACAGACATATTTGCATTTCAGTCTCACGATATGGTCTTCCAGGATCAATTTAACTCATACGATTAATTTGAAGAATTTCAGCGACTCACCAAATGAGAATTTGTAGTTATTTGGACTCAACGGGTCCTTCAGGATTGGATCCCAGTGAAGACGATCAGGACAGGGATCGGGCTTCTCTCTCTTAATTTTGTCTGGAGGTACGCAGAGGCAGAAGGGCCAGTTCACCGATCCCTGTTGGCTCCTGACGATCTTACAAGGATGCTGTTCGTGACGCCAATTGTGGTGGAAAATATTCCTATATCCGCTTTTCATGCTGAAATACATAATACCAAAAACCAGGTTTTTAAGTATTTATTCTCTGCGCAGAGAAGGTTCAATCATCACAACAGAATGCGTACAGTCTCAGTGAGAAAGAACCAAGAAAAAAAGTGAACAAGCTTTCTTTATACAGAATGAGCAAAGGTGGGAGCCGATGGCCAACGTTACAGACATTTCGGTCTCAGACTTTTGGTCTCAGACTGATCTGAACAACGATCAAAAACAAACGGCCAGCAACCAAAAGAAGCAGCCCAAAGGCCTTGGCATGGAACATTCTCAAACAACACAGTTATCTATGTGAACAGGCAAGGGAGAATCCTTCTTTTGCACAACAGAGACACGGTGAAGTTCAACAAAGTCCAGAGCAAAATTACTTATGCATGAATACAATATACTGAGTAGAAATATATACTACGTAAAAAAATTACCATTACACCTATCACAGAACTCGATTTAGATGGTGGAAGTCCCCATGGAAACCAAAGAGTTCTATTATTATACTGTGGCTTGTCTATTAGGACACAGCAGGTATTATATGTGCAGTACGGAAGACTGAAACGGTCTAAAACTGTTTATGCCGTCATTTTAAGTTGTATAAGTAAAGATTGAGCAGATCCATCATGGGATGAATGTGTTAAATTGGTGGTACAATATAAGCATGTGGAAACGCACAATGCCATGTCACGTTAACGTTGTGAAATGATTGGTTAGGTTTAAGCAACAAAAGGTTGGAAAAAAAGTCCTGGTTTATGTCAGAACTATAACAATCTTATAACAATAACAACCACCCTCAGCAGTCTTTTTTCAGACCTCTGTTCAACTGATGATTTTTTTTATTTTGTCACCCAATAAATAAAAACACAAAAGGCAAAACATAACAGAAACATGGCAACAAAAATAAGGAATAAATTATTCTCTCAAAAGATTAATTTCTTCATCTAAAACTACAGAAATTGTTATGTATCTTTTGTTTCTAACTAATGCATGACATACACACATCTATCTTTTAAATGTCTATAGGCCGCATTTAGCATCTTGTCCAACGACAGCAAACTTTAGAGGCTCTTCAGCGAATGATTATCAGTTATTGTTTCCAAATATGGGCTATACAATATTTTGCCTGTGGGAAGATTTTTACCTCTGTATTTGATGGCTCATCAGGAAAGGAAGAGACCCAAGGTATAAAGATGTGGGCACAGAGAGGTAGAGCAAATAAACCATATTAGATAAGATCTGTAGGTCTATTACTTTTACCCAGAAGTTTTCTCCTGGCACTTCCACGTATGTTAATGGTCTAATGTCCCCTCCTCTGAGTCACATTTTACACAACTGTCTGGATTGTTATTATTAAATTGGTGTAAAAGAGGGGAAGTGATATATATGCCCATAAGACATTCATACTGCAGAAAATCAACCAGGTAGTAACAGTCTGACATTGTGCAACAGGCAATACACGGGAGATATCAATATTTGAATTGCTGCACAAAACAAGTATTATGTTTGCAAATAATTCCTTTAATTATATAAAAAGCTTTTTTTAACAATATACATATGTGCTTTATGGAAATACATTAAATCAAGAAAGTGACAATTTCCTAATCCTTAGCAGAGTTGGAAAGACTGCTGTAATCAGAATAACTTTTCTCACAGGTTGAATGGAAATTAGAGACAGGTTGATTCATATGTTATAACCTGCAGTACAAGTAAATAAGTACAGTAAGTGAAAAAGATCAAGTAAATAAGTTTTAGCAAATAAAAGCGTAGAGGAAATTGCCCACGGGTAATTGCTAACAGCAGCCAGTTTTAGTACATTTTCACATGTATACTGTACTTATGATCTTCTGTCGTGTTTGCTGTCTCTTTGTGCTACAGTATGTTGTGCTATTTTGTTCCGTCACATACAAAATGTAAACTCAAATGCAGTTCCAGGAGGGAAAAACAAAGTAACATGGAGATACAACTCAGAAATGTGGGTTTACCACACTTAAAAACCTGTTAATGTGCAGATGTAAATGGTGTTATGATAGCTCAGTTTTTTCTTCAGAGTTTGCACAACAACGACTAACAACTCAGAGCCAAGCAATGGATTTTATGAATGATATCAAATAGACAAATTGTCATTTTTAGCTAAAAATAGTACATAAGTACAGAAGTATGAGTCTTGCGTGGGTGAAAAAATAATATCAAGGGGTGCCATGACTTAAAACTGTTTGGGAATCTCTGTATAAATATTCCTCCACTGCAGCTCAGCTTGAACACATTAGGTGTGTTTCCATTCTAATTTTTATGCACATTTTGAAGTATCTCATTAGAAAAACTGCATTACAAAATGGCAACATTTAATACAACTTCTGGTTTTGGCCTCAAAAAAGAGATGAATCAACTGGGTTATGGAAAAGCCGAATAAACTCTGACATAACTTACATTTAACACACAAGGGAGAGGTTTGACAGGTCTTTCTGCCAGAGTGGGTTCATGTTAACCAACCAAGTAGGTTTGTTGCCTAAACCTTATGAGATTTCTGGCAGAAAGGGCTTTCTGAAAGAATTAACTCACATGACTGATCAGGCTGACTTGTATTGTTTTCGGTTTGTAACCTCTCGTTGTTCTTGTACTCTTGTTTACTGGCGGATTACAGCCATGTGTAGCCTAAATCACCAACCTCTGACCAAACTACACTGTAGCCGAGTTATTTGCTCTAAACCAGTTGATGGAAAGGCGACCATTACACATTTATTTTTCTCCAAATTTTCAAAAGTTTGCTTTAAATATGGTTGACAATTGAATGGAAACAAGTTTGTTATCAGAGGAAACACTAAGAGGGTGTCACAACTGTCAAGTGGGGGGCAAAAAGGTACCAGGGGATGGACCCAAATGCAGAGAGTCACGGGGAGCAGAAAGATTACTTAATTTTTTTTTTTTTTATAACAAAAAAGTCCAAAACAACAAAACTTAACAGGGAACACAGCAGGGAACATAGAAAAGCAGAACAGGAACATACGAGGAATCATAGCAGACAAACCAACACAGAGACAGGGGAACACAGCCTTTAATTACACTGGAGAGGTGCATTTGCTCAGACACAGGAGGATTCAATCAGGGGCGGGGCAGACAATCACAAAGGCGGGAAAACATACAAAGGCAGGAAGGGAAGTGAACACGGGACACAAGAGGCAGGGAAACTTAAAATAAAACGGGAAACAAACTAAACAAAAACCAAGACCATGACAGAGGGAATGTCTTCACAAGACTTTTTCAGTAATGTACATGTTGAAAGTAACAGTAGCAGTCAAATATAAACTCTTCTATAAACTTGTTTGCAGTTTTTTGTGTAGCTGTTAATTACTGGACTGCCTGCGACAATCATCTACCCTTTGCTACACTCCACTTTGCCTTGAACAGAAGAATAGGCCTTTTGTCATGGAAGAAAAGGGCATATTATTTGGTGATTATTTTAATTGCAGAAGCAATACTTTTCTCTTTCATTTATGAAACCACATAATGTTTCTCTAAATACAAGCGCTACACACAGTCACAACCTTGTAAACTCACTGAATGCTCTGAAGGGACTAAAACATTCTCCTCAGGGACAAAGCAGGACTGAGATTAAAACGCATATACAGCGTCTCTTCGATTTTAATTAAACGCAACATCTAAAGGAAAAAACATCAATTACCTCCTGTTGACTTGTGGGCGCATAAGAGGTAAAGCAAGAAAAATGTAACAACATTTTACCAATGGCTTGGCTTGGCTTGGCTGTAAACAGTTTAAGCCAACCTGTTTGCACTCCCAATGCATCAAATATCGCAGCTTGGTCAATGCTCCTTGGGGTCTGACACCGACGCATGCAGGCACCCTTTAGCTACGCACTGGGCTTGCAACTAACGCCAATGTAAACACACTTGTGTCATTATTACATAGTTAGTGCACCTGATGAAGAGTAAAGTGAAAGAGTTGGATGGGTTGAAACACAGGGCTTACATCCAGGAGACTGGTGTTCAAGACTGGTGTTTTAGGGTTAGGGGTTGAGGTATTTTGAAGTTACTTGTTTTCCATAAATATTGTAGCCACCAGGGACTGGTGAGTAGGGCTGGTGTAACCAATGATTGAATTTAACTCTTCACCCACATAATGGGACATATAAACACAGGCATAGTCACAGGCAGCTCTTGTTGTCTGGGGTCCTATCCTTCCTGGATTGTGGTAAATGCTGCTGTTAAAACCTGTGGCAGGTATGTTAATGTTGGTCTTAAACTTATCCATGCTACATTCGATCACGTTGTTAACATTTTACTTAGTTTGCGTACTTATTTTAAGCCCAACCATGATGTTTCTCCTAAACTTAACTAAGTGTTTTTATTGCCTAAACCCTAATTCAAGTGCAAGCAAAGTGTTTGGGACGAGAACGAGTTGGATTCATTGTCTGATTGCCATGAATGTCCGTACAAAATTTCATGGAAATCTATGTAAAAGTTGTTGACACATTTCAGTGGTGGAGTGACATTACCATAGAGCATTACCATACAGCATGGCCAAAAATCGGACTTTAAGTTGCCTTTCTCATAGTTATCTTTGGATCTGTGTTGGATCTGTTCACCGATGTGTTTAATTGTCGAAAAGTTGTTGGTGAAAAGTTGGTTGGGTTTACTAACTAACTTTGTTGGTCTGTTTTTATGAGATTTGTATTTAATCATGACCAAACATGCTGCTGGGACACTAGAAGATTGCATGCATCATGGAATGGGGCTCCTGGAAAAGATTAGGCCAAGACCCCAAGGGTGGTTTTACTCAGCACAGCCTGTACCCTTCTGCTTTGCACTGCAATCTTTCAAATTTAAGGAGGAATGAAATGTCTTAATGGCATAACATCATTGCTGTTAGTCACCCACAGGAAAAATCAACTATCATTCAGCTACATTCAGCTACTATATATATATATATATATATATATATATATATATATATATATATATATATATATATATATATATATATATATATATATATATATATATTAAACTATATACCTAGTATATACAGTACCAGTATATAGTTTAATATATCCCTAGTAGCCCTGACTCTTAGCCAGTTGGATCAGACTACCTGGACAACCCACATCCTTTCCTCTTTTATGAGTTTCTATATACAGTACCAGTATATAGTAAACTATATACTGGTACTGTATATATATATATATATATATATATATATACAGTACCGTGTGTGTATGTGTATATATATATATATATATATATACAGTACCAGTCAAAAGTTTGGACACACCTTCTCATTCAATGGTTTTTCTTTATTTTTCATTATTTCTTTATTTTTACATTGCAGATTAATATTGACCACATCAAAACTATGAAGGAACACACATGGAATTATGTGGTAATCAAACAATTTTTCAAAAACTTTGACTGTATCCTCAAGTGCAGTCGCGAAAACCATCAAACGCTATGATGAAACTGGCTCTCATTTGGACCGCCCCAGGACAGGAAGACCAAGAGTTACCTCTGCTGCCGAGAATAACTTCATTAGTTACCAGCCTCAGGAACCGCAAATTAACAGCACCTCAGATTAGAGCCCACATAAATGCTTTGCAGAGTTCAAGTAGCAGACACATCTCAACATCAATTGTTCAGAGGAGACTGCGTGAATCAGGTCTTCATGGTCGAATTGCTGCAAAGAAGCCACAACTTAGGAAGAACAACAAGAAGAAGAGACTTGCTTGGGCCAAGAAACACAAGGAATAGACAATAAACCAGTGGAAATCTGTACTTTTGTCTGAGTCCAAATATGAGATTTTTGGTTCCACCCGCTATGTTTTTGTAAGACGCAGAAAAGGTGAGTGGATGGTCTCTACATGTGTGGTTCCCACCATGAAGCATGGAGGAGGAGGTGTGATGGTGTGGGGGTGCTTTGCCGGTGACACTGTTGGTGATTTATTCAAAATTCAAGCATGGCTACCACAGCATTTTGCAGCGACATACCATACCATCTGGTTTGCGCTTAGTGGGACCAGTATTTGCATTTCAACAGGACAATGACCCCAAACACACCTCCAGGCTATGTAAGGGCTATTTGACCAAGAAGGAGAGTGATGGAGTGCTGGGTCAGATGACCTGGCCTCCACAATCACCCGACCTAAACCCAATTGAGATGGTCTGGGATAAGTTGGACTGCAGAGTGAAGGCAAAGCAGTGCTCAGCACCTCTGGGAACTCCTTCAAGACTGTTAGAAAACCATTCCAAGTGACTACTTCATGAAGCTGATTGAAAGAATGCCAAGAGTGTGCAAAGCTGTCATCAAAGCAAAAGGTGGCTACTTTGAAGAATCTAAAATATAAAACATATTCTGGTTTGTAGAGCATTTTTTTGTTTACCACATAATTCCATATGTGTTCCTTCATAGTTTGGATCTCTTCCATATTAATCTACACTGTAGAAAAAAATAATAAAGAAATACAAATAAAAGTAGATAAAAGAAAAACCATTGAATGAGAAGGTGTGTCCAAACTTTTGACTGGTACTGTATATATGTGTATGTATGTGAAAAGAAGACAATAACTGAGCCTTTCTTTGACTTGCTTGATGACTTCTTCACTCTAACTGGAAAATTGCAGAAGAAAACACAAGAAGCACAAGCTGATCAATCACAATTTACATGGAACCATTATTTTGTATTGTTTGCTTATAGTCAACAAGTAAGTAAGCAAGTTAACAAGTCAACAACTGTTAACATGAGTTATAAAGTAAACCCAGTTACCACTTACAATGATTGATCGATCACAACTCAATGATGGAGAAACACTTGACTTTCTTAAGAGCCAGAATGAGATAATCAGCAATGGTATTTGCAACTTTAATCAAATTATCATCAAACATTTAGCAGCAAACTCTGTTTAATGTCAGTAAGAGACAATACCAGCTCCCACAGACTGGGTCAAAAGTGTTCATATTGGAGTCAGTGAAGCTCTCCGCACCATGAAATTATGTTAAAAATGGCAGTAGATATGTCTTCAGTATAACCTTTTAGAAAAATGCCAAATTATATAAACACTTGAAATTAGAATTTTGGGGGCACGCAGGTGGTGCAAAGGTAAAAGCACTCGTCCACCACCACAGAAGCCCAAACTACACTGCTCAAAAAAATTAAAGGAACACTTTGAAAACACATCAGATCTCAATGTGAAAAAAAATTATGTTGGATATACTGATATGGACAGTTTAATGTCTTAGGAATGAAAGGATGCCATATCTTTTGATGGAAATAAAAGTTTCAGCCTACAGAGGGCTTCACTTTATAGACACCCCGAAAATCAAAGTGAAAAAATTATGTGGCAGACTAATTATGTTTAGTCTGCCACATCTGCCAAAATTCAATTTCTGCAACTCAAAATGCTTCTCAATATCTTGTGTGGCCCCCACGTGCTTGTATGCATGCTTGACAACGTCGCGGCATGCTCCTAATGAGATGACGGATGGTGTCTTGTGGGATGTCCTCCCAGATCTGTCTAAGGGCATCAGTGAGCTCTTGTAAAGTCTGAGGAGCAACCTGGTGGCGTCTGATGGACTGAAACATAATGTCCTCGAGGTGTTCTATCGGGTTTAGGTCAGGAGATTGTGAGGGCCATTCAATTGTATCAATTCCTTCATCCTCCAGGTACTGCCTGCATACTCTTGCCACGTAAGGCCGGGCATTGTCGTGCATCAGGAGGAACCCAGGACCTACTGCACCAGCGTAGGGTCTGACCATGGGTTCAAGGATTTCACACCAGTGGCCTGCTAGAGGTCATTCTGTAGGGCTCGGGCAGTGCTCAACCTGTTCCTCCTTGCACAAAGCAGCAGATATTGGTCCTGCTGATGGGTTGAGGACATTCTACGGCCCTGTCCAGCTCTCCTAGAGTAACTGCCTGTCTCCTGGAATCTCCTCCATGTTCTGGAGATTGTGCTGGGAGACACGTCACATCTCCTTGCAACGGCACGTGTGGATGTGCCATCCTGGAGGAGTTGGACAATCTGTGCAACTTCTGTAGGGTTAACAAATCACCTCATGCTCCCAGTAGTGATAATGACTCTAGCTAAAGCCAACACTAGTGGAAAACCAGTCAAACAGATCAAGAGGGAGAAACTTGAATTGGCCTCTACATGCAAAACCTGTCCTGTTTTGGGGGTCGTCTCATTGTTGCCCCTCTAGTGCGCCTGTTGTTAATTCCATCAACACCAATGCAGCTGAAACTGATTAACAACCCCCTCTGCTACTTACCTGACCACATCATTATCAGAGAAGTGCAATTGAATTCATGCCATACCCTGATAAAAGATTGTTCCTTTAATCTTTTTGAGCAGTGTATTTTTGGCAGCTGTGTTTAGCTGGCTGTAACAATCAAGTGTTCACAGATAGCAAGTCAGTTAGGAATCATGTCCCCACTGGTGATGTTGAGAACCAGTGTGGTGGAAAATAAGGGCAAAATGCAGATAAAGTGTTAAAATTGTGTCCTTCTGTAAGTCTTTTTTTTTTCATCTCTAAAAAGCTATAAAAATAAGTCGTGGCATTTTCATAATGGCCATATATACTGTAGGTCAGTGCTTGCTAAATCAAATGAAGGCTGACTCATGCTGAGAGCCCAGTATACTTATGTCCCATCATCCCTCCTTTAGTATGCAACTCCTGGTTAAGTGATGTTTTGTAACTGGCATTCTGTTGACACAGTTGGTCAGAATGACCTTTATCTGCTCAAAAACTGTACCTATTTTGTATTAACCACATTCACTTCTACTCAATGTCTTACATCATTGACAGAAAGGTTTTAAAAGTTTTACGCTGATTGTCAGGTTGAGTGAGTTTCAGCATTTCACCTACAATTATAAAGTAAGAGCAGTACAACAGAGTTTTGGACTTGAATTAAAACCAAGGCAAACTTGCATATAATACAGGAGCCCATTGTGGGTTGTGTTCATTCAATCACACAATACAGCAGTGGTAGTTGCAGACACACCTGTGGGAGATCTGCACTCTACCTAGTGCACCTTTCTAGTTCTCTGTGGCTTCAACACTATGAGCGACTCATTTCACATAGAAGTAATCATATACGTCATTGTTAATATTAAAGTATTTTTCATAGCAGCTTTGAAATGATCGCAGTTTCCCTCAACCATTACAAGGAATGCCCCTTTAACTAAGAATGGTATTCACCTAAACTTAACCTAAACCATGGCAACAGATGAAAAAGAAAACATTAATTCAAGTTATTAAATGGAAGCTTGATGTTGTTTTGGAAGTGTTCATATTGGTCTCTCTGCTGCTTCGACCCATCGGATAAGAGTGCTCTCTCCCTCCAGCTTGACAAGTACCTGTTGGCTACCTGTTAGTCCCACAGGTCGCTTGTCTGGAGCATCATACTTTCTGTGCTGTCACTCAGACTTCCTGCCCCTAGACAAAAATGAATACTATCAAGAGAAATATATGCCTTGTGCTATGAAAGTATGGAAAGGTTTCTACACAGCAGCTCTCCCCATTATTATTCTGTGTGTACTGTGTTTTGTGTTTGCTGCTCTGCTTTTTCTTATCAGGAGATGCAGTATATACAGCAACAGTATGTCTCATGAAATCTGGTGTATTAATCAAGTCAAGTACATTTTTATTTATAATCCAATACCACACATCACAAATTTGCCTCAGGGGGCTTTACAATCTGTACATTTTATGACACCCTTCGTCCATTAACTGGAGAAAAAAAGGAAGAAATCTCAAGAGGAGTTTCTGAGGAGAGATCCCTCTCCCAGGACAGACATATTATATGTATGCCCATTCTCCATTGTCTTTGAAGGTAGGTTGTGGTTGAAATGCTCTTTTTCCCTTATGGTATGTTAAGAATCTAAGCAGTGCTCAATCAGTGCCTTTTTATATTTCCAGAAAAAGTAACAGAAGTCTGAACATTCAAACCCAATGCTTAGAATTCAATTTAGTTTTAATCTGATGTATTTTATCATAAGATAGGGGTGTCATGGTGTCAAACATTCACCTGTGACTGCAAAATAACAACAATAAAAACAAACACAAAAAAACACATACTTGTATTCACATTCCTGAACCATTAACTGTGGATACATACATGGCATATTGATAATTTCCTCTGTTGCCCAAAAGCCAAACAACAAACAAACAAATAAAGCAATTGATTCAGTAGTACAAATTTCAGTTTTTCTTATACGTAAAACATCCACATGTAGGTAAAAAAAACTATTCAAACATAGAATATCTTTTGTTCAATATTTTCTGTATTTTTCACTGTGTCGTGCAATCTGTTGTATAAATGTTTGATGAATGCACATTTCCATTTAATTTTGTTCAGCTACAAAGAATGCGCTGATATGATTTTTGGAAAAATATTAGCTTTTTTTCACAGCTACTGTAAATGCTGCAGTTTCTTTTTACTCCAGATGTTCTGAAAACCATCTGCAGTACATTTATGTTTTGTCCTTTCAGCCACTTAGGTTGAAAACCCTCACAATTTTATTGGACTTCATGTTCTCCTAGATCCGTAATGTGACGTGATGGTACAGTACCTGTCTTTCAGAATGTGTTTTTACCAATTGAAATTCTCCATGGTTTTGAAAATTAGACACAAACACAAAAACAGGATGAGCAGCAGGGTGGATTGGAAGTGGCCTGTGGATCAATGTGTCATTTAGCAGACGCTTTTATCCAAAGCGTCTTACAATTCAGTATCTATCTATATACCGTAGACACAGCTACGGGAGCAATTTTGGGGTTAAGTGTCTTGCTCAAGGACACATTGACATGAGACTAGTGGCGGGGATCGAACTGCTGACCCCCCTGATTTTACATATATATATATCTATATATATATAGATATATATATACAGCATATGTCCACTGCGATTCAGTCCTTGTAGGCAGAACAAAGTTGTGAAGGCAAATATGTTATGAGCTGTTGTCTTGTTTCAATGTCACAAAGTTAAACTGTGAAAAATGAATGTATCATCGAGATTTTGGGGGGATGAAGGAACTTTGTTGCTATTCCTTCAGTCATGCAGACCTATGAAGGCTGCTGAAAAAAGTTACAAAGGCAGACCTGACAGTTACAGCAGAATATCAGTATCAATGGCCAACATTTCACAAGATTTTTTGGGCAAAAAAATGACATCAGACAAGTTTTTTTCTTCCAATAGAACATAAGAGACATTTACGTGACATGATGAATGAGCCCAGTTTGCATCCCATTTTATCTATTACATGTATATCGTGTCAATGCTGCAACAGTAAAGACACTTTCTAAAAATTGGTGGAAAGCTCGAGAACATCTACTAAACTTCTGCTGAAATTGTTTTGTCAGCTGCTCTTTTCAAAGTACAATTTTTTGTACTTTTAACTTCGACTAGCCAAAATTAAAGCTAGCCAACAAACCCACATGGAGAAGAAGTCATTAAAGTGCACAGAAAATAATGGAAATTTGAACAACTAGGCCAGGGGTCACTAATAGGCAGACCATGGTCCAGATCCAGACCAAGATGCCGTTGTATCCGGACCCTGGACCTAAAACCGATAATTGAGAATTATTTAATTTTGACAGAGCGCTTTTGTTTTAACCAGCGTAGCTTTTCTAGCCTTTACGGCACTCATTCAGTGGTGCAGGAAACACACCGACCAATCAAATATGTGTATTCTGATAAACATCCCGACTCAAGTGAGATTTACACACACGGAAGAGACAGAGCAAATAGTTGGAGAAATAGCACGTGAGTCAGAGAAGTTATTTCACATGGCATTCTCCAAAAAGAGAAAAAGTGGTCAGAGAGACCATTTAACTAAGAGTGGACTTTTAAATGTTAATTCTTCCCACAGGCAGTTTAAAAGCAGTGTGTCTCATGTTCAGAGACCGTGACGACCGTGACGACCGTGACGATTAAAAGCGGCAATGTGAAGCGCCCCTAAATTGACAAAGCACAACTCTTTTCAAGCAACCGTACCAAAATGAAGGCACAGAAAATAAACCTAAGAGCCCAACATGATCAGAATCGTAATACATTAATTTACTGTCCAACAATGATGTTACCAGAGAGGTAATGGAGCAGAAACAAGATAAAGTCCCTTCACACAAATTTCTCTTTTTAGAAGATGAGAAAAATAAAATATCATGGTTTTCTTGGTTGACATCACTTCACACCTGAATTAACTGAATTTAAAGCTGCAGGGCAATTCAGTGAAATTATTTTTTCTAAAATGAAGTACTTTATTTTAAGATGCACATTTTTCAAAAGCTTTGTCAAGACTGTAAGAATAAATTAAATAACAGTCAGTTGTTGACTACATACAGACGTTAATACAACTGTTGGCTACTTCAATATACATATGGGACTAAATCATAGTGCAAGTTAAACATTATTGTGATGTTCCTCATTTGCATGAGGAAATTCTCTCTAACTGGACCTCATTGAATTTTAATTGAATACCGCTGAACCAAGCAAACTACTTTTGCTGAGGAAGGTTGTGCATTTAAATAGCAATATGACAATTGTTGCAAATTATTTAAGGGCTGAGTCCTAAATTGAGTGAAAAGCATTGTGAAAAGAGATAACATTCTTTAAATCCACAGAGAAGTAGACACGAAGAGCCAGCTCTGAGATTTTCATATTTCTTGTCCCTTTTGGAACATGATGAAATCATACAATAGGATTAACAATTTCCAACAACATTAAACATTGTGGAAGTTGTTTCCAGTCAGCTCACAGCCACGATAGGCTCCACTGAGACGATGTCAATTTTTCTGGTGAGGACCTGTCTTGCCGTGAAGAGCACATGTGTATCTTTAAGGTTTTGGGATTGACTGAAGGAGCTGTGACTCTGCTGTGAGGAGGCATGACCTGTGTGTGACAAAGCATGGCTTGGCCTCGAAGACTCGTGGTTGTCGGGCCAGGCAGTCCTGTGACAAGGAGGAGCAACGGGGCGGAGCTCTGGCTCCAACCCGACCACCGCCCTACGTTTCCTCCTGCACATGTCGAAGAGGAGCCTCAGCTCCTTGCGGAAGGCTGGATTCAGACAGCAGTAGATGAAAGGGTTGTAGCAGGTGGCGCTCATAGCCAGCCAGTGAAAGCAGAAGTACAGGGCGTTAGAGAAGTGAATGGCCTGGCTGGACAGCAGCACCACATAGCAGTTGAGGGGGAACCAGCAGACGGCAAACACCCCGACCACCAGCAGCAACATGGCCAACGTCCGCCGCCGCTTTTTTCTCTGAG
This sequence comes from Cebidichthys violaceus, assembly GCF_023349555.1. Lineage (NCBI taxonomy): Eukaryota > Metazoa > Chordata > Actinopteri > Perciformes > Stichaeidae > Cebidichthys > Cebidichthys violaceus. The sequence continues at coordinate 153,651 of NW_027176967.1, forward strand.
CGGCGTGCTGAGCTGTTGTGGTGTCACCGATGGTGTTGTGGCGCCACAGCCGGCAGGCCACTGTGGTGTAGGAGGCGGTGATGATGAGGAGTGGCAGCATGTAAAGTAATATGAAGGTCAGGAGGTCAATATACTGCCAGTAGACATCTGATGGCTCTGGGAAGTCTGGGACACAAAAACTGCGCTCCTTTTCCTTGCTGGGGAGGAACGTTACCGTACAGAGTAAGCAAGAATCACAGATTAGTGAACAAGATGAGAATTAGGTCACAGGAGAGTATAGGCTTGCATCTAACAATTAGTTTTATTATGGATTATACTTTTGATCATTGTTTTGTCAATAAAACGGCCGCAAACTGAAATTGCCCATTATACCTTATTCAATGAGACTTCTTAAAATAACTTTGTTTGACTAAGATTCAACATACTTGCATATTCAGCATACTAGCCCACATATACAATACAGAAACTCTCTGTATCAAATTGTTAAATGGTCTAGCAGGCTGGTTGGTGAGTCACAGCTTAACTTAGAGTCCCTGTACACCAGACAGTTACAAAGGATAACCGGCTCCATTTTAAAGGACGACTCCCACCCTTTGCACAGGGAATTTCAGCTTCTTCCTTCTAGATATAGTCCCACGGTGTAGAACAAAGCGGTATAAAAACAGCTTTGTTCCAGCAGCCATCACTCAGGTGAACAAATCATAGCAACAGTGCACAGATGCTATAGAAGCAATGTTTGTGTACGTATTTATTTATCTATTGATTGACTGATTTGTAGCCTTGTGTACTTTTATCATGTTTGTAATGTGTATCGAGATGGATGCCTCGCTCTCTATTGCAAACCAAGTCTACCTACGGGTACAAATAAAAGTAACCTATCCTAACCTAACCTAATATACATTTTTGTAAATTTCTACTCTGTCAAAGTCGTAATTCATCCTCAACTGGCTTTCACTCAATGCAGATGCCTCACATTGATGGAGTCCAATCACCAAAGTCTTCCTCTATTGCCAACCTAATATAAAAATGTTATACACTTCCACGAAATCTCTCCTTATTGAAATGTTTGAGTGTGTATCATTTCACCTGTATGCAAAAGTCAGGAGTTTTTGGTAAATTGCATGAGGGAGGGAGAAGCAGCTGGCCATCATCCATATAACAGCGACCCAAACACCACCTTGTGTCGGGGACATGCGAGGTCTCAAAGGGTGCAAAATCACCTGAAACAAAATCACCACACACAGATTAAAGTCAAATAATTCAATTTCAATTCAATTCCTTTTGTATAACCCAAAATCACAAATTGGCCTCAGAGGGCTTTACAATATGTACACATACAACATCCTCTGTCCCAGGACCCCCCAAAAAAACCTTTAACGGGGAGAAAAAAAGGAAGAAACCTTAAGGAGAGCAACAGAGGAGGGATCCCTCTCCCAGGATGGACAGAAGTGCAATAGATGTCATAACAACAACATAACACACAACACATTCAATGCATATGATATAAATGATTCATGTAATGAGAGTAGTAAGCAGAATCATGGAAAAATTACAACTACTCATAATAACAGCAGTAGTGGATACAGTAGTATAGTAATAATAATAAAATCAGTAATGGTATCGGTAATAGAAATAGTAATGTGACTAATAATAAAAACTAGAAAATGCATTTCCTGCTGAAAATGCGTTGGAATGCTGAAAGCTGAAAGCTGAAATGAATTGCAAAAACATTGCTGAAAATACAGAAATGAGAGACTACCGGTCTGAAAAATGTTGAAGCTCGAAAGCATTTAAACTGCACTGCTGAAAACCCTTCTAGTTGAAACGTCTAACTATGGTGTCTGTAGCTGAAAGTATGAGAAAGAAGGCTTTGAAAGTTGAAGAAGTTTAACAGGATTTGAAGATTTTCTCCATAGATATCCCATTCAAAACAAATTGCAAAAAGCTTAATAATTCAAAAAGTTTAAAGATTACAAATATGAAAAATATCACCCCTCTCCTGAAAAAGCTGAATATTTTTATATTCAAACAGCTTCTGTGGCTTAAAAAATGTCAGCAGTAGTGATATTTGTAGTAGTAGAAGTTGTAGTTGTAGTAGAAGTATTATTAGTAGTAGAAGTATTAGTAATTAGAAGAAGCAGTATAAGTAGTAGTATCAGTAGTCGTAGTAATAGCTGTAGTAGTGGTCGTAGTATTTAATATAACAGTAGTAGTAGTAGAAGAAGTAGTAATAGTAATGGCAGTATTTGAAGTGATAGCAGTAGTATTAGTACAAGTAGCAATCGTACTAATAGCTGTAGTAGTATTGGTACTGGTAGTAGCATGAATAGCAGCAGTAGTGGTAGCAGAGAGAGAGCCAGAGGGAGAGAGGGAGAGACAGAGAGACAGAAAGAAAGACAGAGAGAGAAACACAGAATGACAGGAAGACAGAGATAGAGAGACTGAATGAATGAGTGTGAGAGAGTGAGAAAGGCAGACAGACAGTTATTTGTACTGAGTGAGTGAGACAGGCAGACAGACAGTTATATGTACTGAGTGAGTGAGGGAGACAGGAGGACAGACAGCCATCTGGAATGAGTGAGAAGAGCAGACAGACAGTTATATGTACTGAGTGAGTGGGAGAGAGAGACAGGCAGACAGACAGTTAGATGGACTGAGTGTGTGGGAGCGAGAGACAGACAGACAGACAGTTAGATGGACTGAGTGTGTTGGAGAGAGAGACAAGCAGACAGACAGTTATATGAACTGAGTGAGTGAGTGAGACAGGCAAACAGACAGTTATATGAACTGAGTGAGTGAGTTAGTGAGTGAGTGAGTGAGTGAGACAGGCAGACAGACAGTTATATGTACTGAGTGAGTGAGTGAGACAGGTGGACAGACAGTCATCTGGATTGAGTGAGAAGAGCAGACAGACAGTTATATGTACTGAGTGAGTGGGAGAGAGAGACAGGCAGACAGACAGTCAGATGGACTGAGTGTGTGGGAGAGAGAGACAGGCAGACAGACAGTTATATGAACTGAGTGAGTGAGACAGGCAAACAGACAGTTATATGAACTGAGTGAGTGAGACAGGCAGACAGTTATATGTACTGAGTGAGTGAGCGAGACAGGTGGACAGACAGTCATCTGGATTGAGTGAGAAGAGCAGACAGACAGTTATATGTACTGAGTGAGTGGGAGAGAGTGACAGGCAGACAGACAGTTACATTGACTGAGTGATTTGGAGAGAGAGACAGGCAGACAGACAGTTACATTGACTGAGTGATTTGGAGAGACAGGCAGACAGACAGTTACATTGACTGAGTGATTTGGAGAGAGAGACAGGCAGACAGACAGTTACATTGACTGAGTGATTTGGAGAGACAGGCAGACAGACAGTTATATGAACTGAGTGAGTGAGTGAGTGAGACAGGTAAACAGACAGTTATATGAACTGAGTGAGTGAGTGAGACAGGCAGACAGACAGTTATATGAACTGAGTGAGTGAGTGAGACAGGTAAACAGACAGTTATATGAACTGAGTGAGTGAGTGAGACAGGCAGACAGACAGTTATATGAACTGAGTGAGTGAGTGAGACAGGTGGACAGACAGTCATCTGGATTGAGTGAGAAGAGCAGACAGACAGTTATATGTACTGTGTGAGTGGGAGAGAGAGACAGGCAGACAGTCAGATGGACTGACTGTGTGGGAGAGAGAGACAGGCAGACAGACAGTTATATGGAGTGAGTGAGTGAGACAGGCAGACAGACAGTTATATGTACTGAGTGAGTGAGTGAGTGAGGCAGACAGACAGTTATATGTACTGAATGTATAGAGAGAGACAGACAGACAGACAGAGAAAGAGAGAAAGTGTGTGTGTGTGTGTGTGTGTGTGTGTGTGTGTGTGTGTGTGTGTGTGTGTGTGTCATTGGTTCCCATGGTGACGACGCAGCAGTTGGAGAGTCTGTGAGTCTGTGTGTTTATAAACATTAGTAATTAGCTCAAGCACGAACACCTGTGAGCCTGCCGCCTTTTCATGAGAAAAAAACTGGAAAACACCTGTCAAACAAAACCACAAAACCCCCATAACCATAGCCCCTATTGCTCCGATATTCAAACTGAAGTGCAAGGATGACTTGAAGAACAGATCATGCGAATATTGGATCTGTAGTGTAAAAAAAAGTGGCTTCAATGGCGATTTAGAAATGGGGTATGTTTGTCTGTGCAAGACTTTTTTGAAGTACGTTTTAACATTGGGGTCTATGGAGGAGAAAGTTGGTTTTCCTCTCAAGTAAAGGCTCTTGAGCCAAATGTGTAAACCTGTGGGATTCCAAAGTCATATGACTACGACAAGGACAAGATTAGCTACGTTTCCATCAAAAAATTATGCATGTAGAGTGAAAATTGAGGAGTCAGTCGCAAAAGACAAATATTTTTTTCACAGGAATCTCAGGCTTCTCTTCACTCTAGCGATGACATCACGCACTCTAAGCTGCGCAATACACACCCATTATAAAAGCAGAAAAGGACTGAAAAACACATGAAAGCAAAAATGCTACTATTCAAAAAGTGTAAAAGATATCAAAATGATTATAACATACAATCATTGGTCAGGGTTTTCTCAACATTTGAAAGTTTAAATGGTGTCTGTAGCTGAAAGTATGAGGAAGTAGAAGGATCTGAAAGTTGAACAAGTTTAAGAGGATTTAAAAATATTCTCCATAGACATCCCATTCAAAAAATAAGTTGCAAATAGCTTAATAATTCAAAAAGTTGAAAGATTAGAAAAATTATGAGAAATAGCACCCCTCTCCTGAAAAACCTGAACATTTATATTGTTGAATGGTTTCTGTAGCTTAAGAAATGTGGAAGTTATTAAGTGCCAAAATACGTACGGAAGAAATAGTTGAATAAAGATTCAATACTTGGAATGCTGAATCAGCATTCCAACAATGAGATATGAATTCATACAGAAGGAGATAGAGAAGAGTGGGTGTCAGCAGGGCCATGACAGGAGACAGGACCACGGTCCAGATATAACCATGATCCATGGAAACCTGTTAGGTGAGAAAGCGCAAAGACTCCGGGGAAGAAGCAAAGTTGTGTGTGCATGTGCAAATACACGCACACACACACACACACACACACACACACACACACACTGCATATATGAATGAACTGCATAATCTGTCCACATTTGGGGGTTAAATTTTAATATCAGCTCCAGTTTCTTTTCCTCAGTGAACCATTGCACATCCTGAAAATGACTCAAGTCCAATATGAAATCCACAAAGGAATAATATCACAGGAGCTCAGGCCAATTTGTGAATGTGAGTGTTAACACAAAAGGTGAGATTTAATAAAAGCATTTTTATAGTCAAAGCTGCAACGAGTGGAAGACGGGATACTGTTTTCTATTTCCTGCTAATCAAACTCTTGCTCTTTTTGTCGATGCTGTATTGCAAACTGCTTAGGTTCCGTTACACAAAATGAAGAAATATCAAAAGAAGGGGTTAGTATTTATTTAGTTATTTTTAAATCTGGGTTTCACATTCAGAGGAAAATATTGTTATTTTTACTCCACTAGATTTATTTGACGGTTGTAGTTGGGCCTGCTAGTTACCTTTTACATAATAACAAACAAACAAGACTTTCACCCAGGGGTTTTGTTCGTGTCTCTTGCGAATCCAAGTCCACATTGAGATATTTTACCATAGTTTTGTTACATAACTTCTGGATTTAACTAACACCTCTTACTTAACAAACATAGTTATTTTATGTAACAAACCTAATCAAACCACACTCTTTTCCTGAGTCTAACCAAATATTTCTGTTGCATATAAACCTAAAAAAATACAACTACACCTATTTTGGAAGTTTATTTTAAAGAGATTGTATGCATGTAGCGAGTAGAAACTGACACTCTGTCTCTGTCATTTCCAAAACTTACCCTATGGGGCACCTAAAGAGTCATAGTTTAAAGTGAAGGGCCGCTGACCAAGCTTTGATGAGCTTGGGGTGAGAATGTGTTGACAGCTGGAATGAGACTCACTTTGGTGCTTCCCTTCTCTCGCTCTCCTATGACTTACTCACTCTTAAGGACACAAAAAATATAATAGTCTTGCATTTATATAGCACCTTTCTAGTCTTACATTACATGCCAACATTTACCCATTAACACACACATTCATACACTGATGACAGAGGCTATCATACAAGGTGCCACCTGCTCATCAGGATTTCAACAGATTCACACACACTCACACAAATGGCACAGCCTTTGGAAGCAATTCGGGGTTCAGTCTCTTGTCAAACGACACTTCAACATGTGGACTGGAGTTCGCTCTAGATAAGGACAGGTCAAACCAGCGGACACTATTCAGACATTATCCGGATCACTTAGACAAATAGAGAGCATTGTCAGAGGACAGGAGGAGACAATCGGATTTCAGCCAATCACAAAGCTGATAATGGACTTTTGAAAGTAAACTACTGACTTTTGGGAAAGCAAGAACCAAGAAAACAGACAAATACACTGCAAGAATTCATCTGTCTGGTTTTACTGGAGTTACTTTTCAAAGAGGTCTTTGTTTGACAACCTCCCTGAAAGGACTTTTTCACTCTTTACGGTGTCACCTGCCCTGGCTCACGATGACATGACATTACAAATTGTTATAAATTGAATAAAAGATGCTCAAATTAATTTCCACTAGCAGCAGATATCCCATTAGTCATTAGAAATTGCCAATGATTTTACACAAAGTTGTTTAAATGCTTCAACAATCTACAACTGGTTGAAATACAGCTTGAAAATGTTTTAATATGCTGGCTCTATAAATACTAAACTGAAAATAATTTGAAATGCTCTCCTTTGCATTGACCATCACTTCTATTCTGCTGTGTTGCATACAAAGGTGAGTGACAGTGTATGCACAAAGAAGCATGGTTAACGGATATAAATTTTGCACTTTTTATTATAGCTGGGAAACTATTCCAGCACTCAAAAATTCAATTTAATGCCATCTTTTGGAATCTGCACAGCAACACCTAAAGTAGAGCAGAGGAGGATCACATGCTGGGCTAATGGGGCAGAAAGAGGGTATGGACATGACAGATGTAATTAAGGATATAGTGGAAAAAATCACAACCTTCAAGGCCAATAAGCTGTATATTTCATTGCTAATGGAATGGAATTGTGGCAACAATGGCATCAAAAGCATTGAGCTTTTTGACACTAAAATCTCAACACATCTACATTTAAGTCACAGACTTGCCCCTTGTCCCTTACCGTTAACTGACCGTAAATATAGCCGGGATACTGAAAACTTGACATTCACAGATACACCCACATCTCTGGTCTAATGCCTGAAATATCCACTTGATAATATCATTATTCTCCATCTCAACGATGTTTCGCCCTTCAAATTCAGCACCATGGACAGCGTCAATGGGAGCACACCCAGGTGAAAAATAAATATGCTAAATATATTTAATCTTAGCATACTTGAGTATACTCTAGTATACTTGAAGCCCTACTAATCATCAGTATACTTAAAGAGTGCTATTTTGGAACAACTTATTTTGTACTTAGTAGATTTTAGTTGTGATTAAATACTAGTTATGGACAATTTGAAGTGTATTTAGTATATTTTTTTGTGCTAAATTGGAACAATTTAAGTATATGACTGTGTATGTACTAATATACATGCTGATAGCCAACTTAAATTATACTTTGTGTGTGTTTTAAGTATATTTGAAATATATTAGGAGTATTTTACAAATATGTAAATATTACAATATTAATATATTTATATTGTGGTAATAGTATACCAAAAGTTATACTTTTGGCTTATTCCAATTACTAAGAAAGCACTTTCTTATTACTATGCTATATTACTTTGTACACTACATACTTATACATCACAATATTATAAATGTATTACCAGTATCCTAAATGCTGAATGAACTTCCCAGATAGTAATCAAACACTTTATTGAAATTCAAATATATTCTTAATATATTATATTTATAATAGTACATTGCAAATACACTGCCAAGAATTGCACTATTTGCAAATGTATAAAATGTACCAACATCGTAAATCTAACAATTTGCAAATTAAAACTTTAAACACTTTCAAATAATTGTAATATAATGCATTTTCGAGAAATATAAGAAAAATATACTTAAGAGAGCAAAACATGTTCTGATTTAAGTTTACATGGTACATGTGTTACTAAACAAAACAGAATGACCATGTTTCAGATTAAAACACAGAAGAACACTGAACCATCAAAACGAATTGCACCGCTGCAGACTCTCGCTCACTAAATAGAAACACAAACATGATCCACGTTATGTTCCTTTCTTTTGGTTGAACTGCTCGTTCATTTCCGTCTGATGGCCGCTCGCACGGCGGAGGCACTCGTCTGCGGACTCTTGAATAACAGCGTCTGTTAAGAGAAGATACGAGAGATGATGTCACAGCATATTCATACAACATTTTCTTCTATTTTGACTACACAGGAAATCCTGTTGAACCAATATTATTTTTTGAACAGTAAATCAGGATTAACTTGAGGAACTATATCAATATGATATGCTAAAATTCCTACCAGTGCAGGTCAAACATATTTCATCACTGGTGGCGTGTTTACCACGAACATGTGATCCTGGTGCTTTATAAATCACAGAAGCCTTAAATTGTCTACATACGACTCAACTTACCTACCCGTTTTGGCCTGCACTTTGGCAACATCCAGTTGTCTTTTAGGAGGTCCCACTTTCCCAGACTTCCCAGTCAGGGTGGACAGTGGAAGGACCTCCTTTGTGAACACCAGGGCAGCCAGCTCCTGGCAAAAAAGGGTCATGCGTGATCGATTAAACTGTCACTGTGCTGCCAGCCAAGGTGTGCTGTATATGAGAACCAATGGACAGTGGCTTGCAAAAGTATTCATACCCCTTTAACTTTTCCACATTTTGTCACATTACACGCCACAAACATAAATACATTTTATTGGAATTTTATGTGAAAGACCAACACAAAGTGTCACACAATTGTGAAGTACAAATAAAATTAAAGCTGCAAGCAGCATTGATCGAGCCCTTGCAACGTCACACACGTCGAGGGTACTGGCAGGACTCTGGTTGATGCGGCAATGCATTTCTGTGACCATCATACACTGCATGCACAAGTTAGATGATATTTCCTGCGTCGACCAGCAGCATAGCAAGACCATGTTGCCAGGTCTTAAGCCTCAAATGTTTTGAGTGTACCTCCGATACAATCATAAATCTAAGCCTGTTAAGATCATTATGAAAATGAACGTGTGAATGTGCTTCAGTATTTGTAACATAACAGACTGTCAGGTTACTGGGATGGAGTTCAACTCCCTGCAGTGTCCTACTGATTGTATTTGGACTTACATGAAAGTTAACAGAACAGCAGTGTCATTTGTTTTTACTTGAACACTTTAATTTGACACTGTTTTCATTTTAAGCTCTTCTGTAACTTTAGATTGTAGTGTGAAGCATTCATTGTAACATTTAACCTGACTCTCATGTAGAAGCTCTAGACAGATCATTTATACAAATGCCCACTGACATGGTTTGAAAAACACTGTTGATTAACTTTTGTTCTCCAAGCATCTTAGTTTGCACATATTTAGATCAGAGAAGTCTTTTTCTCATGGTGTGCTGTTATTATAGAATTCTGTTTACGTCCGTGGTTGCCAGTAGGTGGCGCTATGACTATGAGTTAATATTGGCATGCAGAAGTCCTAAAATCACGACAGCAATCAAGCATGTCAAGTTTGGGGCAGTTTTGACAAAGTAAGGTTGAGTTACAAAAGCTGGATGGATGATGGCGAATCATGTAAAATTGCCGCGACACCAAGTCCATGTTATCCGATGAAACATCAAGCTTTTCGTAACTTTTAATCGTTAAGGTCTTTAGGTTGTTCTGACCAAATTATAAGCTGATCGGATTATTTCCCTAGGAGGAGGTCGTAGTGCAGCACCTGGAAAAGGAAATAAAACCACAAGAAATTCATACAAAATTCAAATTGGCTGACTTCAGGTTGGGTTTAGAGCATGGACCCCTAAGACTTTTTTTTAAGTCTACATGTGATACACCTGCTTACTTAATTTCATATATCTAGGTGAAACGTACTGCGAGGGCTGCATCGTCGAAATATTGTATGGGGCGCTATCGAGCCGAGTTGCCACTCTGAAGCATTAAAATCACATCAGATAACTACATTCAGGATTTTAAATGTGTGTGACAAGTTTGATTTTGTTTTGAGTATTTTTAGCCCCTCAAAAACACCTTTGTTTTTCATGGCGAGGAATGCATCGCCATGGCAACGGCCTTTCACAAAACAACAAGCTTTGAGTAACTTTTCATCACAAAGATCTTTAGATTGTACTGACCAAATTTGAAGTCGATCTGATTAATTCCCTAGGAGGAGTTCGTTAAAGTAGAGCCCCTGGAAATGTCTAAAACGACACTAGAAATTCATACAAATTTCAAAATGGCTGACTTACGGTTGGGTTTAGGGCATGGCCCCAAGAGACTTTTATTTAAGTCCACATGTGATACATGTGCATACCAAATTTCGTTAATCTATGTGAAACGTACTGCGAGGGCTGCTTCGTCGAAATTTTGTAGGGGGCGCTATTGAGCCGATTTAACACTCTGATTGAATAAAATCATATTATAGAACTACATTTTGGCCTTGTGATCTGTGTGTCAAGTTTGCTTGTGTTTCGAGCTTTTTTAACCTCTCCAAATGACCATCGTTTTTCACGGCGAAGACTGCGTTACCACGGCAACGGCGTTCGACGAAACATCAAAAGCTTAGAGAACTGGCATTATGAACTTCTTACATTTGTGTGGAACAAATTTGATGTTGATCTGATTTTCCAACTAAGAGAAACAAGCCAAAGTATAAAGACTTTAACTTACTGTTGCCAGTAGGTGGCGCTATGACTATGATTCAAAATTGGCTTGCAGATGTCTTCAGGCCTGGAGTTTAATCAAACATGTGAAATCTGGTAAAGATCTGATGATGCGGAGTCGAGTTACATCAGTTTATTCGTTCATGGCGAAGGATCGAAGTTCGCCGAGCCGCCACGTCGCCACGCTTCGACAACTTCCTACAATTTTCACAATGAAGCATTATCAAGGTCTTAAGGCTTTTGTGACAAAATTTGAGAGGGATCGGATTAATCTGTGAGGAGCAGGATGTCAAAGTACAAAACGTACAACTTCCAGTTGCCACTAGGTGGCGCTATTACTATGATTCTAAATTGTCATATACATGTGTTCAGGGTCAGGATGTTATGACATATGAGAAATTTGGAGCAGATTAGGCAATGTACAGCCGAGTTACAACAACTTCCTGTTTCATGGCGAATGGTGTTTTTTTGCCGCCACGCCACGGGCACATAGTTCGATAACTTTTTGATCTTTGAGTATCGTTTCACTGCCAAGGTCTCAAGAGCATACTGACCAAATCTGAAGGCAATCGGGTTTAATCTCTAGGAGGAGTTCGTTAAAGTACGGCGCCTAGAAACGGTCCAAAAACGTCATAAAATTCAAAATGGCCGACTTCCTGTTTGGTTTAGGATATACCTCCTTTTGACTTTTTTGTACGTCCCATCACGTTCCACATACCTACCAAATTTCATACAGCTAGGTGAAACCCAAAGTTGGAGCTACTCTGTAGGGGGCGCTATCGAGCCAAAATGTCATGCCGCAGCTGGACACCCCAATAATACTGGAATTTTCACCACGATTGAATTTTGTGCCAAATTTCAAAAGATTCCCAGTATCCCAAGCACCTCCTTTTTGCGATGAAACTGGTACGATAATAATAATAATAATAATAATAATAATAATAATAATAATAATAAAAAACATTAGAATAACAATTGGTCCTCCGCTCCGACTACGTCGGTGCTCGGGCCCTAATAATAATAATAATAATAATAATAATAATAATAAAAAACATTAGAATAACAATAGGTCCTCCGCTCCGACTACGTCGGTGCTCGGGCCCTAATAATAATAATAATAATAAAAAACATTAGAATAACAATAGGTCCTCCGCTCCGACTACGTCGGTGCTCGGGCCCTAATAATAATAAAAAACATTCGAATAACAATAGGTCCTCCGCTCCGACTGCGTCGGTGCTCGGGCCCTAATAATAAAAAACATTAGAATAACAATAGGTCCTCCGCTCCGACTACGTCGGTGCTCGGGCCCTAATAATAATAATAATAATAAAAAACATTAGAATAACAATAGGTCCTCCGCTCCGACTACGTCGGTGCTCGGGCCCTAATAATAATAATAAAAAACATTAGAATAACAATAGGTCCTCCGCTCCGACTGCGTCGGTGCTCGGGCCCTAATAATAAAAAACATTAGAATAACAATAGGTCCTCCGCTCCGACTACGTCGGTGCTCGGGCCCTAATAATAATAATAATAATAATAATAATAAAAAACATTAGAATAACAATAGGTCCTCCGCTCCAACTACGTCGGTGCTCGGGCCCTAATAATAATACCTACAGTTTCAATAGGGACCTCGCGGCCCGACGTTGTCAATGCTCGGGCCCTAATAATAATTCCTACAGTTTCAATAGGGACCTCGCAGCCCGACGTTGTCGGTGCTCGGGCCCTAATTATTAATTTACATTTTTTTCACAAATAAAAAACTGAAAAGTGCAGTGTGCAAAACTATTCAGCCCCCTTTTCTCTGAGTGCAACCAATTGCCTTCAGAAGTTGCCTGATGACTGCTGAATGATTGCATGTTGACCTAATGACTAAATAGAGTCCACCTGTGTGTAATCTAATCTCAGTACAAATACAGCTGTTCTGTGACGGCCTCAGAGGTTTGTTAAGAGAATATTGGGGAGCAAACAGGACCATGAAGTCCAAGGAACACACCAGACAGGTCAGAGATAAAGTTGTGGAGAAGTTTAAAGCAGGGTTAGGCTATAAAAAGATTTCCCAAGTTTTGAACATCTCACGGCACACTGTTCAATCCATTATCCGGAAATGGAAAGAGTATGGCACAACTGCAAACCTACCAAGACACGGCCGTCCACCTAAACTTACAGGCCGAACAAGGAGAGCACTGAGAAGAGATGCAGCCAAGAGGCCCATGGTGACTCTGGACGAACTGCAGAGATCCACAGCTCAGGAGGGGGAATCTGTCCACAGGACAACTATTGGGCGTGCACTCCACAAATCTGGCCTTTATGGAAGAGTGGCAAGAAGAAAGCCATTGTTAAAAGAAAACCATAAGAAGTCCCGTTTGCAGTTTGCCAGAAACCATGTGGGGGACACAGCAAACATGTGGAAGAAGGTGCTCTGGTCAGATGAGACCAAAATTGAACTTTTTGGCCTAAATGCAAAACGTTATGTGTGGCGGAAACCTAACACTGTACATCACCCTGAACATACCATCCCCACTGTCAAACATGGTGGTGGTAGCATTATGCTCTGGGGGTGCTTCTCTTCAGCAGGGACAGGGAAGTTGGTCAGAGTTGATGGGAAGATGGATGGAGCCAAATACAGGGCAATCTTGGAAGAAAACCTGTTGGAGTCTGCAAAAGACTTGAGACTGGGGCGGAGGGTCACCTTCCAGCAGGACAACGACCCTAAACATAAAGCCAGGGCTACAATGGAATGGTTTAAAACAAAACATATTCATGTGTTAAAATGGCCCAGTCAAAGTCCAGACCTAAATCCCATCGAGAATCTGTGGCAAGATCTGAAAACCGCCGTTCACAAACGCTCTCCATCTAATCTGACTGAGCTTGAGCTGTTTTGCAAAGAAGAATGGGCAAAAATCTCAGTCTCTAGATGTGCAAAGCTGGTAGAGACATACCCCAAAAGACTTGCAGCTGTAATTGCAGCAAAAGGCGGTTCCACAAAGTATTGACTCAGGGGGTCTGAATACTTTTGCACACTGCACTTTTCAGTTTTTTATTTGTGAAAAAAAATTAAAAATCATGTATAATTTTCTTTGTACTTCACAATTGTGAGACACTTTGTGTTGGTCTTTCACATAAAATTCCAATAAAATATATTTATGTTTGTGGCGTGTAATGTGACAAAATGTGGAAAAGTTCAAGGGGTATGAATACTTTTACAAGCCACTGTATACAGTAGGAAGATCTCTACCTACCTATTATGAATTGATAGACGTTATTCACATATGAATATGACGAGCCGGATCTCCCTTCCAGCTCCTCCTCTATTGCTGGCGACCATCATTATGTTGCCTGTGTATTTGTCAAGCTGTGCCAGGAACGTGGCTTGACCAAAGTGGTTATATGCATGAATTCTGCATTTACCTGAAAAAAAAACAGTGAAAGAAATGTTTTATTGTTTTAGCTTGCAATGTTTAAGCAATTCATACCTACTTCCTACTGATTTTCCACACACACACACACACACCTTACATTCCCATACGCCCATTCACATATTCTACCTAAAGGAGAAAAAAAACAACAAGGTCAAGATAGAGCCAACATTTCTGCAGCAAACTATGGCTTAGTTCATATAGAACTTATCAATGCCATCATATGTCATGTTACTCACCTGCATTGAGAGGTTGCCTGGACAAGATGTGAGCTACTTTGTTGATTTGCCCCATAGTGTTGTACCTGAAAGTAACGGAAAATATTACAAGGTTAGTTTTCAACCAGAATGACAAATAACCAGCTGCAGAGGTGCGTCTGCCTGATCTTGCATTGTACATATTTTATTGTATATTATTCCATATTTCGTTGGCAATACACCAAATCACATTCCCTGCATATGAAACCATAACATTAATTGGCAATAAATCGGATTTATTTTATTTATTTTTTCAGGCCACAGCAGTATAACGAGCCACTTATACTGTAATGTCAACCAACTGTGTAAACCTCTCTGCAGTTTAGCTCATGCCGAGCTCGACCAGCAGGTGCCAGCCGGTTAAGATGTAGGTAGCCTGTGTTAGCAAATGACGCAGCCTGAGCGGCATTAGCATAACCGGCTATAGCCTAGATAACCATTAGCAGCAGAAGGGCGTTCCGCCTCGGGGCATCGTGAAACGAAGCCTAGTATCAGGCTCGGGTTGCGACAAGCCCCGCAGTGCACGACAACCAGCGTTGTTACCTTTCACGCGGTGTTTCTAGCTAGTGCTGAGCCAGATAGCAAGTGCTAGCGAACCACGATGTGACTATAGCCACATGGTGGAAGTTAGCTGTTGACGCACGCAGCCTGAGAGGTAGCAGCTTGGTGAGCAGAGTGTTCTCTACCGAAGGTCCTCTGCTTTGGAAGCAACATTGAGACGAAGCCAGAGTATTTCACAATCAGCGCAACTATGCTAACCGGCGCCAAAGCCGCTAGCTCGTGCTAACTCACATAGCAGGCCATTCAGCATCCTCGGACACGTGCTAACCTAAATTCACCAACCTCTCAAATATAATTGTCAAAAGAACCATATCCGTGTTCGTAAAACAAATACTTCTAAAATAACATGTTACTTAAGATGGCAAATGATTGGACTTACCTTATAACTTGGTCCTGCTCGGTCGGTCAGAATCTGATCAGAATGCCAAGTCCACGCTCAGAGTCACGTGTCACGTTGGTGAAGTGACGTTTCCTTACGCAGAGCGTCACGTGATGATTCAGTCACGTAAAGTTTACTTGATTTGCCTACATTCAGGTTATTGCATATTTACGTAATGTTTAAGTGTTTGAATCAATAAACTTTTGATTTCATACATTTCAGCTACATTTTACTTAAAAATATTATTGAATGATTATGAGTGTAGCTATTTGTGTACTTTATACAATTTTGATAATTTAAACAATTGGAAAGGTTATAAAGGGGCTTTCGGTGCATCATTCTTCTAATACGCATAATCAATAATAATTAACATTTTCCTCAAGAAATATACACATAATGTACTGAAATGTAAGCATGAATAAGATGTACTAAAACGTCAAGATATCAAAATAGTTTAAAAATGTGCATCCGGTGCATTTGTTTCAATGGTAATTTAGAGCATACATTTTGAAATATAAAAAAAATATGTTTGAAAACAAAGTTCAAAGAAGTACATTTAAGTAATTGCACAGAACTTTCACTTAAAGTATATTTTTTTTATAATATATTTCTTGAAAGTATACTACAGTACAATTATTTTAAAGTGTGTTAAAAGTTGAAATTTGAAAATAGGTGAAAGCGTAACTTTTGTATACTTTTTATATATTTACAGAAAGTACAATTCTTTGATAGTATATTTGCAGTGTACTATTGAAAATGTCAGTATATTTTAAATACAAAAAAGTACATTTTTTTTTCCGCCTGGGCACTGTGGCCGTGTCTATGCAGGATTTGAATCTAAACTGTGTTACACTGGAAAAGGAAATACTAGAGCATTCAGTATGCATGGATACTAAAATACCTTTGATTTAGGAGTGGGCTTTGGTGAACACTAGTCTTCCACAAAGCTAAGCACGAAGGAAATAAAAGAGTTGTGAATGGTCGTGAAATAGAACAAAAACATATCTACAAAAGTTGTTCTAGGGTTGTATTCGAGGGGGAATGTAAATTTCCCCACTCTTACTAAACAGTGATGCTTGAATGAAAATATTATTGTTTCTGTCAGCATGGCATTGTTACTTAAGAGACTGACACCTATTTGAGAAGCCAATATTTGATTATATTTGTTGTTAAATGTTGGTTGGTTGATTGGTTTTAATTCTTTGAACCACATATTGTGTCGCAAATTGGCTCGAGGAGAATGGAGGAGAAACGACTCCCTTGCAAGATATACAGTTCAACAATGTAATTTAATTAAACCAACTTAACTAAAATGAACAATAGAGTTGAAATGCATCAGCAATGTATGGATGCCTGAGTAATCTACAGTGGAAGTACTGAGCGTTGCAAAACAATTGTCCATGTAAATGACCAAAACGGAGTTAAAAAATGTGATCAACTGTTATAGTGTATATGCCAAAATGGACCAGAAGTGTTTAAAGTGCAACTCAAAACAAAATGATGATTTATGAGAGTATGGAATCCCTGTTTACTACTTACTGTAGTACCCTATGAGGGCTTATCATGTGGAGAATGTTTTGTTGATAGATTTTTGGCATCAGGGGTTTTCACTGTGAAAACTCATTGTTCTGATTAATGTCGGGAAAAGTCAATAAACGATTTCAGACAAAGCTGTAAAACAAGAACACAGCCTTTAACCTGTTCCCAGGTATCTTTACCGCTAACCAATGCTGTGGTGAGAGGAGTAGAGGGGGAAAGCTGGCCGGCTCACGATTTTATCCTAATCTTCAGATACAGCAAGACAACTCAAGTTGTAGCTGCAAAAATACTCAATTTATGTTGCACATTTATCAACACGGTCAGAAGTTGGAGCTGCAGCAGCTGCTGTGACAATCATTCTCTATGAAATGTGTGGTACAAGTATATAGCAGAAAACAGAAACACTCAAGTAAAGTAAATATACCTCAAAATGTACTTAAGCACAGTATTTAATCTTAATGAGTTTCCACCACTGCCGAGGAAAATCTGGAACTTTATGGCGAGCTAAAAACTCTTTTATTACCAGATATTCTGGTAAATGTTTTAAAACATGTTTAAAACATGCACCTTCATGGCATAACTTCACATTATAGTTGTGTGTACATCACACAAAGGTATCAAGCTCCAAGGACAGAAGAGCGTCACTGCTTCGTGTCCTGCTGTAGACAAACCTGCCGACGGTCCAGTGCAATGGCGGTGAGGGTGAGAGTAGAGACGTGCAGGGAGCAGTACTGTACAAAGCGACTGATGTGACACATTGTCCTCCCAAACACCCAGGTGCTGTTCACAAACCGGACCTGGAACACACACACACACACACACACACACACAATAGATCATGCACAAATGACCATGAGCTGTGTGTCTCCTGATTAACATTTAATAGGCAATGGTAATTTAATTTCAAAGTTTCAGTTTCAAAGCAAGTTGTAAACCCAGGAAACAGTAGGACTTCTCACTCACTCACACACACACACACACACACACACACACACACACACACACACACACACACACACACACACACACACACACACACACACACACACACACAGTTGAGTTTATATGACATTTGGGGACATTGCATTGACTTACATTCATTTCCTGGAGATTTACCCTAACCATAACCACTACTCGCTTAATCCTAATCCTTACCCGAACCTTAAACCAAGTCTTCACCCTAAAGTGTAACGATTTACCAAATGGGGACCTGCATTTTGACCCATAAAGGATGCAGAGTCCCCACAATCTCCCTCTGTAAACAGATTTCTGTCCCCATAAGACGAGTAAAACACACACGCAATGCCTCAATACACTGCAGGTATGACTGCAGTGGTGGAAAGTAACTAAGTGCATTTACTCTACTACTGTAACTGCACTTTCAGTACTTTATTTATTGATGTGGATTTAAAGATATTTTGAATGCTTGCAACAAAGTATTTTTACACTGTAGTACCCTACTGCCACTTTAATTTAGCCAAAGTAGAAAGTCTGAATACTTCATCCTGTCTTTGCTTCTTTAAAGTGTAAAGACACAAGTGGCCTAATGGGGCTGTTCTAATGGCTGTTCCCATCAGTACGTATTTCCCAACCCTATGTAAGGTGCAGTGACGTGCAGTGAGGTTCGTGGCTGGTGGCACTGACTCGAATCAGATTTACAAATATATTTCCATTAGCATATTATCTCATTGCACAGCTGGGTCATTCTACAAAAACGGTGGAAGTGCTGTCACTTACTTTTGCAGACACCAAAATCCTTCAAGTTAAATTAATAATCACATAAATTATACATAATCAATAATTAAAGATTCTCCTTGCAATGATTACTAAATGTATTAATCTAATGTGCAATGTTCAATTTTGGCAATGTATTTAAAATCCTAAATTCTAGGAATTGTCTTGTCACTTTTATCATACATTAAAATGGAGCCTCTACTTTTCATTAAAAACTTTTTTTTCATGAATTAAATTTTATTCACATTTGAATTGAACATTACATTTATTAAATAGAACATTGACATAGTTTAAAAAAAATGTTGAAATGGCTCATTATTATTAACAATATCAAATAAATACCAGTCACACAGAATTACGTTGTTGGTGTTACTGCTACACAAAACACTCTTATTTTGAAATACTACACTGAGTATTTGAGGTTCTTCCTGGATCAAGAGGTCCTTGGAGGAAGTGCAGTGGACAAAGGTAATTGGTAAGTCAGATGTCTCACTTCATTTGTTTACAATATCATGATATATGTGAGAATTATATATATATGTCCTTTGTGTTACTCATTTATTGGCTGCTGGGGTTAAAAACTGAACATTAAAACTGAAGATATTGAACAGTGATTTTGATTTGCCTGAAAACATGTGGTCTGACACATGGCAGCCATTTTGTTAAAATTGTAGGTTTTTCTCTATATTGTCATTGGAGTTACTGTCACTGGTGTTACTCCTCCTCCTGGTAACACCAGTAACACCAGTGATAAATGAGCCACATAAAAGCTGCAAAAAGACATGAGGAGGAGAAAAAAGTTTAAATTATTGTCTATTTGTACATAAGACTCCATTTATATTCTGACGTACAGTATTTCATCAATGTTTTTGACAGGCAACGACAACAAGGAAGACATTTCCGTAGAAGCAATGGCCACAGAAGACAGAGAAAAATCCAGGTATTGGAGGAGAAACTAAAACAACCAAAACAATGTAACAAATACAAGAGAAGATACTTCTGTTTCACAAAACAGCAATCAGCAAAAAACACTGTCTTATGTCAAGAATGTCATTGGTGTTATATTGCATCACAGGTGTTACTACGTGTATTTTCAGTGATGTGATATTATAGATGTATTTTTTATTTTTTATTTCTAGCAATCTTTTGTGTGTTGATTGTGGATGCAATGATACGTTGATATTTTCCAGGTAGTATCTCACAATTTTTGCTTGAATATTCTTTATTTTGTTAGTTTGGCAGAAAAAAATGATGCAAATCAAATAAATCCTGACAATGTTGTTTAAACGCACGTGCAGTTTTATTAAAAACTGTAAATAATCAAATATTTTTTCTTGGTCTCATCATTCCATTACTCTGCCTTAACCCTGTAGCACCATTTGTATCATATTTGCTACGTGAGTTTCAGAGACCTCTACGTAATTAACATGAGCAATACTTTCCTGAAAAAACTGTTGTATACAATCCTATACATCTCTGCTACTATCTGGTGGAGTTTCCATGCACTGCAGGCAGTAGCAGGCATTTAAATTCCATTTCCAAAATGGCAGCCGTCACGAAGTGACTCTTTTCGTTTTCGGCAGGGAAATCGTTGCTAATTTTGAAACAGTTACGGTAAGAATAACATTTATAGTGTTACTAATATTTCATTATGAATATTTACTGTATTGAAGCAAACTATAATGACTTCATATTTTGTTCCTTATTTTATAATAAAATCATGTTGAAAACATAGGTATCAAATATGATACAGCAGGTTTATAAAGTAATAATTCACCTGTGAATCCTTGTATTGTATTTCATTGTGCACTCTGGATTATGCCATATCACAATGTCAAATACACTGTTTTGGTTATTTAATTAAACTAATTAAAGGTAGTAAGATATATTGAGTGGAAATCTATGTTTTTTATATATAAAAAAAATTCTTGGCTATCATAATCTTTTGATATATTGCTAATTAATAAATTTTTAAAAAGAAATTCAGAGTAAACAATCAGATGCAAGCACTGCACATGCAATCACTTCTCCCATGTCTACTGTGGGAAATGTAAAGTCCATCTTTGCCTGAACAAGGACAGAAACTGTGTTTTGACTGCCATGAGGCGAAACAAACAGGTTGTAAAAAGGTTGCTGTTTGGGAAAAAATAAGAACCAAACCAACTGAAATGTTCCAAATGTTCAAAAAGCAATGAACATCACTAGTTATTGTTTCTAAAATAAACATTGTTGTGATCAATAAATTGATAAATATGCCTGATGTATCAAATGTGATACAAAAAAAATATATATGTAAAAAAATGTTTTGACTAAAAGGTCCAATAAACACTTCAATATCAAAAAAATCTGAATTTTCTGAATATTATATGATGTGTCAGGCTTCATTTTCAGGTTGTTATGACAAAAAAAATGTTCTAAACATTTAATGTTGTTTACACTATAGGTAACACCAATGACAAATAAACCGGACATGAATTATTTAATAAAATATATAAAAATAATAAAAATACATTAAGCTCAATGTTTTGTGGATTCATTAAGTGTAGAAGTTAGTTAATGTTATACAATACGTTTTTGGTATGTAAGTAGAAATACATCTCAGCAGATCTGTACTACCTAGATTCCACCATTTCTGTAGAATGACCCAGCTACTGTCTTCCTCAGTTGTGCTGCTTCCAGCGCAGCATGTTTTAAGTAGAGCTTTTATCCAATCAGATTTCACCCCTATGCTGTCTCTAGGTAGAAAAATCTGCCCGGAGGCCTGTGAATCCCTTTGCAGTTTAAGTGAATGGGGACGATATTGTTAATTGTCATAGTCTTCAACCAATCAGATTTTTTGTTTGACATGTTGGGCGTATTCTCTGACATGTCAGAGCCTTCTAGCTGGCCCAGGGACGTGCGGCCAGGGGAGGCAGGGCCTCACCTGTCATCATGACAAGTAAAAAACAAATAATGATCAAATAAAATAAATATTAATATTTCTCTATTGATCTGTGCTATAAATGTAATTTCTGTATGATTCCAATCATTTCAAGCATTTTTATAATCAAAATCACTGAATTAGCGCATGTCCTGTTCAAACAGAGGAGACACATGAGGTGAGGCAGAGATGAGCTGTGCCTCACCTCAGATTGCGCAATCCCTCACAAACTGGGCTGAGCGCGTGCCTTTTGCTTTCTCATTGTTTGTCACCACTGTAATATTTGTAGACACTTTTATTATATGTCCTTTCTTTCCATAGAATAGGTAATGTATTTGCCGTCTGTGTAGAACATATTTAGTGTTGCTGATCTGACATTAAACCGCAGTGAAAAAGCACACAGGGGAGGCAAACACTACTCTGCCTCAAAGAAGAGGGCGTGCTAGAGCCCACGGGTCGGGTTTATGCTTGTTCTGTCTTTGCTCTTCTTCTACACTTCTCTTCTTATATTTTGCTTTGACCACAAGAATGTAAGATTATATATCCAAGCTTAAAAATGTCTCAAAAAACAAGGAAGTATGAACAAATCAACAGCAATTCAACGTCGGACAGGTAAAGTAACCTTTTATGTGTTTGTTGTTCTCTTTATACATCCGTGGTTGTTACACAGATTATCGCGGAATCTCACGATGTTCGCGGGTGGTGCCCGCGAGCTCTCCGCTTCTGAAACGCTCCCGGTGGGGCAGATCGCGGGGTAGGTTGGTGGGGCAGATCGGTGGGGCAGATCGCAGCGCACACGCTCCCGGTGTAATCAAATATGTACCTTACCTATGTGTGTGTAAATAATGCTGATATGAAAAACAACCAGTAGTCAATGTGCAAGCTGCCAATTGAATGGTGATTTAAGTTTCTCTATTGGGTTCATATATTTGTAAATCTGACTTATGTAGTGTCAGTGCCTCACCAGCCACGAACCTCACCGCATGTCACTGAGCTGGCCAACAAGTAAGTCAGCATTAACATGAAGCTTGATTGGTCAGTGGGCTAGTCTGACTGTTGTGAAACTAGCTAGCAGAACTTTGTAGCAGTAAGAGTTCAAGTTTAAAGATATGTAAGAAGTTTTTACGTGGCATTACATTTTTAGCGTTTTGGCATGTTTGGCAGTGACAATCCCAATACTGCCTCTGTCGAGCGGACATGTTCAGCCCTCAAACGCATTAAAATGTATTTAAGAAATACAACTGGGGAGGCTCGACTGCCATCACTGGCGTCCATGAATCGAGAAGGACCTTTTACTGGAACTGAACCGCACCGATGTACTGTACAACCGTGTCATTAAACTCTTTATTAACAAAGAAAGCAGGATATACTTTGTCTTTAGATAGTGAACAGCAGCTTTGGTAAGTGAACTGCTTTTGTTATTACATCTGCAGTAGCGTTACTATTGTGTTAATTTTTCTGATATAGTGTTCCTCTCAATGTGAATAATATTTGAATGGCCCGTGTCCTTGAGTGTGTGGCGGAATGCGTGTTTTAGCGCCACATTTTTGCTGGAATGTGCAGAGGCCTGTTGAGTCGTGTTATTTGGGTTTTATGTTATTCTACCTGCTTTGTTATTTAAATATATGTGACTGGTTCTTGTGAGTTTGTTCTTGTCATTGTGTTAATTACATTGATTTTGACTATATGCATTCGCTAATGACGAAGCATCCCGTCATGCTGGCATCACAATGAGGTTATTAGGTGGTTCAACTGTAGTAGGACAGCACTGAAGGCCCAGGTATGAAATGCATGGCCCGCCACTGGGTTCTACACATACGTGAAATACATTACCTATTCTATGGAAAGAAAGGACATATAACAAAAGTGTCTACAAATATTACAGTGGTGACAAACAATGACAAAGCAAAAGGCATGCGCTCAACCCAGTTAGTGAGGGATTGCGCAATCTGAGGCACAGCTCGTCGCTGCCTCACCTCGTGTGTCTTCTCTCTGTTTGAACAGGACATGCGCTAATTCAGCGATTTGGATTATAAAAATGCGTGAAATTACATTTATAGCACAGATCAGTAAAGACATATTAATATTTATTTTATTTTAGCATTATTTGTTTTTTACTTTTCATGATGACATGCCTCCCCTGACCACACGTCCCTGCCCTGGACAACATTCTAACCCAGATGAAAAGCCTAGTAAGGATCAACAAATTGAGAGACTTGTCATTAAATTGTCAGCATATATCAGACATGTCAAACTGAAATATTCCGACCCTCGGTACAATTATATCCGACCCGCGAGAATCATACGTCTATCATAACTGGACCGCCACACCACAGAGCTCCGGGACGAAAAGTGGCGATGTGAGCTGGCCTTTTTGTGCGACATAACAAAGCATCTCACTGCGCTAAACCTCCAGCTTCAGGGACTGGGACGTGTGATCACAGACATGTATGATGCAGTGAGAGCTAAACCGTGTCTCCACCGCTTCCGACTGCGCATTTTGCTGATAAACTGGGCGCACTTGGCACAGAGTTCACCCAGCGATTTGCCGACTTTGCAGCTCAGAAATTTAAATCTGAACTGCTCAGCAATCCGTTTGCAGTTGACGTGGAAAGAGCACCTGTGCACATCCAATTGGAACTGATAGAACTTGGAACTTCATCCCAAAAGCGATGCCTCAACTCCGCCTACATGCTGCTCAAATGCTCTACATGTTTGAAAGCACATACCTGTGAGAGCAGCTTTTTTCTGTGATGAAGATGAACAAAAACCCACACAGGAGTTATCTCACTAACCCTATTCCTAACCTTCACATTCATCTTGAGGGTTTCCACAGCACAGAACCTAACCCCAGATAATGAACTGGCAGCCAAGAGAAGATGCCAAACATCTGGCTCTGGTATGTATGCATAAAAGAATGTAGCCTACCTAAACATCTATTCTTCTTGCACTTTGTCCAATATCCCTTCTATCCTGTTTATTAAATGTTGACCCTATTTGGCCCTCAACGTAGTCCCAATTTAAAAATTTGGCCCTCTCTGTGATTGATTTTGACACGCCTGGCATACGCCTGCTGTATTATGCTTAAAGGTATCATTTCACAACTTATTTGGTTGTTGATGTGCCGCGGGATCTTTTTAATGTAAAAAAAATGTGTCGCGGCTCAGAAAAGGTTGAAAAACACTGCACTACAGTATATAACAGTAAAGTTATTGAAAAGTATTTCCAATAATAATTCACAAAAATCTATTAAAAGCATATTTTACCAAAATAACAGCTGTGGTACAAGGAGAAGCCCATTGATGTGTGAAGTGATTTTGGTTCCATTATACTGCATGACAGTAAAGTTATTGAATATTGCTGTAGTATGCATTTTCCGCATTGCACTTTGTAGACGGTCCCTGCTCACTCGTCAGCCGGCCGCCCAGGTGAAAAATAAATATGCTAAATATATTTAATCTTAGCATACTTGAGTATTCTTGAAGCCCTACTAATCATCAGTATACTTAAAGAGTGCTATTTTGGAACAACTTATTTTGTACTTAATATATTTTAGTTGTGATTAAATAGTAGTTATGGACAATCTTAAGTGTATTTAGTATATTTTTTGTGCGAAATTGGAACAACTTAAAGTATACTTAGTACAATGTAAATACATGACTGTGTATGTACTAATATACATGCTGATAGCCAACTTAAATTATACTTTTTTTTCAGTATATTTGAAATATATTAGGAGTGTTTTACAAATATGTAAACATTACAATATTAATATATTCATATTGTGGTAATAGTATACCAAAAGTTATACTCTTGGCTTATTCCAATTACTAAGAAAGCACACTTTCTTATTACTATGCTATATTACTTTGTACACTACATACTATTATACATTACAATATTATAAATGTATTACCAATATCCTAAATACTGACTGAACTTCCCAGATAGTAATCAAAAACACTTTATTGAATTTCAAATATATTCTTAATATATTATATTTATAATAGTACATTGCAAATACACTGCCAAGAATTGTACTATTTGCAAATATATAAAATGTACCAACATCGTAAATCTAACAAATTGCAAATTAAAACTTTAAACACACTTTCAAATAATTGTAATATAATGCATTTTCGAGAAATATACTTAAAAGACCAAAACATTTTCTGATTTAAGTTTACATGGTACATGTTTTACTAAACAAAACAGAATGACCATGTTTCAGATTAAAACACAGAAGAACACTGAACCATCAAAAAGAATTGCACCGCTGCAGACTCTCGCTCACTAAATAGAAACACAAACATGATCCACGTTATGTTCCTTTCTTTTGGTTGAACTGCTCGTTCATTTCCGTCTGATGGCCGCTCGCACGGCCGAGGCACTCGTCTGCGGAAACTCTTTAATAACAGCATCTGTTAAGAGAAGATACGAGAGATGATGTCACAGCATATTCATACAACATTTTCTTCTATTTTGACTACACAGGAAATCCTGTTGAACCAATATTATTTTTTGAACAGTAAATCAGGATTAACATTGAGGAACTATATCAATATGATATGCTAATATTCCTACCAGTGCAGGTCAAACATATTTCATCACTGGTGGCGTGTTTACCACGAACATGTGATCCTGCTGCTTTATAAATCACAGAAGCCTTAAATTGTCTACATACGACTCAAATTACCTACCTGTTTTGGCCTGCACTTTGGCAACGTCCAGTTGTCTTTTAGAAGGTCCCACTTTCCCAGACTTCCCAGTCAGGGTGGACAGTGGAAGGACCTCCTTTGTGAACACCAGGGCAGCCAGCTCCTGGCAAAAAAGGGTCATGCGTGATCGATTAAGCCGCAGGAAGGCCCTCTTTGAAACTGTCACTGTGCTGCCAGCCAAGGTGTGCTGTATATGAGAGAACCAATGGAACACATTAATATACAGTTGGAAGATCTTAACCTACAGTTGTGGTCAAATGTTTACATACACTTGTAAAGAACATAATGTCATGGCTCTCTTGAGTTTCCCCGTTATTTCTACAACTCTGATTTTTCTCTGATAGAGTGATTGGAACAGATACTTCTTTGTCACAAAAAAAATTCATGAAGTTTGGTTCTTTCATGACTTTATTATGGGTTAACAGAAAAAGTGATCAAATCTGCTGGGTCAAAAATATACATACAGCAGTGCTAATATTTGGTTGCATGTCCCTTGGCCATTTTCACTTCAATTAGGCCCTTTTGGTAGCCATCCACAAGCTTGGCAAACCTGGCAAGCTTCTCGTTGAATCTTTGACCACTCCTCTTGACAGAATTGGTGCAGTTCAGTTAAATTTGATGGCTTTCTGACATGGACTTGTTTCTTCAGCATTGTCCACATGTTCTCAATGGGATTTTAAGTCAGGACTTTGGGAAGGCCATTCTAAAACCCTAATTCTAGCCTGATTTAGCCATTCCATTACCACTTTTGATGTGTGTTTGGGGTCATTGTCCTGTTGGAACACCCAACTGCGCCCAAGACCCAACCTTCGGGCTGATGATTTTAGGTTATCTTGAAGAATTTGAAGGTAATCCTCCTTCTTCATTATCCCATTTACTCTCTGTAAAGCACCAGTTCTATTGGCAGCAAAACAGCCCCACAGCATAATACTACCACCACCGTGCTTGACGGTAGGCATGGTGTTCTTGGGGTTAAAGGCCTCACCTTTTCTCCTCCAAACATATTGCTGGGCATTGTGGCCAAACAGCTCGATTTTTGTTTCGTCTGACCACAGAACTTTCCTCCAGAAGGTCTTATCTTTGTCCCTGTGATCAGCAGCAAACTTCAGTCGAGCCTTAAGGTGCCGCTTTTGGAGCAAGGGCTTCCTTCTTGCACGGCAGCCTCTCAGTCCATGGAGATGCAAAACACGCTTGACTGTGGACAGTGACACCTGTGTTCCAGCAGCTTCTAATTCTTGGCAGATCTGCTTTTTGGTGGTTCTCAGTTGACTCTTCACCCTCCTGACCAATTTTCTCTCAGCAGCAGGTGATAGCTTGCGTTTTCTTCCTGATCGTGGCAGTGATAAAACAGTGCCATGCACTTTATACTTACAAACAATTGTTTGCACTGTTGCTCTTGGGACCCACAGCTGCTTTGAAATGGCTCCAAGTGACTTTCCTGACTTGTTCAAGTCAATGATTTGCTTTTTCAGATCCATGCTGAGCTCCTTTGACTTTCCCATTGTAGCGTTTGTGGGCGTTTGTATCCAATGAGCCCTATTTAAATGGCCTCAGAGAAGTCACCAGTTGTAGTCACTCATAATCACTCACAAGAAGTTAAGAGGCCATGCTATGAAGCTCATTTCATTGACACAACTTTCTAAGTCACCAAAATTGCTAATTCATGTTGCTGTATGTATATTTTTGACCCAGCAGATTTTGTCACTTTTTCTTTTAACCCATAATAAAGTCATGAAAAAACCAAACTTCATGAATGTTTTTTGTGACAAAGAAGTATCTGTTCCAATCACTCTATCAGAGAAAAATCAGAGTTGTAGAAATAACTGGAAACTCAAGAGAGCCATGACATTATGTTCTTTACAAGTGTATGTAAACTTTTGACCACAACTGTACCTATTAGGAATTGAGAGGTTGCCTGGACAAGACGTGAGCTACTTTGTTGATTTAGTTTAGCTCGTGCCGAGCTCGAGCAGCAGGTGCCAGCCGGTTAAGATGTAGGTAGCTTGTGTTAATGACGCAGCCTGAGCAGCATTAGCATAACTGGCGGTAGTCTAGATAACCATTAGCAGCAGATGGGGTTCCGAAAAACGAAGCCTAGTATCAGGCGCGAGTTGCGACAAGCCCCGCAGTGCACTACAAGCAGCATTGTTACCTTTCACGCTGTGTTTCTAGCTAGTGCTGAGCCAGATAGCAATTGTTAGCGAACTGATGTGACTATAGCCACATGGTGGAAGTTAGCTATTGACGCACGCAGCCTGAGCGGCAGCAGCTTGACAAGCAGAGTGTTCTCTACCGAAGGTCCTCTGCTTTGGAAGCAACATTGAGACGAAGCCAGAGTATTTCACAATCAGCGCAACTATGCTAACTGGCGCCAAAGCCGCTAGCTCATGCTAACTCACATAGCAGGCCATTCAGCATCCTCGGACATGCACTAACCTAAATTCACCAACCTCTCAAATATAATTGTCAAAAGAACCATATCCGTCTTTGCAAAACAAATACTTCTAAAATAGCATGTTACTTAAGATGGCAAATGATTGGACTTACCTTATAACTTGGTCCTGCTCGGTCGGTCAGAATCTGATCAGAATGCCAAGTCCACGCTCAGAGTCATGTGTCACGTTGGTGAAGTCACGTTTCCTTACACAGAGCTTCAATTGATGATTCAGTCAAGTGTTGTTTACTTGATTTGTCTACATTCAGGTTATACTAAAGCATATTTACGTAATGTTTATGTGTTTGAATGAATACACTTTTGATTTCATACATTTCAGCTACATTTTACTTTACTAAAATATTATTTAATGATTATGAGTGTAGCTATTTGTGTACTTTATACAATTTTGATAATTTAAACATTTGGAAAGGTTATAAAGGGGCTTTCGGTGCATCATTCTTCTAATACACATAATCAATAATAATTGATAGAAATATACACATAATGTACTGAAATATAAGCATGAATAAGATGTACTAAAACGGCAAGATATCAAAATAATTTAAAAATGTGCATTCGGTGCATTTGTTTAAATGGTAATTTAGAGCATACATTTTGAAATATAAAAAAAAAATGTTGGAAAACAAAGTTCAATGAAGTACATTTAAGTAATTGCACAGAACTTTCACTTAAAGTATATTTTTCTTATAATATATTTCTTGAAAGTATACTACAGTACAATTATTTTAAAGTGTGTTAAAAGTTGAATTTTGAAAATAGGTGAAAGCGTAACTTTTGTACACTTTTTATATATTTACAGAAAGTAAAAATTTTTGATAGTATATTTGCAGTGTACAATTGAAAATGTCAGTATATTTTAAATACAAAAAAGTACTCTTTTTTTTTTTCGCCTGGGCTGCCACACCTGCCTCCCCTGACCGCACGTCACTGGTATGGTGAAAGGTGCTCCTACCAGGGTGAATGGCGTATTGAGGACAGTGATGAAGATATCCGCCACAGCGAGGTTCATAATAAACAAGCTGGTGGCGGACAGGGCGCGCTTGCTTTTCACCACCACATGGCACACGAGAGTGTTCCCGAACAAGGAGATCACGATGATCAGAGAGTATGCAGCCACCAGCAGCGCCTTGACTCCGCCGTCCTGCGACTCCCCGTCGCGGCGCTTCTTGCTGGCCAGAGAGCGCCAGTCCTCCAACATCCCCTCGTCAAAGTCCATGAGGAAAAGTGCAGAAGTCCGGTTACCCAACTGCCCCGAAACGTTGAGTAAATGCGCCGTGTAAGAAAACATCCCCTCTTCCAGAAGTGAGGAGTCGTTGAGTCGGTGTCCCGCTGCTGCAGGGCTGCCCACCCAGAGCACGACACATAACCAAACACACACGGCTCTCATTTTAGCACTTTTTCTGGTTTTAGTATAATCTAAAAGCTGCACATCTGCTGTGGAGATGCTGAAGCTCGAGCAACAAGTTGTGTGATGCGACTCAGCAGCGCGACTGCTGTTTTTAACCCTCTCTTTGAGAGAGAGAGAGAGAGAGAGAGAGAGAGAGAGAGAGAGAGAGAGAGAGAGAGAGAGAGAGAGCGGGGGGGGGGATTTGTTTTGCTTTATTTGCATGAACGTTTCAAAAACTATTTTACCAAAGCATCAAAGTTATTAAGAGGTATTTGGACAGTATAAATAACACAGCTTAGATAAAATACGGTGGATAATACGGTAAAAAAAAAAAAGTGTGTGCGTGCGCGTGTGTGTGTGAGAGAGAGAGAGTGTGAGGGAGAGAGTCTTTGGTGCCTCATGACTGAGTCATTGTCACTTTAGGAGGACACAATAAAATACAGTAATGAAAAGTAACTAGCCCATTATTTGATCAACTTTTGTACGAGAGGAGCCATGGAATTGTTTTTTCTACTACTTGATTTAAGTGTAAATTTGTCTATTGCTAATCTGGTGGGTAAAGTGGAAATGTAATTAAAATGTCATCAACGTCTAAACAGTGTTAATAGTGAAAAAAGAGAATGATTCAAATACATTTTTTGGAAATTATCTGTTGAAGTAGGGCCCTTAACACTTACATATATTTACTAAGTATTATAGAGTGATTATCTAAGTCAAAGATGTGGTTGCCTGCTACTTCGTGTCGGAAATTGTTCTGCAAATGACCTGTGCTGAAAACTGATTTTGCCCATGAACCTGATGTGGAGAATAAAATGTATTATTTAGAATTAATGTCTTTAATCTTATGGAAGTTGTACTTATTTTATCATGGTTTGGTTAATATATTTCATCACCTTTTAAATAAGTACAATTTTGGGAAATACTTTAATTCACTTTCTTGATGAGTGATAAGATTGATAGCACTCTCATGTTTAAGCCACTTTTCTGTACATGTCTCACCCCCCATTGCCTGTGCCAGATAATGCTCTGTACATGAGCACTGTGTGGGAATAAACTTTTGAAAAATATTTGCTTTTCATTTCGTGTGTGCGGCGTGCATGTTGTGTGTGTGAGGCTGTGACGTTACTGTCTCTCCACTTTCCACTTTGTGCGCAACGTAAAACCATAATGTGGCACGTGGGTTTTTTAATGGCATGTAAACATAATAAGTTTGAGACTGGTCAGCGGACAACCCGAGTTGCTACCCGATCGGTGCATCTCAAATCCAGAAACAATTTATTTTAATTATGTTGTGGTTATGCCAGTATAAGCGTTGCTAAAGTTTTGTTAGCATAGAGAAGTGGAACAGTGTGTAAGACTTAGTAACATCTAGAAGTGAGGTGAGAAGCGTTTTGGAGAAGTGGCCTTCAGGTTATGTAAAAATACGAAAGGTACACGCTCGGGCTAGTTTTTGGTTTGTCCATTCTGGGCTACTGTGGAAACATGCAGTACACACCGGAGTCCGTGAGGAGGACCTGCTCCATACGAAGATATAAAAGGCTCATTCTGAGGTCATGAAAACCCAACTAGTATACATTTCAGGAGGTTATACATTAACGAAAATTATATTACATTTCTGCCAATACATCAGCCTTAATCCTATACTGATCGTGTGTGTGTGTGTGTGTGTGTGTGTGTGTGTGTGTGTGTGTGTGTGTGTGGGGGGGGGGGGGGTATTGTCCTATTCACACTCCGGAGCAATAGGTGGCGGTAATGCACCATGAATTTTGATGCCAACCGCCATCAAAGAAGAAGAAGAAGAAGAAGAAGAAGAAGAAGAAGAACCCGACACAACTGTAAGTCAGGGAGAGTTTAATCATATCAGCGTCTATTCCTTTAAGTACTCTCGTCTGGCTACACGATATCTACAGCACTTAACAACGTTACACATTTGCCAGTTCATTAGTTAGGTAACGTAAACATTACACAGTTAACGTTAAGATAGCTAAAGCTAATGCTACACACTACTTTCTGCTACACTAGCCCAGTTGAATCTGTTTATCGAGGTGTTACAATTTATTTAGTCTACAGTCATTTTGCAGACTTCAATTTCTGGTGCCGTTGAACTGTATTGCATTATATTGAGTGGGATTTCTAGTGTATGACCTAACCACATTGGTATAAACGGGCATAATATATAATAGTAACGTTAACGTCGTGCACGTCTTGTGATGTACTTAACAACAACTATATGTACATTACAAAATAGAAAATAAAAGTCAGAGCAAGATTCTAGGGCTGCAACTAACTATTGACATTATTCATCTGCATTAATATCATATATGATTTTAAAGGAATTCTAAAAAATGAAAGCTGCTGGTCACCTTGAGTGATTGCGCATATAGGACTACATATGAAAAATTCAAAATAATACAAGTAAATAGAAATAATGATTTATTTTTTTCACACTAGATTATAAAAGGACACTAATGTTGTCTAGTCAGAATAAAGTTAACAAATGACAACTGAAGGGTTGTCGGGGACAGAATGAATGTGTAAAATCCCTTTGATGGTCACAAGATAGAAGATATTAATAAGCACATAGAAATGAATCAGCAGGGGTTTGTGAAATTCAATCCAAGGGCAACTCAAGTAAAAGTACCAAACTTTAATGCCCTAAATTGTTCCATTTCAACGTTCTCTCACACCATCTCCACCTGTGATTTTGATTCATCATTTGTCAGGTCCCTGTATCTGTCTGACGTCTCTGTGGCTTTCTGTCTGGAATTCTCTGACATGAAACAGTAAGTGATGGAGTTTCCAGAAGGATTCAACCAGCTCGAGCTTCTGAATACACATGGACACCTGATCCCCAGAGGGGCTAGCAGCCTGTGGACCAGAAGCAAGGATGGGGAGGAAGAGGTGGAAGAGGAGGAGGACCACAGTGAGGCGTGGTATCTAGAAAAAGAAGAAACTCTCAAAGACAAACCAAAGGTGCTCATTCTGTGGGCTGCGGAAAACCAACGTGTAAGTGATATTTTGTTTTGGCACCACTCTCAGAACTCATACTTCACCTGTCTTGGCCCTACTAGGGATAAACAGGGATTAAACTGGGCTTGAGATAGAGATGATAAAGATGACTGTTACAGGAACAGTACAGTATGGTACGCAGTAACAGGAAGAAGGGACAGCAGTTTTCTGCCAAAACCTGCATACAACAATCGCATTTCCAACAAGAAAACACATCTGCTAATGTCAATATAAACAACCGTTAGTTAACTCCTCAAAAGAGGTACTTGGTTTGTTTGTTTGCTTGTTTCTACACACATTACAGTATGTTTCACTTTCATTAACATTGCGAGTTAGGGCATTTGTGCTGAATTCATGTAGTTTCAGAATTATCAGAAAAAATTTGTTCCTGACTGAGGAAAATGAACTGAAAATTCATGTGAACGCCCAAAACAACAAACAGCTAAAGTGTTATTTAAGCAATGAAATATGAGGAGCATGTGAATGCACCATTGTCTGCACTTTCCGAGTGCCCGTCTAGTTTTCTTATTAATTGCTGTTAAATTCTTCCAGTGTCCGTATGTTTTTGTGGCCAGCACAGACCAGCAGGTTTTTAATCCGTGCTAGCTGCCTTTATGAAACTATTCAGTTCGGCTTCTGCTGGCAACCGTCAACTTAAGCTGCAGCTGAATGTCTGACATGGCGTGCTGTGGGATTTTGGCAGAAACTTGTCCAAAAAATTACAAGGTAAAATTACAAAATAAGTATTGGTGTTTTATTCCAACAACACGGAAATCAGGTCCAGCAATCCAACTTCTGTAAATTGTAATGTTCAGAAATTTCTCAAACAGAGGGGAAGAAGGCCACTGAGGCGAAGAAGCAGCCGCCCCCCCCCTTTGCACTCTTTGTTCCATCAGCAAGCAGGGCAGGAGTCAGCAGGTCCAGGTCAAAATCAAAAGTATTTAATATTGTTAATAGAAGCCAAAACAATCACAAAGCAAATTACACTATCGATAGTAAAATATTTCAAGAAATATGAGACCTCGTTCACACCACACGACAGATTGATGTATCTGCCCCATGGTACGAAGGAAGTCTGATTCTCTCCGGGGACAAACAGCTCCTTTGTCCCCCCAAAGTTTCATACATCACATTCCTTAGCCTATCGATCAGCTCCACGATTGGCTGAAATCTGATAAGCTCCCCCTTGGATCCTGACCCATTGTCCTGGGCAGACACCTCTGTCAACTACCCTCTTCCCCCGCAGGTTCACACCTCACATTCCTCAAACCCCCTCTTACAGACTCAATATACATTCAATGACCACAATCCTTGGTTTAACACTACCTAAGTAAACACACTGTGACACATAATATCCAGCACTAAGAATGCTTTAAAACTTTAAATTTCTCACAAAATCGTCTGGCATCAAGGAACAGCTGTCTATGGAGTTGTTAGTTGTAAATTTTGATTTAGTATGATTTATACATTTTTGTCAACATTTACAAATATTTCTATGGCACCATTTAACCCTCATCCTGCCAACATATTTAACGTACCATGTACTCATAGCAAAATGTCAAAATATTATTTGTTATGTAATTAATGTCATCTGAAGATAAAAACAGACATCTTAGGAAAGTTACAGTGAAATGTAATATTTTCCCCTAGGAACTCAATGCATTGGTATTCAAAATTATTATTTAAAAAGGACTAATTAAAATATAAACCGAAAACTCTAACGTTAGGAACAAATTGATTGAAAAGGTCAGGAAAAATTGGAATGATAGAATAAAGCACCTGTGAGATATGACAACAAGTAGTCCTCTGGGGTCAGTTGGAAGGAAGAGGGTTAAATATATGATTTATTATACAAGTCATTGTAATTTCTTTTTACATCACATAGTAAAAATAATAGTACCTGCAAGAACTTCAATCTACTTTCATCCTCGCATGCATACGCCCCCCCCCCCCCCCCCCCCCACCAAAGTAAACATGTGCAAGCTAATTACCATAATTCACAAAAATATTTAGCATAATATTTCAGTTCAATTCAATAGTTCAGATTATGAACTGTCTTGTTCAGAAAGATTTTTTTAAAACATATTGAGACATATGCAGATTGATGACGTCTCTCGTGTTTCGCCCAAAGGAGACATACTAGTACACAAACAGCTTTCCCTGAGGTTTGCCTCATTTTGTCCGCCTGTAGGCTGTCTATGTTGCCCACCCAAAAGCTGTGCGTTTTCAGTTTTTTGGGCCTTTTCCCTGTAAACTACACTGCATATATACCATGCAAGCTGTTGGTTGCCGTCTGTTTGTTTTGGTACAAGATCATGTAACAACTGGTATTCTCACAGGATTTGCAGGGTAATAACTGTTGTTTGTGTGTGTGTGTGTGTGTGTGTGTGTATATATATATATATATATATATATATATATATATATATACACACACGTGTGTGTATATATATATATATATATATATATATATACGTATATATACGTATATATATATATATATATATATATATATACGTGTATATATATATATATATATATATATATATATATATATATATATATATATATACACGTATATATATATATATATATATATATATATATATATATATAGTGTATTTAGACAGTTGTAAGGTTTATGCTCCTTCCTGACCATCAATGACTCTAAAAATGTTTTTTTTAATGAATATAGATAAACTAAGGGTGGGTATCATTTGAATTTATTTAATTCTAGTGCTGATTTCAAAACAATACTTTTTCAATACCTTACGTTTTTCTGCCAAACCTTTTTTCATTGAACAATAGAAGCCAAAGTCTGAAATGGTGCTTCAAACACATGTTGGTCTGTACCCAAAAAAAGTGCAAGGCCGAGATCCTCCTTGTGGCACTGGCACCGCAGTGGCTAGTCTGTAGCAAGAGTCAGTCAGGCGTCAGGACTGTGGCACCTCAGTAACTAGTCAGTGGCACTTCAGTGGCAAGCGTGAGCCAGGCGTCAGTCAGGTGCCACAACTGTGGCAAGCAAGCGATTCACACCCGTCAATAAGCTGCCGAGCTGAGCCACATTTCTTGAGAACACCCATTGTTGTTACAATAGGTCAGCTGCCATTAATCAGTTTTATCATCATAGTAGATTCTAATTAACTGGAGAAAAAACTTGTTTTCTAACACGTAGATCGTAAACCCCTGAATATAAACAGCACCCATTGAAATCGGATGGGAAATGTAACTCAGTAACGGTCCGAATAAGTCAATCTATGTAGCTGGCTTAAAACGGTATGCTTGTGAGCAACCAGGTTCAACTTTTACTTTATTGAAATACTTCCGCCATCAACGTCATGATTTAGGTCATTTTGAAACAAAAATACAATCTTTACTGATTATTAGGCCTTAATAGTCAAAGATTATCAGCTGCAATAATCAATCAATTCTTTTTTGTTTGTTTTTCACTTTTTCGTAACATCCAAGCATCTACAGAGTGCATGACCCTGACAAGTGGTTATGCCTAAATGTTTGAATATTAAAAAAAAAAAATTTAATATCTTCACTCTTCCTCTGCTTATATGTAGGTGTCATTAGGTGCCACAAGCTGCCAGTGCCAACAGTTGTCACAGGAGTGCCACCACTAGTGACAGGAGTTTCTCCAGTAGTCAGAGGAGTGTGCCCCCCTGGTCCGTGTACGTTTTGATAGTCTGAGGTGTCAGTGCCACAAGGAGGATCTCACTGTCTCTCCAAAAAAAAGCTTGATCTTAATGGAGAAATAATATTTATTTAGGAGATCAAGCTCACAGGACTGTTATTAGGCCTTTCACCTTTTAGTGCCATGGAAGTGAAAGCAACCGGTCAATAAGAAATTATTTCAGTTAATATTTAGGCATGAAATGTTTTCAGCCTGGAGTGGAGCGTGTTAAGACTCCCACCTTCTGCCAAAATGCTAAACTTAAGTGTTACATTAAAAGCTTTAGTCTCTGGATCATGTTTTTCAATCTTTGAGTTTGTCTACTGTATAAGGAACTCTGTTCCTGCATGCTATTGTTTTAACATTTCAATATGGGATGTATGGTATCTTGTGGTATCATTTTACATATATATCAAGTACATTTTTGTGAATGTCTTTACCATGCTAGAAGATCATCAGGCTCAAATGTGTGTGCCATTTAAAGCAGTAATGATTAGTTGATTAATCATCAACAGAAAAAAAACTGCACATCTTTTGATAATCCCTTTATTATTTTATTACGTGATTTTTTTTTAAGCTTGATGCCGAACATTTGATGGCTCTAGCTTCTTAATTGTAAGGATTTGCCACTTGTCCTTGTTGTACACATGTATGTGGTCTCACAGTATATACACTGTCATTATAGCCCAACAGTGGCGTATCTTGACAAAGCATATTGTGTGAAGATGTTGGCTGTATTGAAAGAGTGAGCACTCGCAAGGATGAACAGTATCTCACCCCAACAAGCATTTCTTAAAACTGTTATGAGCAAAGACAGTGTGTAAACTGCATGTGATTATTTAATACAAATTGGATGTTGTTTGTGTGCCTGGTATCGGATATTTGATATTATCATTTTATTATGTTTAATGAAAAGCAATCGGAGCGTATTAAATGTGTTTGTGAGAGACTGGCTACCATGCTGGTTAAGAATAAAGTACCCAGCATTACTCCACTAAATGGGCTTTACACAGTGAAGTATTTATATTGGAGGATTATTTATTTAATATTGCTGAAGAGACTCTGCAAAGACAAAACATCACAAGTAAAACACACACACTTTCTGTCTATGCTGTGCTAATTTGATTAAAAGAACACATGTTCGATGTAGTGCTGGCTGATATAAATTTTTTTGGGGGACCAACAGTCCAACACAGATAGATAGAATAATATAAAACAAGTGGAAGCAGAGACTGAACTAAAAATTATTGTAGGATAAGAAAGAGCCATGTGGTAAAAAACACAATTTTACCGAAGTGGTCTGGACTGCAGCTGTGAGCGGGGGTTTGATTTGCCTTTTTTATCTTTTGTATTTTGTAAGAAATTTATGAACACATTGAAGTCGTTGATTTAATGTTAGACGTTTTTTGTGTTCTTTCAGCTGGTGTTCAGATAACCTTTTTAAGATTGAGTAAAAAATTATTATTTTTTTTATGCCAATATCATGGTTGATAATTCTTCTAATTTTTCTATTGAAAATGTGACTTTCAAAGAAGTTCATGTAGTGCCATTATATCTGAATTGTTTAAACCTTTTGTTAGTACTAGCCACAAATTAAACACTATTCTGTACAGAGGATACAGCTGTCCCTTGCAGCAGGTCAACATTGAGTTGTAAATAAATGCAGAATAGGATGAATAATTGAAAAACTGCGTGACTTTGCAAATCATGAGGCAATATATGGCACAGAGGGAACAGTTGACAATAAGAAAACACATTTCCTAAACCCTGAAACCTCTCAAAGGTGTTAAGGCCATGAAATACAATAAGCACCCTGTGGATTATACAATGCTTCCCTAGGGGGAATCAGCTCCAACCTAATTTAATCACAGTTCATTATATACACAACTCTGGACAGTTAATACTGTTGATATGTTACGGTTTACAACCCACTAGAGTTGTCTTGTGTGTGATGTCTGTTTAGTGCTGTGCTATGTTTTGAAAGTCTGCTTTGTGATCATTTCTGGTGCAGTGACTTTGCATTTAGTTGCATTTAAGACCCATGTGTGTCTTCAAATCACTGTATTTTTTCCTCTGTCTCAAGGAGGTAATTGTAGGGTACTCACTACGTCTGTCTAGTGAGTCTCCTTATCCATGTCCCACCAACATAACCCAAAGATACCCTTAGAGGTTTCATAATCTCATAGTTCTGTGAAATATTTTTGGCCGGAGAATTGTGTAGTCTTTTGCATCAGGGAGTGTTGTTATGTTTGTCCACCCCATTTTTCACACTCTTTTATAAATGTTTATTAGCGTAACTTAAACTGAATAGATTCAACAAACCCTACTTTGGACAAAGGTTCAGGCACCCCTCTTTGCTTGGATGGTCCTGCTTCAGAAGTATTTTTTCACTGTGATCTTCATACAGATGAAGGAAGAAATTATACTCTACAAATACTAATGTATGTATTTACACAGGATAAGTGTGACCGGAATAGAAGATAATTCAGTTGGAAGATGTTATATATAGAGAGGTAAAAGGGGGTTAGAATAATCAAAGTAATTGGTTCATGAAACATGCATTTTTTTTTTCTCAGCTTGCAACAGTCCACAGGTTGTTAGCCGCTGATCCCTTGCTGGTGCACTGCTGTGATAAGGATGGATACACTCCACTGCATCGTGCAGCATACAGCGACCATGTTGATGTGGTTTCTGCTTTAATCGCTGCCGGGTCTAAGGTTAACCCTCGCACCATTGACGGCTGGACGCCGCTTCACAGCGCCTGCCGCTGGAGCTGCGTCACTGTGGCAAGTTTTCTTCTGCAACATGGAGCCGAACTGAATGCCCAGACCAACGGTGGACTCACACCACTGCACCTGGCC
This sequence comes from Cebidichthys violaceus, assembly GCF_023349555.1. Lineage (NCBI taxonomy): Eukaryota > Metazoa > Chordata > Actinopteri > Perciformes > Stichaeidae > Cebidichthys > Cebidichthys violaceus. The sequence continues at coordinate 193,515 of NW_027176967.1, forward strand.
GCCTCCAACACCACCGCCTTCAGAACAGACTCTCCTCACACGTTAGAGCTCCTTCTCTCTCAACGTCACCTGAAGCCAGAGCTCTGCAGCAGCAGCGGGGAGACGGCCAGTGAGGTTGCCCGGCGTACTGGCCCACATCACGTCCTGTTTGAGATGGTAGAAAACTGTCTCAATGTGGTACCATCTCATTAATGAGAAAAGATATGTTTTTTACCTTCTTGTAAGTACAATGGACAGCAGAGAGATGAAAGTCTATTTCTCAGATGTTATAGAGAAGATTTAAAGTTGAGCGTTATATCACTTGCCATTCATTACTTGAACTTGTGTAAATACGTGAAACTAATGCTGAATGCACTGAATTTTAATAAAGTAGCTTTATCAATGTATAAATCAAAGAGATATAGTGGAGTAAGTATTTTCTTTGTTTGTTTTTATAGTTCAATCTTTTGATTCATCACAATACTCTTTATATGTCCCTTGTTTGGTCCAATGAGGCAGTTGAGCCAGATGTTGTGCAACATATGCAGCAGCTACACATCTTGACAGTGACTTATTTGGTGAATGTTTTACTAATTTTACTTTATTAATCAATTGATTGAATCAAGTGCTCATAGACCAAAATGACACCATCACCATGCTTGTTTTGTCCAAACAAAGCTGTTAAAAATAAATTAAAATTCTTAAAATACTTAAACTGATTACTATGGATTGTCAAAATAGTTGATGATTCTTTTTTTGTCAATCGACTAATTAATTTAAGCATTTCAGCTGTACTTGTATATATTGTTGGGTAATTTAATTCATAACAAGACATATTTAATTCTTAGTTCTTACTTACTTTTGTGTGCAAAACAAACCAAACCTTAATTTGTAAAGTAACATTATTACATTTACAATTTGTAAAAGTATAATGCGTCCATCTAAATGTAGGGAGTAGTAGTAAAAAGTAACTTGAAAATAAAAGACTCAAGTACAAATACCTGACATTGTTAGTTAAGTTCAGTACTTGAGTAAAGTTACTTTCCACCACTGGAGTTTCATGGCCCATTGAAGATCTGACTGGGTTGGAAATGTTGCCTATTTAAATATATACTATTGTGGTCAGTGTGCAGGCTTTTCTCAAACAACTGGTTGCTATGACATCTTTCTGCTGAACACTGACTGACTCACAAAACCTTATGAGAACATTTCAACAGAGATATATTGTGTTTGGAAGCATCATGATTCTCCCTGTAATTGAGAGTGCCCACAATGTTCTGCTCAGTCAGAGAGATAGGCACCGAAATGTACTGTTGTATGTATTTATACCAAAACACTCACTAAGTGCCACTAAACAACGGAGCTTGAATCCCATTTTCTTCACTCAATCACATTTACATTGAATCAGTCCGGTGTATTGCCAACCGGGTTTTCGCATCCAAGGAATTTGCCGTAGTGTTTGGTGCAAAACAATAAACTTAGTAATAGAAAATAAAGATTAAGTAAGTCCTTTAACAGTCTAGAAACATAATTAAAATGGATTTTATTTTTACAAAATATTTATTTTAAAAAGAAAGAGCTGTACAGTTTTATGCAATATGCCAAATATCACAGATTATAGAGAATATGGGCAATCATGTACAGAGACGATGATCCAAAAGGGTCGGCCACAGTCTCTCCTGCAGACCGTAGGGTCCTGGCAGCCTATATATGGTCTAAAAGGCAACCTATAAATGGATCCATGGATATATATCCAAACCATAAGGAAAATACAGCACGCTGTATTCTGAATATTTGTTTAAGTAAGTCTTTCCCAGGGGCATTGTGTTTTTGAGCAGCTGTTAATTGTGGCTACTGAGCAAAATTAAAATGTTTCTTCAATTAAATCCCAAGCCTGAAAGATTGAGAAATTGATTTCAGCCAGGAGTGTCTACCAGCAACTAATACTAATGATAGCGTAAGTAGGTAGAATGGTCTTAATAAAAAAAAGCTATTTTAATAAATGGAAAAAGTAAAGGTCAAACCCAAAGATCTATCCTCATAAAGGTGATGGTAAAACAGAACAACAATGTCCTTACTCTTCCACTAGCAGTGGTGGAAGAAGTGCAAATATCTTTTATTGAGTAAAAGTAGAAATACCGCTCTGTAAAAATTCTCTGTTACAATGAAAGTCACACATTCAAGATTTCACTTAAGATAACACTATTAACAGAAATGTTTGTATTATATATTATATATAGTTACTGATGGTATTGTTACGGATGCTTTAACAACATTGCAAGATTTTAATGTACAGCTTGTGGAAGTGGAACACATTTTAACCAATTTATATACTGTTGGATCTGTAATACATTATATTTTATAAATTTGTCTCATGTTTTGTTTGTAAAATCTTCACCTGTGAAGTAAGTAGTAGCTAAAACTGTCAGATAAATCTAGTGAAGTAAACTGTACAATATTTCCCCCTGAGATGTAGTAAAGTGAAAGTAGAAAGTCGAATGAAATTCAAGTACTCGAGTAGAGTAAAAGTACATAACATTTCAAGATTATTTCCTCAGGAACTCTACAAAAGTGTAAAAAAAAAAGATACAGATTACTCCTTAAAAACTCATGAATAAATGGATTTTCACTCTGTGTACTGTCTTAAAACATTTTCTCCATTTCCCTAAAATGTAGGGTGAAATAATGGGACTGTGATCATACATAACATAATCAATTTTGGGGCAAATTTCAGCCTTCACTATGGAGTTTTGATCCATCTGCAATTAAATGAGCAGTTTATTTCCATGTCATCTTCTAAAGTCTAGTGTAGTATGATAAGAGTAGCTGCAGTAAATTGAAATTGATCAGATACAGACCAAGGTTCATTTCTCAAATGATTTGGTAGCTCCTCTTGATGAGAACATGTTGACCCCTTTTAGACTTCACAGCTTGGACGAGATGCACTGAATGTCCCCAGCTCTTTGAAAAATATCTTTCCCGAAGTTCCCCATGGTCCACAATACAGATACATTTGCAGACAACCACAGAAAATGATTCTCTGATTATAAATGCAAACTTTAAATATAATGGAAGGGACACTGACTCTGTCGTCCTTAAACTCATGCAGACAAATGTTTATTTTCCCCTTCAACTTATCAGTAACTAAATGGGCATTTTAATAGTTGTAGATTTGGATTTGCTGTAATAAGACAACACAATACATTGCTACATTATTTCGTTTGTGGTGTGCATAAACTAGATAGTCCCCATCATCGGACACAGTGACGTGCGGTGAGGATCGTGGCTGGTGAGGCACTGACAATAATATATAAATATAAATAAGTCAAATTTACAAATATATGAACCCAATAGAGTAGCTTACATCACCATTCAATTGGCAGCTTGCACATTGACTACTGGTTGTTTTTCATATCAGCATTCGTTACACACACATAGGTAAGGTACATATTTGATTCCACCGGGAGCATGTGTGCCGCGATCTGCCCCACCGACCTGCCCCACCGGGAGCGTTTCAGAAGCGGCGCGCTCGCGGGCGCCACCCGCGAAAATCGGGAGATTCCGCGATAATCTGTGTAACAACCACGGATGTATAAAGAGAACAACAAACACATAAACGGTTACTTTACCTGTCTGACGTTGGATTGCTGTTGATTTGGTCATATTTCCTTGTTTTTTGAGACATTTTTAAGCTTGGATATTGAATCTTACATTTTTGTGGTCAAAGCAAATATAAGAAGAAGAAAAGAAGTGTAGAAGAAGAGCAACGTCAGAACAAGCATAAACCCGACCCGTGGGCTCTAGCACGCCCTCTTCTTTGAGGCAGAGTAGTGTTTGCCTCCCCTGTGTGCTTTTTCACTGCGGTTTAATGTCAGATCAGCAACACTAAATATGTTCTACACAGACGTGAAATACAGTACCTATTCTATGGAAGGAAAGGACATAAAAGTGTCTACAAATATTACAGTGGTGACAAACAATGAGAAAGCAAAAGGCACGCACTCAACCTAGCTTGTGAGGGATTGCGCAATCTGAGGTGAGACACAGCTCATCTCTGCCTCACCTCACGTGTCTCCTCTGTTTGAACAGGACATGCGCTACTTCAGCGATTTTGATTATAAAAATGCTTGAAATGATTGGAATCATACAGAAATTAAATTTATAGCACAGATCAGTAGAGAAATATAAATATATGAGGCTCTGCCTCACCTGCCTCCCCTGACCGCACGTCCCTGATCGGACATATTGTGTCATCTTACTGGAAGGAGCACCTGATCAGAAAACTATTTTAAGTGTTGTATAGGGAACATCAGTGTCACCTGGAGGACTTGTTGAGCTAATAAAAGCATCATGCAAGCTATTTCATACCTTCAGATCTTACTTTAAAGACACAATCACCCTTGAGTTAAGACAACCAACAAATCTGCAACGTGTATTTGATGAGGCAATGATGAGGTATTTTTATGTAGGTATTTATTTTGGAGGGGGAAAGGATTGATGAATGATTTAACCTTTAATCAGTGAGGCAGCTGGTGAATCTAAGACAAAACACTCACCCATTACAATTTAATCCTAACATTTGATCACATACTTTTGTCAGTTTTAAGGACATCACATCATACAGACCTGCTCAGATATTTGCATTAAAACAGTAAAGCAGTGCCTTTATTTTATTTTATTGATCCTCCACACATATACCTTATTTACACTGCATGGTACAGGCACGACTTGACTCAACTCGCTTGGAACCAATCTTTTTTGGTTTTCAATTAGTAAAAGTTGTGGATAGTACCTTGTACCCAGTACTTTTTTTTGGAAACTCCGCAGTTGAGGTTCTAAGCGACCCAAGGCAATAGTAGAAGGTGGATTTAAAACACTGCAGACCACTGTTTGATCAGAGAGAATTGTCACTAGCACGACACAGGACAATTTTAAATAGCCAAACAACTGTCAATAGCAATTGCAAATTTATATTCAATTGACTCAGATTTTAAAAAAAGGCAGCCGGCAAAACCCCCCAATGTAGACATTCCTCTCGATCACAGCAGTTTTTTGTGGCGTTGCTCTGACGGTCAACTACGACTCTAACCTACATTGTCAGGGTACCATCTGCAGGGGGAAACAAAATTGACCTGGTACCAGAAGTGGGTCGAGTTGAGCTAAACCTTATGTTACGTCCCTTTTCTATTGGTCCAGGGAAGGGTTAGGAACTAACACGAAGCAACCCAAATGATATAGAAATAGACCATGAACCATAAACAATATTTATTTTGTTCACGTACAGTTCAATCAGAGTGAGTCTTAACACAGCGTGGGAGAGGATGGGACAGGTGTGGTCATGCCAAACCAATATAACAAAACTTGGCCTAACTAACTAACCTCTGAAATCAACAAAACCAAATACAGATGGGGCACCGACCAATAAGCCTAGTGTATCTAGACACAGAAAAGCAACTACGTGTTTGCCAATGTACAGGGTTTCTTGTTTCTTTCATGTATTGTAGTACATTTCCTGCCCCCAAGGTTAATGTATCTTTTAGATTTAGTTCCTCAACTCCCAGCTTCCTCTTCAACCTGTCTCGTTCAAGTGTGAATTTCTGGCAATGACAAATGATTTGATCTACAGATTCTGGTATTTGGCAGTGCTCACATAGTCCTGTTGTGTGTTTATTTATTAGTTGCATTGTTTTGTTCAGCCTTGTGTGTCCAATTCTCAGTCTGGTTAGTATGTTTTCTTCTGTGGTGCTTGTTCTGGATGTCCTCCCTTTGCCAACTTCTTTCTGAGCAGCATGAAGATGTCTTCCTGTTTCTCCTACGTCCCAACTATGCTGCCATTCCTTAAAAATGTTTCTTTTGATTATTGATTTAGCTTCTGCTTTGCTGAATAAAATGTCTGTCGTGTGCCAAATTTCTAAAGCTTGTTTTGCTAATTTATCTGTTCTTTCGTTTCCTTTTACCCCTCTGTGTGCTGGTACCCACATAAATGATACAAAAATACCAATTTAATTGCAGACCTGCTAGCTCCCCATTCTGACCCTGTTAGACACCTCATTACATTTAAAGTATTTTTACATTCCATAACTATCCTCTGAATATGCTCATTCCATGTTAATTTATCATCAAACCACACACCAAGAAACCTAAAAACTTTCACTTCTTCAATCTATTGTCCGTACATCTTTATCTGAGCATCAACTCCTCTCTTTCTAGTAAACATGATTGTTTTACTTTTTCCCACAGCAAAATTTGAATTCCCATGAATAAGACCATCTTTCTACCACATTCACAGCCTCTTGTACTTTCCCTTTAATATGGTTTATGTTCTTCCCTCTCTTCCACAGTGCTCCATCATCAACAAATAGGGATCTCCTAATATCACCCTGAACTTGAAGGAAAACATCATTTATCATGATGGAGAACAGAATCGGAATGATGACACTAACCTGTGGTGTACCATTCTCTACCAGGTATCTTCTAGATAGTGCTGACCCAATTCTGACTTGGATAAATCTGTTACTTAAAAAATCTTTAATCCAATTATATGTTCTGCCACCTATTCCTATCATACTTAATTTAATCAATAACTCCTCCCTCCAAACCATATCATATGCCTTTTCTACATCAAAAAATACAGCCATCACTAACTCCTTATTCACCTGGGCCTTCGTGATTTCTGTTTCTAAACAAATAATTGGGTCCATAGTTCCTACCTTTTCCGAAATCCACTGGACTCCATATAAAATGTTAATCTATCTGTAATCATTATCTTACCTACATGGGATGTTAATGCTATGGGTCTATCATTTATTGGGTTTGATGAGTCTTTGCCTGGTTTCCTGATTGGGATAATCACAGCTTCTTTTCAAGAACTAGGTAGTCTCTCCACTTACAAAACCCTACTATAAAAAAATAACAATTTCATCATTGCTATACTACCTAAATGATTAAGCATTATATAACAAATTTCATCCTTCCCTGGCGATGTAAGTGCTCCTCTTTCTATTGCTCTTTTCAACTATTCTAAAGTAAATGGAGCATCATTTGGACTATTAGTATTGTCTCTTTTTACAAGAATTTCCGGATGAGCTGATTGTGTCCATTCTCTTCCTCTCTTACCTTCCACTGTCAGGTTGGCAGAGCTGTGGATTTCTGTTAATGCTTTTGCCATCATCTCTGCCCTCTCCCCATCCGATGCTGATGTTTCCTTCCCCCTCTTCAATACTGGATACTGCCGCACTTTTCTAATTCCTCTCATGCTTCTTATCATCCCTCAAATCTTTCCCACAGGTGTTGATCTTCCAATTCTGCTGCAAAAATTCTGCAAGCTTTCCCTTTTTGCTTTACAAATGATTCTACGAACCTTTGCTTGTTCTTGTTTGTGTTGTATTAAGTTTTGGAAATTATGTGATCTTCTTAATAACTTAAGAGCTTTGATCCTTTCTTTCACTGCACTCCCACACTCATCTCTCCACCAGGGGACTACCTTTCTTTTTATCCTTCCTTTACTTTTAGCAATATTTGATTTGCTGCTTCCAGTTTTGTTAATCTCCTCAATATCTTCATTTAATTCTATTTTATCCATTTCTCGCTCACATATATAATCAAAAAGTACTCACTTTGCCATACTAAATACCCACTTACCTACTATATCTCCCTGTTCCTTACTCCTTTGTAATGATACTTTACGACTTATTGGGAAGTGATCACTACCCACTGATGTTTCATCTTCTATATCCCACTCATATTGCTGCTAAATTTCTTGATAAAATAGGTAAATCTAGTGCAGACGTACTCCCCGTGTGGACATCTAATCTAGTCCCTCTACCAACATTTAAACAAACCAAATTATTTTCTTCTAGTAACTCTTCTATTACCTCTCCATTTGCATCTGTTCTTACTCCACCCCATAATGTGCTATGTGCATTCAAATCTCCACATACCAACACCTTGTTGCCACCTATCCCTTCAATTTGTGCCAATCTATTCGCCTCTATTTTTTTTTACAAGGATTATAAAAATGAATAATTATGAACTCTCCTTCGCTTGTCCAGATCTCCAGTTACATATTCTAGCTCAGTTCCTATTTTAACTTCTCTAAATTAAATGACTTCACTAATAAATGTGGCACATCCTCCTCCTATTACCCCTAACACACGTGTATCCAGCTATTCTGAAGTCCAAATTTGCCCTTAACCATGTTTCCTGTATGCATATGACATCTGGTTTACTAGATACATTTTCAACATATTTTCTTAATTCTTGTCCATTAGCCAACAAGCTCCTAGCATTCCATTTTAGTAGGTGAAGCATTGTGTATTAAAACTATTCGTCCCATATTTGCTCTTGACTTGCTTGACTACTGAGATCATTTCTTACTTCCTCCCAAGTTAGTCCTCTAGGTGGTGAACTGCTGCTTTAACAATGATCTAGATTCTCTCTGTCTTGGATTTGACCTCCATTGTAGCATTTACTACCCTGCTATGAAAGTGATAGCTTTTTTACTCGATCATTATTTTCCCCTCATTTGACTGGTGTAGGACTGCTGTAGGTTGTTTACTGCCTTACTTCTTCCTTCCGTCCCTCCACTCTCCGACCCTCTTCACTGGCTCTGCATAGGTGATTTTATTCTGCACCCTCACCTGCTGTATTTCCCTCTCCCTTTTCAACACCTCACACCCATAGTAAGCCACACTGTGATCACCCCCACAGTTACAACACTTTGGTTGTTCATGTCTACATTTCCTGCACTCGTGGTCTTCTCCACACCTCGCACACCTCCCTCTGCCTTTACACGCTTTAGCTGTATGTCCGAACCTTTGGCAGTTGTAACACCTCATAAGCTTTGGAATTAACTCCTTAACAGTGTAACTCAAGTAGCCTAAAGAGACTTTCTGTGGTAGTTCTTCCTCCTCAAAATCCAGCACAACGTAATCACTGTCTTTCCTTATCCCCTCTCGAGTTATTTGCAGCCTTTGGGTTCCTTTCAAAGTTCCTCCTTTAAAGTTCGCTTTAATTTCCTCCATCGTGACTCCAAACGACACCCCCCAAATCACTCCCTTACTCCACTTACTTTCTTTTTGGATACGGTTTGTACTCACTACTTTAAAAGTAGTCCTATTTCCTTAATCCTGTCCACTCGCTCTCTTTGCTCTTCATTTCTACAAACAATCAACAAATTTCCATCTTTCAAAACTTTCGTCATGAGAATATCTCCGATCTGATTTTTTAATACGGTGGTTAGTTTCACCGTGCTCATGGCAGAAACCCCTCTCTCTTCTCCAAACCTCAAAATTATTTTAAACTCCGAACTGTCTGGATCCTCTGATCCTCCACCACTCCTGATTTTCTTCGTGCTAGACGTGACAAAATCCCCACTTCTTTTCTCACTCCTTTTCCCACTACCTTGGCTAGTCTCCATACTGTTATCACTCTCTACCAAGTCAGAATCTCCCCACTCTGGTCCATTCACAACACAGTTGTGCCGCCCCGCCACAATTTTCTTCATGTCATTATGTTTCCCCATTCTGGAAACTTCTCTTTTTTGACCTCCAACTGACAGATGTGCCTTGATGACAGAATCATCTGTCAAATTCCCCTCACTGTTTTGTTGTGTAGTTTTCACCATCCAACTTCTCCAACCTCTCCTGCTCTCGGTCCCCCCTCCCCCAGCTGAACTACTGAGTCTTCCTGCTTTTATCTTTGGCTCCCCCTCTGCCGATTGGCCAGCCTGCAGTTGGTGCAACCCACCGAGCAGCATGACCGGCACCCACAGGTGGAACCCAATCAACTGATTGACACCTGTTAGGAACATGAGAGAGAGAAAAATAATATAATAATAAGGGCAGGAGGGGATAAAACACAACACGTAACACATGCAATGGAAATGAGGCAATCGTCATTTGAGCTATTATCACTCTATTCACATGCAAACATAGTCCAAGAAGGGCAAGGATTTATTTTAAAAACATTGCTTTCTTCTTGGCTTACAAATTACTCAGATCAATAACTGCAAACATGACAGTGTATGTCCTCATTCTTCAGTGGAGCCTTCAAAACTGTATTCACAATGTAATCGCCTATTGATTACATTGTACAGACAGTCTAGGCGTCTTTGGACTTATAGTTCACGTAAAGGACAATGGGTCTGCATTGTGTTGGCTGATTGTTTTTTTTCTGAAACCAGATGACAAAGGAAGAAAGTAAGATAAGAATAGTGTGTTCCTGCTTCATTCTCTTCAAAGCAAAATGACAAATCCACAATGTACTGCTGTTATAGATGCATCTGATTATTGCTGTGATTTTTAAGATTGAATATGTGTAGAAACATGGCTGTAGATAAATCCTGATAATTATTTATATGTTCTGTGTTTAAAGTGCCATATTTAGTAATCAATCCTTGAGCTAACTCCTACAGTATTAACACTGTCAGATCACTGGGGGCTTATGTCAAAGTAGTGCTTCACATCTTTTACATCACATGTCCTTGATCACTTTTAATTGCTTCCACCTAACAATCACCACATGATGGGAGTTTTTTCCTTTTTTATGTTGCTGGATTTATACATTGCATTCCTGTCTTGATAAAACATCGCAAGCCACCTTTATACAATTTGTCAAACAACAAAAACTATTCATCTCTTTGCATCTCTGAGCTACAGCTCCCTCCACAAAATGTATGACTCCAATTGTTGTCCGTTGTGCTTATCAACATTCACGTTGTTTCCAATGCAGATTATTGTGGTGGAAAATACTCTTTTTAACCTCCCTGTGAGAAATAACCGTGATGAGAAAACTCTCTGAATGGATAGAGCTCTTTCCCCAGCCTGGGTATTGTCTTCATGGGAAGAGGGTTAAGTGGTGAGATCAGAATGACACTACAGCAAGCCAGACATAAAAATACCTTTGATATGATAACATTTATTATTTGGTTTGGATGAGTTTGGATGGCCTCGTCTGCATATGTTCAGGTTTAAGCGATGCAAGTTACATCTAAAAGAACAAGATAAATTGCAACTATTATCACCTTCATTTTCTACCCAATTTACTGTAATGAAGCTCTGTCCACCCAGGTGAAAAATAAATATGCTAAATATATTTAATCTTAGCATACTTGAGTATACTCTAGTATACTTGAAGCCCTACTAATCATCAGTATACTTAGAGTGCTATTTTGGAACAACATATTTTGTACTTAGTAGATTTTAGTTGTGATTAAATACTAGTTATGGACAATTTGAAGTGTATTTAGTATATTTTTTTGTGCTAAATTGGAACAATTTAAGTATATGACTGTGTATGTACTAATATACATGCTGATAGCCAACTTAAATTATACTTTGTGTGTGTGTTTTAAGTATATTTGAAATATATTAGGAGTATTTTACAAATATGTAAATATTACAATATTAATATATTTATATTGTGGTAATAGTATACCAAAAGTTATACTTTTGGCTTATTCCAATTACTAAGAAAGCACTTTCTTATTACTATGCTATATTACTTTGTATACTACATACTTATACATCACATTATAAATGTATTACCAGTATCCAAAATACTGAATGAACTTCCCAGATAGTAATCAAACACTTTATTGAAATTCAAATATATTATATTTATAATAGTACATTGCAAATACACTGCCAAGAATTGCACTATTTGCAAATGTATAAAATGTACCAACATCGTAAATCTAACAATTTGCAAATTAAAACTTTAAACACTTTCAAATAATTGTAATATAATGCATTTGAGAAATATAAGAAAAATATACTTGAGAGCAAAACATGTTCTGATTTAAGTTTACATGGTACATGTGTTACTAAACGAAACTGAATGACCATGTTTCAGATTAAAACACAGAAGAACACTGAACCATCAAAAAGAATTGCACCGCTGCAGACTCTCGCTCACTAAATAGAAACACAAACATGATCCACGTTATGTTCCTTTCTTTTGGTTGAACTGCTCGTTCATTTCCGTCTGATGGCCGCTCGCACGGCCGAGGCACTCGTCTGCGGAGACTCTTGAATAACAGCGTCTGTTAAGAGAAGATACGAGAGATGATGTCACAGCATATTCATACAACATTTTCTTCTATTTTGACTACACAGGAAATCCTGTTGAACCAATATTATTTTTTTGAACAGTAAATCAGGATTAACTTGAGGAACTATATCAATATGATATGCTAATATTCCTGCCACTGCAGGTCAAACATATTTCATCACTGGTGGCGTGTTTACCACGAACATGTGATCCTGCTGCTTTATAAATCACAGAAGCCTTAAATTGTCTACATACGACTCAACTTACCTACCCGTTTTGGCCTGCACTTTGGCAACGTCCAGTTGTCTTTTAGGAGGTCCCACTTTCCCAGACTTCCCAGTCAGGGTGGACAGTGGAAGGACCTCCTTTGTGAACACCAGGGCAGCCAGCTCCTGGCAAAAAAGGGTCATGCGTGATCGATTAAACTGTCACTGTGCTGCCAGCCAAGGTGTGCTGTATATGAGAACCAATGGACAGTGGCTTGCAAAAGTATTCATACCCCTTTAACTTTTCCACATTTTGTCACATTACACGCCACAAACAAATATATTTTATTGGAATTTTATGTGAAAGACCAACACAAAGTGTCACACAATTGTGAAGTACAAAGAAAATTATACATGATTTTACATTTTTTTCACAAATAGTGCAGTGTGCAAAATTATTCAGCCCCCTTTTCTCTGAGTGCAACCAATTGCCTTCAGAAGTTGCCTGATGACTGCTGAATGATTGCATGTTGACCTAATGACTAAATAGAGTCCACCTGTGTGTAATCTAATCTCAGTACAAATACAGCTGTTCTGTGACGGCCTCAGAGGTTTGTTAAGAGAATATTGGGGAGCAAACAGGACCATGAAGTCCAAGGAACACACCAGACAGGTCAGAGATAAAGTTGTGGAGAAGTTTAAAGCAGGGTTAGGCTATAAAAAGATTTCCCAAGTTTTGAACATCTCACGGCGCACTGTTCAATCCATTATCCGGAAATGGAAAGAGTATGGCACAACTGCAAACCTACCAAGACACGGCCGTCCACCTAAACTTACAGGCCGAACAAGGAGAGCACTGAGAAGAGATGCAGCCAAGAGGCCCATGGTGACTCTGGACGAACTGCAGAGATCCACAGCTCAGGAGGGGGAATCTGTCCACAGGACAACTATTGGGCGTGCACTCCACAAATCTGGCCTTTATGGAAGAGTGGCAAGAAGAAAGCCATTGTTAAAAGAAAACCATAAGAAGTCCCGTTTGCAGTTTGCCAGAAACCATGTGGGGGACACAGCAAACATGTGGAAGAAGGTGCTCTGGTCAGATGAGACCAAAATTGAACTTTTTGGCCTAAATGCAAAACGTTATGTGTGGCGGAAACCTAACACTGTACATCACCCTGAACACACCATCCCCACTGTCAAACATGGTGGTGGTAGCATTATGCTCTGGGGGTGCTTCTCTTCAGCAGGGACAGGGAAGTTGGTCAGAGTTGATGGGAAGATGGATGGAGCCAAATACAGGGCAATCTTGGAAGAAAACCTGTTGGAGTCTGCAAAAGACTTGAGACTGGGGCGGAGGTTCACCTTCCAGCAGGACAACGACCCTAAACAAAGCCAGGGCTACAATGGAATGGTTTAAAACAAAACATTCATGTGTTAGAATGGCCCAGTCAAAGTCCAGACCTAAATCCCATCGAGAATCTGTGGCAAGATCTGAAAACCGCCGTTCACAAACGCTCTCCATCTAATCTGACTGAGCTTGAGCTGTTTTGCAAAGAAGAATGGGCAAAAATCTCAGTCTCTAGATGTGCAAAGCTGGTAGAGACATACCCCAAAAGACTTGCAGCTGTAATTGCAGCAAAAGGTGGTTCCACAAAGTATTGACTCAGGGGGTCTGAATACTTTTGCACACTGCACTTTTCAGTTTTTTATTTGTGAAAAAAAAATTAAAATCATGTATAATTTTCTTTGTACTTCACAATTGTGTGACACTTTGTGTTGGTCTTTCACATAAAATTCCAATAAAATATATTTATGTTTGTGGCGTGTAATGTGACAAAATGTGGAAAAGTTCAAGGGGTATGAATACTTTTACAAGCCACTGTATACAGTAGGAAGATCTCTACCTACCTATTATGAATTGATAGACGTTATTCACATATGAATATGACGAGCCGGATCTCCCTTCCAGCTCCTCCTCTATTGCTGACGACCATCATTATGTTGCCTGTGTATTTGTCAAGCTGTGCCAGGAACGTGGCTTGACCAAAGTGGTTATACGCATGAATTCTGCATTTACCTGAAAAAAAACAGTGAAAGAAATGTTTTATTGTTTTAGCTTGCAATGTTTAAGCAATTCATACCTACTTCCTACTGATTTTCCACACACACACACACACACACACACACACACACACACACACACACACACACACACACACACACACACACCTTACATCCCCATACGCCCATTCACATATTCTACCTAAAGGAGAAAAAAAAACAACAAGGTCAAGATAGAGCCAACATTTCTGCAGCAAACTATGGCTTAGTTCATATAGAACTTATCAATGCCATCATATGTCATGTTACTCACCTGCATTGAGAGGTTGCCTGGACAAGATGTGAGCTACTTTGTTGATTCGGCCCCGTAGTGCTGTACCTGAAAGTAATGGAAAATATTACAAGGTTAGTTTTCAACCAGAATGACAAATAACCAGCTGCAGAGGTGCGTCTGCCTGATCTTGCATTGTACATATTTTATTGTATATTATTCCATATTTCGTTGGCAATACACCAAATCACATTCCCTGCATATGAAACCATAACATTAATTGGCAATAAATCGGATTTATTTTATTTATTTTTTCAGGCCACCGCAGTATAACGAGCCACTTATACTGTAATGTCAACCAACTGTGTAAACCTCTCTGCAGTTTAGCTCATGCCGAGCTCGACCAGCAGGTGCCAGCCGGTTAAGATGTAGGTAGCCTGTGTTAGCAAATGACGCAGCCTGAGCGGCGTTAGCATAACCGGCTATAGCCTAGATAACCATTAGCAGCAGAAGGGCGTTCCGCCTCGGGGCATCGTGAAACGAAGCCTAGTATCAGGCTCGGGTTGCGACAAGCCCCGCAGTGCACGACAACCAGCGTTGTTACCTTTCACGCGGTGTTTCTAGCTAGTGCTGAGCCAGATAGCAAGTGCTAGCGAACCACGATGTGACTATAGCCACATGGTGGAAGTTAGCTGTTGACGCACGCAGCCTGAGAGGCAGCAGCTTGGTGAGCAGAGTGTTCTCTACCGAAGGTCCTCTGCTTTGGAAGCAACATTGAGACGAAGCCAGAGTATTTCACAATCAGCGCAACTATGCTCACCGGCGCCAAAGCCGCTAGCTCGTGCTAACTCACATAGCAGGCCATTCAGCATCCTCGGACACGTGCTAACCTAAATTCACCAACCTCTCAAATATAATTGTCAAAAGAACCATATCCGTGTTCGTAAAACAAATACTTCTAAAATAACATGTTACTTAAAATGGCAAATGATTGGACTTACCTTATAACTTGGTCCTGCTCGGTCGGTCAGAATCTGATCAGAATGCCAAGTCCACGCTCAGAGTCACGTGTCACGTTGGTGAAGTGACGTTTCCTTACGCAGAGCGTCACGTGATGATTCAGTCACGTAAAGTTTACTTGATTTGCCTACATTCAGGTTATACATATTTTCAGGTTATTGCATATTTACGTAATGTTTAAGTGTTTGAATCAATAAACTTTTGATTTCATACATTTCAGCTACATTTTACTTAAAAATATTATTGAATGATTATGAGTGTAGCTATTTGTGTACTTTATACAATTTTGATAATTTAAACAATTGGAAAGGTTATAAAGGGGCTTTCGGTGCATCATTCTTCTAATACGCATAATCAATAATAATTAACATTTTCCTCAAGAAATATACACATAATGTACTGAAATATAAGCATGAATAAGATGTACCAAAACGTCAAGATATCAAAATAGTTTAAATCATCATCCGGTGCATTTGTTTCAATGGTAATTTAGAGCATACGTTTTGAAATATAAAAAAAATATGTTTGAAAACAAAGTTCAAAGAAGTACATTTAAGTAATTGCACAGAACTTTCACTTAAAGTATATTTTTTTTATAATATATTTCTTGAAAGTATACTACAGTACAATTATTTTAAAGTGTGTTAAAAGTTGAATTTTGAAAATAGGTGAAAGCGTAACTTTTGTATACTTTTTATATATTTACAGAAAGTACAATTCTTTGATAGTATATTTGCAGTGTACTATTGAAAATGTCAGTATATTTTAAATACAAAAAAGTACATTTTTTTTTCCGCCTGGGCAGGCTCTCTGTCTCTCTGCCTTTCGTACGTTCATGCTGCTGTTACTCACGCCCCTCCACCTCCCCATCAGTCCTCCCCCAGTCCTAGCTGATTCATCAGCTATGTCATTTCATCAGCCTCATTAGTCACCATCACTACAGTCTGGACTCCACGGGGGAATTTATCTTGCTGCTCCTCAGGGCATAGGCCCTCAATTAAAGCTACCTGTAGAGTCTAAGAGCTAAAGACTAGACTTTATAATCACATCATCAATTGTAATGAACAAATGTATTTTCTTCATTCAGTTGTCCGTCTTGATTAAAATCTCTGTGGTCAACAAATTATTCCACCTCATGGTGTTCCAACTTGTAAAGACACTGGATTCAAGCTAAAACCTTTGAGAACAACAATCATCCAGAATAATTGTGAATCCCAACTTCCAAAATAGTTAGCTTAAAGTTTGGATTAAAGGAATAGTTGAATATTTTGGAAAATACGCTCATCCAATTTCTTGTAGAGATTTGGATGAGAAGATTGATATCCCTTACACCCGTGGGTCCCCCATTTGGACGCAGAGTACATCAAAACTTAGAGAGTTTTGTGTTAAAAGTAACTGGCAGAGAACCCACGAAGAACGAATATAATGATGTTATAGTTCTGCAGAAACCTCAGCGTCCTGGGAACAACATGAACTAGGTCACTTCTACATGAGACAAACACATCTCCCATCAGCCAAGCAAACAAATAACAAAATATCATAAATCATACTCGATATGACTGGGACAGACCGGAGAAAACAGCTGCTACACTCCGTTAGCAACGTGCTACCTACGAACATGCAGCATGAAAAAGCATGTCCGCCTGACGGAGATTACGGACATAGTTTCCATTTCTCTCCCCGGTAAACCATCGCAGAGATATTCAGCTTCGAACACAAAAAGTCACACAGCTTTCATCGAATATTGTACTTACTTTTGGTCGAATCTCAGCGAAAAAATGGAATATCTCCGTACTTCCACTGCATGCATGTCCAGCTGCTGGTGCTCCGTGTGAATCCGTTCGATTCGTGTCTCTCCGACACTCCTCGGATTCTTGGGAGGGTTGGAAGCTCAGCAAATCAGATTTCAGAGATGGGACGTTTTTGAGCTTTATTGGCTAATAGTGTCAATCATCTAGCTTTCAATTCCAGGCAATTCTATTGGCTCCTACGGTTCGAAGGATGTCTCAATGGTGAAAATCGGAGAAGGGGGGGCTGAGATACAGCCCTGAACAGAGAGAATGGCTGAATCTGAAGCAGTATTTGACCTTAAACTAAACAACTAAAAAGGGCTTAGAAAGAGCTTAAAACACTCAAAAAAGGTCCAATCTTCTGTCTATTGATTCATTGAACATCAGGAGTGATACATAGAAGTGATATAGAGTGTTTTTGAATTTAAAAAATACTTTTTTATTCAAATATTGGAATATTTGATCAGTTTTCTAATTTTATATGCTCTATATTTTATAAATGTTTCACTGTATAGCTGTGTATATAGAGCCTATATCAGTTGTTCTAAGAGCTCAGCATATTTAAAGTCTTGGATATCCATACTTTCCAAAAAACAATACCCTAAAAGTGCTGTTTTCCCAGATCGAGCTTTTGAGTTTTCCAAGTTGTGCTGTGTTCCATCCTTATCTTATGTGAACCTGTAACATGTATTCTGATAGTTCCATCATTTTTCTCATCTCAAAAATATATAAAAAAATCAAAAAAAAAATATATATATTTTTTTAAAATTTTTTATTTAATTATACACTTAATTAGGTATTTCTTATCTTTATTCTAGCTGAGGCCTGCAAATAGGCCTCGCGTATAAAAAGGTTAACCTTAATTAATGGCTGTTAAGTACGGAGCTACAGCCAGGATGGAATTATCTTAGTTTAGCAACGAATATGGAAAACAGGGGGAAACATCTATCCTTGCTTTGTCTAAGTTAATTCACTTCTGCCTCACTTCATGGACCTCAAAGATCAGTCAAATCATCACTCACGGTCTAATGCAACTTCTTCCCACAACTTTCAACTGCACCTCACAGTCTTCCTTTTCACTTTTTCAGGAAGTGCTACCCTGAGACTTCCACTTAGCACTTATTGTATTCATACTAGCTTGTTGCACTTATTGTATTCGTATTACTTATAGCACTAACTGTTTTTCTTGTTTCTGCACTGTACTTTGGCTCTGAGTTATGCTCTGCTTCATGCTCTTAGATGCTTGTTTGGAAAAGGAAATGTACTTATGACTTCTGGTGACTAGTAGTTCTTTTGATTACCAATGTTGAATGCACTTATTGTAAGTCGCTTTAGATAAAAGCGTCTGCTAAATGACTGTAATGTAATGTAATAATGACCTCAACCACATCTCCAAAGTTCACTAATTAACATGTTGCATATCGTTGTATATCCTCAAACTAAAATGTGTAGTTTAATGGGCAATGTAGTATAAATACGCAACTTTTGTTTGTTTACAAGAAAACTCCACAGAACACATTTAAGTAGTGAACAGGTGTGTTTTTTTTCTTGGACAGTGGTTAGCTTTTCCCCTGATTCCAGTCGTTATGCTAAACTATTTACTTGCCTCCTGGCTCCAACTTTAATTAGAGTGAGATCAATCTTCCGACCAAACTCTATGCAAGAAAGCCAATAAGTGTATTTCCCTGTCATATCATTCCTTCGAACCTGACAAATATATTCACATTGGATCCGAGACCTCAACGCACTGCAAATTAAGAAAACTTGTACATAGTCAAAACACAAGCAAATGAAGAAAACAAATTACCTCTCTGCTCTTAGCTGTAAAGTCATCAAGTGGTAGTAAACGTTTCAGTACGTAAACAAACACTGCAGCTCCTCAAGACCGAAGTAAAGTTCCTTTGTCTTGCTTCTTTAACTGCTCGGTGAAGTGAAGTAGATTAGCCCCAACGGCAGCATCAACTTTGGCCCTGGAGGGAAAGCAAAGTTTCCCCTGTGCTTCCCAACCACTGGATTTGTTTAATTTGTTTATCAGCTAATATTTAAGTACTAGCTGCCTATTTTTTCATTACAGAAAGGGTCGGTATACATTTGCAAATGTTATCTATACAATTAAACTGCAACTTATTTTGACTTGTTTTAAACCATAAGCAGTTTCACTAGATAAGAAAACATCAGTTTATTTCAATTTGATGAGGATATTCTAATACTTATATATTTGTAGATGGAAAGGGCATACAGGAATAATTATTTAATAGCTTCAAGGCATTTTCTCTAATCAACAAACTGGGAATAGATAATCAAAAATTAGTTTTTTCTCCATAATGAAACAATATTTCAGAGCTGTGCTACAGTTTCTTCTGCTGGATAGCTCTGTAGTTTTCATAACATCATAGCTAGAAATATATTCAATTAAGCAATTACATTTATACTGCATTATTGGCTGATAGTTGATTAAAACACAAGGGAAAATTAAGTTTGTGTTGTGAATGTAAATTAAACAGTAAGTTGAGGACAAGAGAGCACTGGCTGCATTGTGGGTTGATTTGGCTGTCCCTCTAAAGCTGGTTAGATGCTCGTAAAAAGGGACGTCATTAGAAGTCTGACTTTATGACTTTGTTGTTCCTCCATTAGGCTCGTTTTCTTGGTCGAAGCTTTCGAAGGTAAAAATTGCAAATGTGAAATGCCTCACTTCATGGACCTCAAAGATCAGTCAAATCGTCACTCACGGTCTAATGCAACTTCTTCCCACAACTTTCAACTGCACCTCACAGTCTTCCTTTTCGCTGTGACAACTGAGCCACCTTTGATAAAAAATGTGAGTTACTGTTGAAAGCGTGTGAGCAAACCCATTCTCCTCTATTGTTGCCCCTGTTTCTTCACCACGATAACTGCCTCCAATAGGAACAAAAACATACACATCACACACACACAATGCCTCCACAGCAAAGCCATTACAAGCAACACACCATATCACATGACCTCAGACATGACCCTCCGTCTGTTCATAGATACAGATCTCTGGCCTGGGAACAGCACAATATAGCAGGAGTTTGGTCCTGTATTAAAAAAAAAAAAAAAAAAAAAAAAAAAAAAAAAAAAAAAAACACACACACACACCACCTCTCCAGACTGGAGTCATAATACATAAATGTATTGTAATGAAAAGATGATGATATTTAAGTGCACTAAGACTTGATCCAGGGGAAATTCACAAGCTACCCAGCAGTATCTAAAAGTAGCATGTTTACAATAAAGGAATAGAAATAAACCCCATGCTGCAATAATAAAGTTGGGTACACATAACCGTAATGCATCAATAATCATAATTCAATAATATAATATAATTAACCTGAAATTGTAACGGGTGTAGTAAGGACCCAGGAGCAGTACAACAAACACCAGGGATGATTTGAATCGAAGCTTTCATTTCTTTGTAACACACAACAGGTTGGAAGGAACACAGCGGCAGGCTCTCGTGGTCGGGGACAGAAGGCGGAGTGAATTACCGGGGCAGAGGCAAGGTAGGGTAGTCACAAATAGGCAGGGTCGGTATCCAGGGTCGGGGACAGAAGGCTGAGTGAATTACCGGGGTAGAGGCAAGGCGGGGTAGTCCAAGACAGGCAGAGTTGGTAACGGGGAATAAGTCCAAAGGGAAACGCTGGAAGGTCTGGCATAGAAGCGGAGAACGATCTGGCAGTGAGTGTGTGTGAGACTAGGGTCTAAATAGTAGGTGCAGCAGAGAGAGCAGGTGAGAGTGATTGGGCTGATGAGGTGGGTGTGACTAACAGGTGCACTGAATGAGCTGATTAGGTGAGCGAGAGATAGAGTGACAGGAGAGAAGGGGCAGAGCTGTGACAGAAATGGGCTATTCTTCCGAAAGGGTACTTTCACCACCCTTACTAAAAGTGTAGCCTTTACATTGCCGTTCACAAGTTTGGTATCACCTGTGTTATTGGTGTTTTTCTTTTTTTCGATATTCAATGGAAATATATTATATAATGTAAAATATTATTCAATATTGTAACAGTCATGGAAAAAGTTTAATTCAAACACTAAATATATCATTTACATTTGACATAGGTTTGGCCCCAGAATAGTATTTAACTAAAACCTCCTCCCAGCTGGTCGTGCCTGGAACCCTAGGGAGGTGCCCAGGTGGCATCCTTACCAGATGTCCAAACCACCTCAACTGGCTCCTTTCCACGCAAAGGAGCAGCGGCTCTACTCCGTGTCCCTCACGGATGACCGAACTTCTCACCCTATCTCTAAGGGAGATGCCCGCCACCCTCCTGAGGAAACCCATTTCGGCCGCTTGTACCCACGATCTAATTCTTACGGTCATGACCCAGTTCACATAACTGTAGGTGAGGGTAGGAACGAAGATTGCCCGGTAGATAGAGAGCTTTGCCTTGCGGCTCAGCTCTCTTTTCGTCGGTAAAGCGACTGCAATACCGCCCCACCTGCTCCGATTCTTCGGCCAATCTCACGTTCCATTGTTCCCTCACTCGCGAACAAGACCCCGAGGTACTTGAACTCCTTCACTTGGGATAAGAACTCATTCCCTACCCGGAGTGGGCAATCCACCGGTTTCCTGCTGAGAACCATGGCCTCAGATTTAGAGGTGCTGATCCTCATCCCAACTGCTTCACACTCGGCTGCGAACCGATCCAGTGAGTGCTGGAGCTCATAGCCCAATGAAGACATCAGGACCACATCATCTGCAAAAAGCAGCGATGCAATCTTAAGACCGCAAGGTCTTGGGTGCCTCAAGGGGCAGTAAACCTTGAACACCGTGGTGGACAACAGTGGTCAGGGAAGCCGAAGAAAGTGACCTTCCGGGATATGTTATCCCGGAGGACTCCTGAGGCAGTTGCAAGGTACCGACAGACCCGAAGGGCTACAGCTGTGAAGGAGGCAAAGCAGCGGGTGTGGGAGGAGTTTGGAGTAGCCATGGAGAAGGACTTTTGGTCGGCACCAAGGTGTTTCTGGAAAACCATCCGGAACTTCAGGAGGGGGAAACGGGGAAACATCCAAGCTGTATACAGCAAGGATGGGACTCTGTTGACTTCAACTGAGGGGGTTATCGGGTGGTGGAACTCCTGAATCCGACTAATATGCCCTCTACTGTAGAGGAAGAGCTAGAGGCTGATGGGGGAGCATCATCAATTTCACAGGTGGAAGTCACTGAGGTAGTCAAACAACTCCACAGTGGCAAAGCCCCAGGGATTAATGAGATCCGTCCAGAAATGCTGAAGTCACTGGGTGTGGAGGGGCTGTCTTGGATGACACGTCTCTTCAACATTGTGTGGAGGTCTGGGACGGTGTCTAGGGAGTGGCAGACCGGGGTGGTGGTTCCCATTTTCAAAAAGGGGGACCAGAGGGTGTGTGCCAATTACACACACAAAATACCCTTAAATTTTTAATTTGTTTGTTTCAGTCCAGAAAATTGTAAGTGACCCTTCATTATTGAAACACAATTGGGCATTTGTGCTCTAAATAATTTGAGTTACAGTCTTTCTTTGAATTCTCTGCACTCTACTCAAGGGTTAGATTGAAGAAGTTTTAAACTGTGATTTGTCAGTCATTAGTATGTTCAGCCAATTCCTATATTGCTAACGTTTGACTAACTTTCTATTTATATTGGGAAGTTTGAAGAATAGCTTTGCTTAATCAACACACCTGTTAATATTCCAGCTTTTATATGTATTATAGTGCACTTGACACTGAAACAGGAACCTGTTTCTATTTAAATCTGCACACATAAGCTTCCAAGCATCATCTTTTACCAATGACTGGTGATTCATTTTATTCTTATTTAACTGTTGTTAAACTTTTTCTGCCCTTTCAGTTGTCAATCTGGTTGAATCATTGTACCGCATTTTGTTCTCTATGTACATGACTTTTTTTGCAAACCCTTCTTACAAAATTACATCTATTTTTAAAATGAAAGACTATTTAAAATATAGAGTAGTCCTCTCATCTACAGTTTCCGGTTGTGTGTGTTGATTGTTACTTTTGTACTTTTACTGGAATATATTTTTGAATTCAGGACTTTTACTTGTAACACTGTTGGATTGTGTTTTACTTAAATAAAATATTTGAGTACTTCTTTGACCACTGCTGATATCATGTGACTCCACCTATCCTGCTTCCTTTGAACATATAAGTTCTTTCTTGTCTTGTGTTGATGCTTGTTCATTACGCAGGGGTTAAATGTGGAATACATCTGTTTTTTATAAGTATAAAATGCATTTCAAATTAATTTACTTTTAGATATAAATGTATGTTTGCAGAGCAATCAAAATTAAGCCTATTTCTGACATAAAAATTATAGACTTGTGTCCAATTTAATTTCATGAAATGCTGTCTGCCCTCTCTAAATAGGGATTCATTTTGTCAGGAATGGGGAGAATTAATTAAATGTAAATAAAGACATGTTAGCGTCCCTGCACTTCAGACCTTCTTTACACAGAAGGCTTACTCCTCCAGACTGTGAGTCACAGAGCTGTGACTCAGTCACCTCATAAGACGACTGCAGGTTCAGTTACTTTTTAACGGAACATAGGAAAGCAAAGATGTGAATTTTCAGTTAGTAGGATTTATAAAATATAGTTTTCACAATTACATATGTTTCTGTATACAATCAGCAGATTATGTTTGTTCTGTTTGAACACAGTTGTTCTTGAGGAAGGGACAGGAACCTGGTCATACTGAAGGTATTACAGTAAACAGAATGTCAAATTAACACAGCTTTAGGGCTATTCGGTCGTGTGTGTGTGTGTGTGTGTGTGTGTGTGTGTGTGTGTGTGGTATCTGGGTACACCCTAGGAGATCAGTGGTAGAAAATCACATTTAATTGTGTTTTTGTTCTACTTGGGTATGTTCAAAGACAGAGTTTAGACAGATCTAAAAGCTGATTGCTACAACACAACTACAACATAACCAACAAATGCAACAATATGATATGATCTCTTAAATTGAGAGATGGAGAGTGACTGTGGCTAAGTGGAAAGCAGGGCCGCCTTTCAGTCAGAGGGTCAGTGGTTCGATTCCCAGCTCTACTAGTCTCATGTCAATGTGTCCTTGAGCAAGACACTGCTCCCGTAGCTATACGGTGTGTAGATAGATACTGAATTGTAAGTCGCTTTGGATAAAAGTGTCTGCTAAATGACTGTAATGTAGATTAAAGAGGTAATGCTGCGAACCTGCATGTATTCTGTAAATATTTTGCACATCACTTCAGGTGTTCAGCATGAGTCCAAAGCAGTGGCGGAAGAGACAAGATATTCAGAGCCGTTTGCAGTCAGGCACTCTGAAGTTCTGAGTCTGGGGAACAAAGATGAAAAACCTTGCTTAAGGGCAGCCTAATCAATCATAAAAATAATTATATTCTACCATCTGAGCTTATTATCACAATTGCAACTATTCAATTTAATTATCTAGTGGTTAATCTAGTGGTAATCAGAAAGAAGTATGTTTTATAATGTAGATTTTGGTCATTACACAGTTTGCAGTGTTCAATAAAAATGGAAAGGACTGTGTAAAAAAATGGGAAACTGTCATATAACCATTCAGTTAAACGAAAAGAAGATTGCACAGTTAACAATTATTGTTTTGTTTTGATCATCCTGGTGGAAGAAACCAGCGATAAGGATAAACAGTAATTAAGTATAGAGAGCATAAGACGAAAACGTGTAATTACCAAGCTTCAAACGATAAGATAAAAGCTACAGAGTAAACACATTTTCTTAAAGAGGCAAATCATTTAAACACAATGAAGTGCAAGAGGCAAAGTTGCATGTCAAGTAATTCCAGGCATTCTTAAAGGAATATTTTAGACATTCAGGGAAATACACCTATTTGTTTTCAATCCAAGAGTTAGATCAGTGCCACCCTCTGTCTGCACAGTAAATGATGAAGCTGCACATGGTTGGCTTAGCTTAGCATTAAGACTGAAAGTAGGGAGAAACAGCAAGCCTGCCGTGTCCAGAGGTAACACGTCGGGCACAGAACAACTGTAAAATGGCAAATGTAATTTTTACACTTGGGTTTTTATATGGATTAAACAAACAAGATCTAACATGTTAATGAGTGAACCTATTTCCCAATAGGTGATGGTGAACTTTTTTTTTTTTTGGGGCATATTGTATCTAATTAAAGGAGTAAGACTGTTAATATATATATATATATATATATATATATATATATATATATATATATATATATATTTATATATATATATATATATATATATATATATATATATATACTGTATATATATATATATATATATATATATATATATATATATATATATATATATACAGCACCATTTATAAGAATAACTGTTTTGTGTATATGAAAAAAGTGTTATAGGAACAATGTTGAAAGTGAAACACAATTTTCTCACGTATAGGCATTAATGATATAAGTTAAAAGATAAAGAATACTTGGGTAGTTGTTAGTAATTTGGAGAAAATTTAGATGGTCAAACCACCCTATATAGTTGACTATCATCAGGCTGCTGATTTATTCTATTTGTAAAACACAAAGGTCCAAATTTGACAGCATAATGATATTTATGTGTTTTATAAAAATAAACACATGAATATCAATCTGGCACCCTTGGACACTTGGGAACTATAGGCTTTTGATATACCTTTTCTGTTTGCTACCTTCACATGTCTGAAGAACAATTGTTTTCCAACCTTGAAAGAGATCTTTGTTTTCTATATCTTTATATGTATTTGACTACAAGCAATATAAGCTTCAAATAATATGCTTTACCATGCACCTGTTCTATCAATCAATTTTTTTTGCCCACTAACTTTGCTCAGGATCAAGGGTCCCTTTCCCAGCATGCATCAGGTGAGAAGTCTTGAGATACTCTGGGCCGCAAGGCCAAACCAGATCCATATATAAAAAACAAACAAATACATTCACAGTGTTTGTGTTTGGACTTGCTGACATGAACAAGGGGAGAACGCAAAATATACAAAGAGAGACTCCCATTAGAGCTGCAGGCAAAATTTGTGCTTCAAAGAGTTGTGATTACATTTTAATCAAGGTACCGTTTTCTTTTGTTGAATGTTGGGTCGAATCTGACGCAGCATGAGTTGCCTCTCACCATCAAGGCTCATGCCAGCTTGATCAAGCAGCTGCCCTTTTGATCCTTGAATTCAGACTTGAAAACTGTCAACCAGATATTCCCCCATAATGCACTTTGGAGCATGTTTTGAATAACAGAAATATCTTATATAACTTATACATGCAAATTTGATAGAGATTATTAAATGTATTTTAATCAAAGTAGCTTCCATTTCATATAAATCGGATATAAAAAGCATAAACCTCCTGAGCTAGTGTCTTGGCTCTAGAGATTGCGATGTTGGTTGATTAATCCGTCAATCACTGTGGTCAGGACTGAAATATCTCAACAGCAACCTTTCAACTAGCCATCAGGACAAGATTTTATTCTATGTATTAAATTAATTTACTTGATACAGGCAGTTTCCTCCAGCGCCACCATGAACTCGAGATTTTTTGTTTGTTTGTGAAATGGCTCAACATCTTAGAGGTGACCGCGGCTCACTGGGTTAAGAGGGCATAGTTGGTGGTTCGATCCTTGACTGGTACGTGTCCTGTGTCGAAGTGTCCCTGAGCGAGACACTGAACCCCTAACTGCTCCCCAGGTGCCTGTCATGGGCAGCCCACTGCTCCCTATATACAGGGATGGGTTAAATGCAGAGACAAATTTGAATTTAAATACAATTTCCTGATGACTGGGCCAGAAATTATTGTTGTGTGTTTGATTACTGATTGCACACACTGAGTTTAATCCTGTTAAGAAACACTAGAAGCAGGGGTGCTGTTTAAGTTATTTTTTCTCACATTTCATTTTGTTTGTGTTTTTATACAATCTTAGTTCCTTGTTGATGCAATAACTTTATTTTACAAATTCCCAATGGTTTTATGTTGCTTCCACTTCCCCTAGTGAGCCCGGTCATAACAATTTATGACAATTATTATTATTATAATTATCAAATGTTTTAGTTTTTTAGAATACTAAACTAACATTCAGTCTGTGTTAACATCACCACATAAACATTGTCTATGTGAACATGATGTCATGCAGACATAAGAGTCTGCATGACACTGACACTGAGAATAAGCCATGTTGCTTTAGATTTGCTATTACCATAAAACCTTTGATTTATAGATATATGTTGTCGGCTACATGCAGCGAGATTATCTTTAAAAGACAGAGCATCGTTGAAAAGATGATGTCCGCCTGGCCATAGTATGTGTCACATGTGTTGGCGCGAGTTGGCTGCCTGCTGACCTGCTCTGTTTTCACCTGAGTAAAGAGTTTAAAGGTTACAGCATTTACTCATTCACTTCTTTCCATCAGGTAAATGAAAAATCTGATTCTAGTAAGACTTCAATTAAAACCACAGTTGCTGTTCCTGACTTCTGACCCCAAATATAGACTTGTGCTTTATTTGATTTGGATGGTATGGTATGGTATTATGCTGAATGTATTATCCAGCATTTATAAGCTTTTCAATTCCTCACATTCACCCACAGGTCGAGCACACCGCACTCTGTACTGTGTACTCGACCAATGGCGTGTGAAATATGGAGGGGTTGTGGGGCTCAGTGTCTTACTCAAGGATACTTTGACAAGCTGTAAAGAGGACCCAGGAAGCAAAAAACAAACACTTGAATTGCTATATGAAATATTAAATACATCTTCCTGATATCCTTCTCTGATGATAATAAAGTGTTGTGTTAAATGATAAGTTTTGTTTTTAATAGGACTCCAGGCTCACAGATAGTTTTGTTTGCAGCCACACAGTCCCCCCTTTCATGGGTAAATATAAATCTACACTTTCCCTGTCTGTATATGGTTTGAGAATGAGAAGATGGAAACCAAGAAGATGTCAATTTACTACCATCTTCTGGACCAAAGGAAAAAAGCAGCCTGTCTTTTGGCTTTCGAAATTGTTACACACTTCTTACACAAAAAGAAGTCATACAACAAAAAATGATGAAATGGAGATATCGACTCACCCATTTTGTAATACTTTACATAAGGTAATGTATGATGGTACAGTTGTGGTCAAAAGTTTACATACACTTGTAAAGAACATAATGTCATGGCTCTCTTGAGTTTCCAGTTATTTCTACAACTCTGATTTTTCTCTGATAGAGTGATTGGAACAGATACTTCTTTGTCACAAAAAACATTCATGAAGTTTGGTTCTTTCATGACTTTATTATGGGTTAACAGAAAAAGTGACAAAATCTGCTGGGTCAAAAATATACATACAGCAACATGAATTAGCAATTTTAGTGACTTAGAAAGTTGTGTCAATGAAATGAGCTTCATAGCATGGCCTCTTAACTTCTTGTGAGCGATTATGAGTGACTACAGCTGGTGACTTCTCTGAGGCCATTTAAATAGGGCTCATTGGATACAAACGCCCACAAACGCCACAATGGGAAAGTCAAAGGAGCTCAGCATGGATCTGAAAAAGCGAATCATTGACTTGAACAAGTCAGGAAAGTCACTTGGAGCCATTTCAAAGCAGCTGCAGGTCCCAAGAGCAACAGTGCAAACAATTGTTTGTAAGTATAAAGTGCATGGCACTGTTTTGTCACTGCCACGATCAGGAAGAAAACGCAAGCTATCACCTGCTGCTGACAGAAAATTGGTCAGGAGGGTGAAGAGTCAACCGAGAACCACCAAAAAGCAGATCTGCCAAGAATTAGAAGCTGCTGGAACACAGGTGTCAGTGTCCACAGTCAAGCGTGTTTTGCATCTCCATGGACTGAGAGGCTGCCGTGCAAGAAGGAAGCCCTTGCTCCAAAAGCGGCACCTTAAGGCTCGACTGAAGTTTGCTGCTGATCACATGGACAAAGATAAGACCTTCTGGAGGAAAGTTCTGTGGTCAGACGAAACAAAAATCGAGCTGTTTGGCCACAATGCCCAGCAATATGTTTGGAGGAGAAAAGGTGAGGCCTTTAACCCCAAGAACACCATGCCTACCGTCAAGCACGGTGGTGGTAGTATTATGCTGTGGGGCTGTTTTGCTGCCAATGGAACTGGTGCTTTACAGAGAGTAAATGGGATAATGAAGAAGGAGGATTACCTTCAAATTCTTCAGGATAACCTAAAATCATCAGCCCGAAGGTTGGGTCTTGGGCGCAGTTGGGTGTTCCAACAGGACAATGACCCCAAACACACATCAAAAGTGGTAATGGAATGGCTAAATCAGGCTAGAATTAGGGTTTTAGAATGGCCTTCCCAAAGTCCTGACTTAAATCCCATTGAGAACATGTGGACAATGCTGAACAAACAAGTCCATGTCAGAAAGCCAACAAATTTAACTGAACTGCACCAATTCTGTCAAGAGGAGTGGTCATAGATTCAACGAGAAGCTTGCCAGAAGCTTGTGGATGGCTACCAAAAGCGCCTAATTGAAGTGAAAATGGCCAAGGGACATGTAACCAAATATTAGCACTGCTGTATGTATATTTTTGACCCAGCAGATTTGATCACTTTTTCTGTTAACCCATAATAAAGTAATGACAGAACCAAACTTCATGAATTTTTTTTGTGACAAAGAAGTATCTGTTCCAATCACTCTATCAGAGAAAAATCAGAGTTGTAGAAATAACGGGGAAACTCAAGAGAGCCATGACATTATGTTCTTTACAAGTGTATGTAAACTTTTGACCACAACTGTATGTGGTCACAGTTCAGGCCATCACAACAGTGATAAAGAAACTTTAGACATAAACAATAAGGGGAAGCACAATGTGTGAGGAAAATGGATTTTCTTGTTAATGTGTAACACAGTATGCAAAAATAAAACGTTTTTTTTTAAAAAATATTTTTGGTGATATCTTAAATTAAATTTTCCTCCATTAAACCCTATGGAGCTCAGGATTTTAAAGTTGATCTCCTATTACACTGTTTAAACTAGACACTCCAATCTCCACTATACAGTTATAGAAAATACTGTAACCATTTTTAAAGATTTTACAGAACTCGTTGGCCATATGTGTTACCCGCTCTGTGTTACCTGCTCTTTGGTTCACAGGCAAGAGGATGGGCTGAGGGTTTTGTATGTGTTTATACTGCCCAATCTCAATCTCCACCCTTACAGATTTTGCAGGAGTGCGCCTCAAAGTCTGTGAGGGCTGTCCCACTGTCAAATCATTGAGTGTTTGAGGGCTCTCTGGCAGACATTTTGAGCCCTTTATGAACTCTTTCCATAAATCAGCATGAGATGCAGACTTAAGGGAAACCACGAATCATTGCAATGTGACGTTAAACACGGGGTAACCATGTGGAGCCATGGAGACGTAAAACATTAAGGATTAAAGATGGAACAAAAAATAAACTTGAAATCAGAGAATATTTATCTATTTATTCATCAAATAATTTATTTTGTCATTGAAGCTGTTTTGACAAAAACAAGTAAATAGATTATATGAAATTACCTCTCATCTTGTGAGGAAAGAGCCTGGAAGACTTTCAAATCAGGGAGTACAGAGTATAAAATAAAACCCCACAATTATACATCTTATTTTTTGTTGTTGTCATGGTAATTTGATATGTTGCAGCAAAGTGCTGTCCCTTTTTACACAATTTCAAGCCCTCACAGTCTCTCACACTGTGAGGAATTCTAAGTTTTAAAGCATTCCTAGTGCTGGATATTATGTGTCACAGTGTGTTTAGGAAGTAACCAAGGAGTGTGGTCATTGAATGTATATTGAGTGTCTGTGATGGGGGTTTGAGGAATGTCAGAAGGTGTAAATCTGCGGGGGAAGAGGGTAGTTCACAGAGGTGTCTGCCCAGGACAATGGGTCAGGATCCAAGGAGGAGCCCATTGGACTTCAGCCAATCGTGGAACTGATCGATAGGTTGAGGAATGCAACTCTGGGGGGGCAAAGGAGCTGTTTGTCCCCTGAGAGAATCAGACTTCCTTCGTACCATGGGGCAGATACATCTAACTGTCCTGTGGTATGAACGGGGTCTCATATTTCTTGAAATATTTTACTATCGATAGTGTAATTTGGTTTGTAATTGTATAGCTTCTGTTTGTTATTAAATATCTTTTGATTTGATTGTAAATCGGAACCAGCTGGTTATTTGATACGACTCTGTTGACGAAAAGTACAGTAGAGAGCGTGAGCTGCGGCCTTCCATAGCGAGAGAGGTAGAATCCCAACAAATGGAAACCACGAAGGGACTCTCTTGGCGGACCTCGAGACACGGACTGGATGAGGCATTGGCCGCCGATACCTTCGGGGCCCCACTGACAAAGGTAAAGCAGAACCGTTTTAATAAAATCTGTATAGTTATCATAGAAATACTTAGCGAAGGTATCGGAGGCCAGCGCTTCTGAAAGCCGGACAGGAGGAGACGCCGCAGCAAGCTGGTAAAGTATATTTTAAAGTAATTCAATGTAGCTACAAGACTGTATTGAATGCGGAAGCACATTTGCAAGCTGAATTACAAATAGTTGTTTGTGATATTTGATTGTTGTCCAGCAAGAGTGTAGCCTAGCCGTGTTAATAGCTTATTGTGGTGGGACGAGGTTACGGCTAAAGCCGGGTTAATGTATACTCTGTGAGCTGAACTAAGGTTGCGGCAAAGCCGTCATAAATGTATTAATTCTGCAGTTCTAGCCAAAGGTACGTCTTGGACGATATAGGAGCACTGAGTGAGTCAAGCCATACAATGAATTGCGGGTAGATTACGTTTAGTGGGTGACGATCGCTAAATAGTCCTACGATGGCGTCTTGTGTTTGATGAAACAGTGACTCATAAGGGTCCATTGTGAATGGTAAAGTTGTTATATTTCATGTAAGGGTCCATTGTGAATGGTAAAGTTGTTATATTTCATGTAAGGGTCCATTGTGAATGGTAAAGTTGTTATATTTCATGTAAGGGTCCATTTTGAATGGTAAAGTTGTTGTATTTCATGTAAGGGTCCATTTTGAATGGTAAAGTTAGAGTGTTAGCTACGGGCACATAGTCGCCGATAACTTAGCTTTTTGTGTGTGTGTGTTGACTAAAGACACGTGGACGCCGTTAGCACGTGCAGGTTGTTAGCGTGTTTTGCTAGAAAACTTCATTACCCAGAAACCAGAAGGGGTAATTAAAAATAGAACTACAAAAGTACGTCACCCAGTGGACAAGAAGAAAAAGTTACAATAGAGTGAGTCTAGAGAGATTTCTTATATTTGGATTTTCATTGTTTTACAATTTCATTTTAATTCTATAATCTATTGATTTTCAGTTTTTTTTTTTTTTTTTTTTTTGATTTATCAATTTTAAGTTTTGGCCTATGAAAATTTGGAACAACTTGGAGTGTGCTTGGAGCAAAGAAAAAGGTGAAGCAGATAAAAATGAAATGATGTCCAAGAGGGAAAGACAGAAATGTTTAAAGTGGACTGGAAAGCATATGATATGTGGAGAGAAAGGAACGCAGGAGCAGAAAGGGGGGTGACACATACATACATACATACATACATACATACATACATACATACATACATACATACATACATACATACACACATACACACATATATACATACATACATACATACATCTAAGAATTGGATTGTAAATTTCTAAATTTTATCTCTACATGAGACAACGTTGCACCCAACTGCAGATTAGCGAAGATGTATTCTAACGTTTACTGCTGATCTTTGGGAAGTTTTTGTTTTGTTTTGTTTGTTTTTTAGTTGAGGTACATGGTCGGGTGGATCCTGATCTGGGGTTCCGCTTTGCTGCCGTACGCTCCCCAGACACAAACATCATGAACGACACCCACCACTCAACACGCCGAGGATGAAGAAGACAAAAGAGACTCATTCAAGATCTACAGTGTTGGCCCTGACTGAAGGCTTTGGGTGCCATAACTGTGCAGCTCGGACATTGGAGAAGAGGCTGCTCATTCTCCATGGAGCAAGGAGTGGTGGGAGGGATCGACAATCAGCCATCAGACTGGGGAGGGGCAGCAGGCAAGCGGAGTGGACCCTGGTGATGGACCAACGACGAGCACACACATTACAACACAGAGGGTGAGTTAACTTTAGATTCTCTAGATGACAAACTTGTACATGCAATACACACATTGGAAGTTAGACAAACACCACTCACACCCACATAGCACATGTATTCGAATGAGAGTTTATTGGAAGAAATACTGCCGTTGTCTCTGTTTCTGTCTCCCACACAATCTGAGTTGTTTAAGGACGAGGTTCCACATGTGTTCTGGTACGAGGCCCAGGAATGCTGTGGAAGGACATGTCGGACCGGCAGCAAGTCAGACTCAATTCACCACCGTTGGACGACAATGAAACACCGAGAACTATGTGGCCTTAGAGGCATTATGTGTTGTCCACTGTTTTTTAGCATGCAAACTGTTTAATATACTCACTTTGAAAAGTGAGTAAGGGGGGAATTGTGAGGAATTCTAAGTTTTAAAGCATTCCTAGTGCTGGATATTATGTGTCACAGTGTGTTTAGGAAGTAACCAAGGAGTGTGGTCATTGAATGTATATTGAGTGTCTGTGATAGGGGTTTGAGGAATGTCAGAAGGTGTAAATCTGCGGGGGAAGAGGGTAGTTCACAGAGGTGTCTGCCCAGGACAATGGGTCAGGATCCAAGGAGGAGCCCATTGGACTTCAGCCAATCGTGGAACTGATCGATAGGTTGAGGAATGCAACTCTGGGGGGGCAAAGGAGCTGTTTGTCCCCTGAGAGAATCAGACTTCCTTCGTACCATGGGGCAGATACATCTAACTGTCCTGTGGTATGAACGGGGTCTCATATTTCTTGAAATATTTTACTATCAATAGTGTAATTTGGTTTGTAATTGTATAGCTTCTGTTTGTTATTAAATATCTTTTGATTTGATTGTAAATCGGAACCAGCTGGTTATTTGATACGACTCTGTTGACGAAAAGTACAGTAGAGAGCGTGAGCTGCGGCCTTCCATAGCGAGAGAGGTAGAATCCCAACAACACTCAACCGCTTACCAGGTGACATCAGTGAGTCCCTGAGGGTTCAGGGTTTGAGGCTTTAGGGGGGACATTGGGACTGGGCCTACTTCTTGGTTCCACCATGTTTGGAGAAAGGAAGGGGAGGAGCATATGTCCGATTTTAATAAAATGTTTTTTCCTGAAGCTGGGAGTTGCATAGATGTTTGGCTCTTTATTTGCCTTTACAATTTGAGAATGAAATTGTATACATTGTAAATATCTGTTTGGCAAAATTATCTTTTTAAATGTATGTACAGTATTTACAAGTGGTTTCCCCAACTGCTAGTCCACTCCTGTTACCTGCTGTTTATATAACGGGTGGTTGTGTGTCATGGTGGCTAAAATATGTTTTATTGACGTCCCCGTCCACAGCAGTACATTACTTTGCCCCCATTTCTGCTTCTCCAATCCGGGGACGTGCTGACTGTCATCTGTAGGTATACCTCAATAAACCCCACTTCAAAAGACCCAAACTATCCCTTAAAGTCTACAAGTCTGCAAATGTGGGATGGTCTGAATATTTGGATTTGGACTTTGAAACAATTGTGCTGAAAATGGTTCGTCATTGTTAATTATTTCAGTCAGTCACTATGGTGACATCTGTTGATCAACCCTTGTTATTACATTTGAATGGAAAGACTAAATGTAAGACCTCATGATGAAAGTGAGGCAGAATATCAGTGAATTTAAGTGTAATCCTTGATATTTTGTTTGATAAAATGTATATTATAGAAACTGAGTAAAGCCCAACTTCAAATTTTGTGACAGGTTTGCAGGCACATCTTAAAAACATCACATGTTCCAAATACATTATGTGACATGACAAGGCCTTATGACTTTTGCCATGTTAACTAAATTGACATTTTGCTCTAAAAGCTGATGCTGTGTTGAGTAGTTCGCTTTG
This sequence comes from Cebidichthys violaceus, assembly GCF_023349555.1. NCBI lineage: Eukaryota > Metazoa > Chordata > Actinopteri > Perciformes > Stichaeidae > Cebidichthys > Cebidichthys violaceus. The sequence goes on from NW_027176967.1 coordinate 228,872, forward strand.
AGCAAAACTTAACTTGGCTGAAAAATATTTTTGCCTCCTCATTCATCCAAGTATAGGCGTATATAACTGATCGTAAAATAATACTGATTATAAAATAAAGTATAAGATTGAAGGTTACACTGACATGCAGCCAAAACAAGTCCCATTCTTCCTAATAAATGCTTACTCTTGGCAGCTGCATGGCACGTGGGTATAGGGCTATGCCTTCCTGCATTCTGGTTGTTTAGGTCCTAATCTGCTGTGATATAGCTTTCATCAGTGTGCTTGGACATTACCTTTAGGCATTGTTTCGTACATAGTTATGACCAAACATGCATTGTTAAGAGAATGATCAAAAGATCAATTGAGGTTATTTTCTTAGACTTGATAAATCCCCTCCAGAGCCACAGAATATTCGTCATGATGACTAAACTGACTTAGATTTATCCCTTTAAATGTGTAAAATCAGTGGAAATCCACTTTAAATCTTCAGAATAATTTAGCAGTGCAATATAGTCAAGTCATTATCATTAAAAATAAATGATTCACTTCACACCAAGTGCAGAAGTTAGGAAATCAGAAATCATGTGCACAGATAGTGTAATTTTGTCAGGTTCTGGGCAAACACAGACAATGGACAAAAATCTAAATTGAAGACATAGCTTTAACTTAAAACTTCTTTGTCTTTGTTTAAACATTTCTGGAAGTGGAAAAGTAAGTATGTTTATCAGTCTCAATGAGAAGTATGCATCACAGGTGTGACAAAGAGGGCTCGAATCAAGAGCTGGAAAGAACACAGAAAAAGGGAAAGTGAAGGCCCATACATGATATTATGCTATGTAGCTACAGCCAGAAAATAGTTTACATTAAGAGGGATTTAAGGATAAAACACAATGACTAGAAAGTAATAATGGAAATGAATCCATTCAGCTTTACATTATAGCCTACCTGTATTTAAATGTCTTAGGTGGTGTATCTGATTTTATTTTTCCTTGGAGAGAAAGAAACAACGTGAAAGTAAGCTTGGGTCATTTTTTTATATTTTGTTTATATTTATATGTTAATGTAATTATAGTTTGTTGTGTTGTCAGCGGACTAGAGAGGGGTTTTGTGTCTACGTACGTCATGCTATTTTATTATTATTATTATTATTATTATGTATTATTATATGTATGAATTATGTCATTATATGACACCCAAGAGGCCAAACAGAGATCTAAGAGGCTGCCTACTCAGATAGACCTACTGTGATATATCAGGTAAAATCAATAGTCACATGAAAAATTATTCAAAATGGAAGGCTATATGTGATAGTCCTGCAGTATGAACGTATCATGCTTAACGCACTGTACTGCTATTCCTGCAATCCTCATTTTGGTCTCATAAACGCTGTTTTGCGTCTCGCAGTCGGCTTCTCTCGGTTCCTTCTCGTGTCTCATCGGTTCCTTCTCGTGTCTCATCGGTATTCCTGGGCAATCCTCGGCGCGCGCCCCCAGTCCAGCAGCAGCAGTAGCGGCACGCGCATCTCAGGAGAGAGGACAGGGCATCTGCAGAGCTCGAGACGCTTCTGAGCGAACCTGGAATGACGCCATGAGCTCGCATCGTGTGTGATGAAGGTAATGTTCTGGTAGGAACCTGCTGCCGTAGGCTGATGTGGCGTCGCGCGAGGAGCCTGAACACGACCATGAAGCTGCTGTTTGTGGTGACACTCTTATGGCGCGAGGCGTTGTGCGGATCTCCGAGCGTCCAGATCGGTAGGATTGCCTTCTCTGTCATCGCCCCACCGTTCGCATCATCACCTCTCCCGTTCATCCGTCTGTCTAAATTTATTCTCACCGTTCGCTTTTCTCCTTCACCCGTTCATCGTCCCCCGTGTCTTCCTCCTGCTAAAATGGGCCTATCTCATTTCTGTCCTCCTTGTGCCGCTCTTCGTACCGAGAGGCCTCCTGGCTGTACGGTGGCTGCTGCAGTGTTCTAATTATGTCAACATTTTCATCTTTTATATTTGTGTATGTGCTTGTATGCGCGTGCATCTTACTACCAGTGGAGCGTATGGTGCGTGCATATGTGCGGGGTTTGTTTGTCTCCAAGGTGTTGCTTGCACAGCAGACTGGCACACCGCTAAAACCAGGTGAATCCACAATGATTCAAATTCGGCACTTCAAACGTATTTCCTGAGCTCCATTCTTTGTTGGACTGCATACAACCCCTGAAACAATGTGTTGGATTTTCAGCCCTGTGCAATTGCATTGAAATATATTCATAGTCTATAAGTAGACAGACAATTACTTTATTTTCTATTGCTTCTATTTAGTTAGCCATAAAAAATATTTCACAATACTTATTGTGACGTTTTTTCAGTCATTTCACATTAAAGGGGTTGTCAAATGTCATTTATTTTCTCATTAAAATTTTACAATGAAACTTACAATGAATTGATCACATCATCAAGTATTGTGTATTCAAAGCCTTATTCCTGTGTGCCATGAACCCCATTTATCCAAAAATCTGTTAAGACTTTGGCTCCATTGAAGATGTAACAGATGTTGACCGTATCGTTTTACTAGATACAGCTGCAGCGCATATAAGGTTGCCGGTGGAGTTGTGTTGAGCCAAACTTATATAGAACTATTGATTCACGCCAATCAAATAAATAAAAAAACACGTGACAAAGGATTTGAAAACCACTGGTACTAATCAAATAGAAATGAAATGCTACTGCGACCTACCGCAGTACTATGTATGCCTGGCATGCGTAAGTGTTGCTCGCAGAGAACGCATGGGCGCACAGCCGTTTCAGTATAAATCAGGCATAAGAGTCTACAGCAGGGGTCAGTCATAGGCGGACTGCGGCCCGGGTCCGGACCCAGATGCCGTGGTATCCGGATCCTGGACCTAAAATCGATAGATAATTGAGAATTATTAAATTTTGACAGAGCACTTCTATTTTAACCGGCGCAGCTTTTCTAGCCTTTACGGTACTCATTCAGCGGCGCAGGAAACATACTGTTGGGATTCTACCTCTCTTGCTATGGAAGGCCGCAGCTCACGCTCTCTACTGTACTTTTCGTCAACAGAGTCGTATCAAATAACCAGCTGGTTCCGATTTACAATCAAATCAAAAGATATTTAATAACAAACAGAAGCTATACAATTACAAACCAAATTACACTATCGATAGTAAAATATTTCAAGAAATATGAGACCCCGTTCATACCACAGGACAGTTAGATGCATCTGCCCCATGGTACGAAGGAAGTCTGATTCTCTCAGGGGACAAACAGCTCCTTTGCCCCCCCAGAGTTGCATTCCTCAACCTATCGATCAGTTCCACGATTGGCTGAAGTCCAATGGGCTCCTCCTTGGATCCTGACCCATTGTCCTGGGCAGACACCTCTGTGAACTACCCTCTTCCCCCGCAGATTTACACCTTCTGACATTCCTCAAACCCCCATCACAGACACTCAATATACATTCAATGACCACACTCCTTGGTTACTTCCTAAACACACTGTGACACATAATATCCAGCACTAGGAATGCTTTAAAACTTAGAATTCCTCACAATACCAACCAATTACATGCGTTGTAAATCACATCACGTGATGCTACTCAGCCAATCAAATGTGTATTCTGATAAACATCCTGACTTGAGTGAGATTTTCATACATGGTGGGAGAGACCGAATAGTCATAGAATTACGTGAGTCAGAAAAGTTATTTCACGTGCCGTTCTCCAAGAAGAGAAAAGTGGTCAGAGAGACCAGTGAGACCAGAGCCTTTAACCAAGAATGGACAGACTCTTATAGGTTAATTCTTCCCACGGGCAGTTTAAAACCAGTGTGTCTCATATGTTCAGAGACCGTGGCGATTATTCAAAGTAGCAATGTGAAGCGCCCCTAAAGAGACAAAGCACAATTCTTTTCAAGCAAATGTACCCACTCACATCCAAAATGAAGGCACAGAAAATAAATCTAAGAGCCGAATATGATCAGAATCCTAATACATTAATTCACTGCCCAACAATGATGTTACCAGAGAGTAATAGAGCTAAAACAAGACGTTTAATAACCACATGTAAAGTCCCTGCACACACAAGTTCTCTTATTAGAAGATGAGAAGAATATTATATTGTGGGTTTTTTTGGTTGACATCACACCTGATTGAACTGAACATAAAGCTTCAGGGCAAAGACACCTCAGTTAAATTCATTTTTCTAAAATGAAGTACTTAAAGTCACATTTTTCAAAAGCTTTCTGTTATGTCATTTGTTTTTTTAATCCAGCCCTTATTTTACTTGAAATAACATGTATTTATTATTAGATTATGTATTTATAATTCATCCAGTTAAATTTGAAAAATGACAATAAATATTGTTGAGATATTATTCGATTGATCTTTCTTTATTTGATTTGACAGTCAGTTGTTGACGACATACAGACGTTAATACAAGCTAGGCTACTTCAATATGGGACTAAATCATAACGCCAGTTAGACATTACTGTGATGTTCCGCACCTTTGCATGAGGAAATTCTCTCTAACTGGACCTCGTTGAATTATAACTGAATACCTCTGGTCTACAGCCATGGTAGTGACTCTGTGAGGCTAAATGCTAACTTCAGGATGCTAACCACAGCAGAGAGAATAACATGCTTACTTTACTTACTTTAGGTCAGTGTCTATGCATGCTAATATTTGCTATTAGCACTAAACACAAAGTACAGCCGTGGCTGATGGGAAGGTCATTAGTTTTGCAACTATTTGAAGATGACCCTCGATAAAAAGATAAATGATTACCAAAGTTACTGCAACATAAATGTCTACACCACATTTATTGGCAAGCCATCCAATAGTTTTACAACTTTACAACTAAAAGTCACATATTGTGCGAAATGCACTTTTTAAACGTAAATATGTGTCCTAGGTGTGACAGAAAAGACCACCCTCTCTTTTCTCCGGCTCCATCTATCAGAAAACATGTGTAAAAACAAGCAGATCAGATTTGTCTCTTCTGACGTCAGCTGGGGTTTGTATGCCCGATCCATGGAGTCACTGCTGAATCTACCGCAGTCCGCCATTGTGATTTCCACGCTATCATGAACCTGCTCACACTGGCCATGAGCAAAGCATGCTAGTTGTTATGTTATTGGCAGCAAGAACCCACCGAAAAGTATTTATGTAACTTACTCCCATCATCTAAGGATGTGAAGACCCAGTGGATGAACATTATTTTTTAGCTTCTTCTAGGATTTTTTTTACCTCACAACAGGAAAACTATTTACTACAAGTGCGAGTACAGAGCAAGATTCACTTCACAACTAAAGCTCAGGACGGATCTGTACCTGCCGTCTGTGACCCAACTTCAAACTTGGAAGCTGTAAGTTTTAAATAGCAACAGTAGTAGTTGCCTTTTGTGAAACTTTGTATTTCACAGCATAAATATGGCAGTAACTGTCTGACAAGTAGAAATATTTCAAGTGAAAAGATCTAAGTTACTCTGTGAAAAATGAAAAAAAATCACAGAGCAGTTTTTATACATCAGTAAGTCCACCGTCAGTTAAGTGGACGTAGTACAGGATAAAATAACTACGGTAAGTGGAACCGGTCTGACATTCATGACGATACATGGGACAACTCCTACAGTAATCAATATACCATTACTTTTTGTTACGTCTGTACGTTTATCAGGTTCCGAAATAAGAAACTGACTACTATTACGATCACGTTTTTTTGCTCTGCTGATACAGAGTCACAATCCGATACATCTATTTTCCTAAAAAGTACAGCTGATTAGTGCACGCTACATTAAAGTTATTAAAATCCATTCAATGTACATGCTTGACAATTGAATAACTCTGCATTGCATAAGCAAAAAAAATTAGTTTGCATCCAAGCTGTTCCTTAATGTTTTTTACTTCCACTTTTTACAAAATTAAGTATAAAATCACAAACCTTCTCTGTAATCTTTTTGTCCTTGTCGCTGTCTCTCTCCCTTTAAAAGTGTCCTCCACTGTTTGTTGCTTCGGTGCAGCCTTTGTTGAATGAACTGTATACCGTTGATTGTTTTTTTTTGTTGTTGTCTGTACGTCTTCTGTGTACATTCATAAATTACTCGTATTGGCTTTGTGCTTGCGGTGCTTTTGTTGCTGTTGAAGTGGCGTGATGACTGTGGTTGTGGTCTCCATTGCTGTCTGTGGAGAAACACCATGCATCATAGATGACCACAAAATGAGACTATCACACTGAGCTGAAATGAAACAAATGTACATAGATATGGTAAATAACATAAATACACGGTCTCATATTGCATTTTGCTGTAGTATCTGGTGTGTGATGTTTGAAGAAGACCTAATCATGGCTGGAAACACAGACCACAGCAGAGAATCCCCCCATTGTCTAAGAACACACTAGAATCATCCATATTAGAACAATAATGCAGGAGAATCAAAGTAAATACCAACCCCTCAGGGAAAAATACTTCTTTGCTTTCTTTCTGCGAGAGAGATCAGAGGGGATTCTTGTGTCCTGGAGAGGTTGGAAAGAGATATTCTTTTTGAAACCTTAAATTTTAAATAAAGAGAAATTAGATATTTATTTGGAGAGTGCAGTTGGTGACAGTGTGGGCTCCATATTAGCTCAGCTTGACGGAGGAGCAGCAGTGGGTCGGAGCTTAGCGAAGGGTCAATTTGAGTCCCATTCAGACTTTCTGTGTATGGAAGTTTTTTGGAAGCTTGACTCATCTTGCTCTCCTTCCTGTGCCCTCTCCTCTCCTGCTCCCGAGCTTGTACACTTTGCCTTCTCCTTTCTTTCTCCTCATCTGTCCCTCCCTGATGTCTCCTGTCCTCTTTTATCCCTATGTTTGATCCATGGCTCCTCACTGTCTTTCAAGGTAAACAAACACTTAATATGAATTACAGTATCTTCTCAAATAAAGGCCAGTAGTCAAATATGGCCAACCAACATTCAAAGAAAGAAGCTCCAACATGTCATTTTTACATTTGTGTATGGATTAAGCGAACAAGATACAATGTGTTTATTAGTGAGCTTTTGAGGTGTTGCTAGGTGTATTTTATAACGGAGCCAGGGTGGAAGGTTTCCCCCTGCGTCCAGTCTTTATGCTAAGCTAGGCTAAACACATCCTTACTATTCATCCGTACTTAACACAAGGACATGAGACTGTTATCAATCTACTGTGCTATATCTACTGTATAAACGTGTCTTAATATTGGGGCGTAACGTACAGCATCTTGACTGAATGCATCACAAAGTGGCTTCAATATATTTCACAAAATTTGAACAACCAAAAACAGCAACAGTACATATTACATAACAATAACAACAGCGACAAACGGTTCACACTCCACTACCTCTGCTTCTTTCCAGATGGACTGTGTGTGTGTGTGTGTGTGTGTGTGTGTGTGTGTGACATAATTAAACCACATCTTAGTACCCGGAATCAGTGGTGGAGGAAGTACTCTGATCTTTTACTAAAACAAAAAATATTTCTCTCAAACACTCACACACACACACACACACACACACACACACACACACACACACACACACACACACACACACACACACACACACACACAAATGCATGTGTTTCTATGGGCCAACACCTAAAGCCCAGGTATCGCTATCAGTATCAGGACTGAAAAAGTCGGTAGGTTTCCACTAACTTGCACAGATATTTAGTCTTTGACCGTCGGACTGAAGCACATTTTCTACCACTGAATAAACTATATACAGAATACAGAAACGCGCTGTAGCGATAGGTAGGCTACATTACACTGGAGTTGCTAGGCAACAGCCAGAATCCTGTGAGAACACTAATTCTTGCATGTACCTGTACAAAGTTAGAGATGGAGCATAATACAATGTGCGTGGAGAAGGCGAACACTAAATGTGGATGAGCTGTAAACTCTACAGGGAGAGAACTGAGTACATGAGCTGAGGCTCTGCACCATAACCTGAAGTGGATTATGAAATGATTCATTGAAAATGGGCTGTGTGGGTGCTCTATGGTTGATTACAGTACTTTGCCGCTTGTTTAAATAGCCTCAAATGTACCGATCAGAGCATGAGTGTATGTGGTGGGCATGTGTGCCTGACTGTATGTATGTTAGGTGAAACCCACTCAGTCCGCTCTTTTTTTTTATTTGATTTCGTTATGATTTAACTAGGTTGCTGGTAATTTGGGTATCCATTTTCATGTGTTGAAAGAGTTTGTTTTGACTGGACTGATTTATAATTGAATGGTGATGTGACGGTTTTTATATAACCTGACACGGCAGATGGTTTGTTCACACAGAACCATCTGAGAAGCCTTCACTGAAATACTTGGCAGGTGATTGGATAAACCGTCTGTCAATCAAACCCTTAACAAAGCCAGTTGGCAGAAGAGGAAACATATCCAGAAAAGTCTTCAGTCCCATTCTTTGCTCTTCTTTCAATGAATAAATACTCTCCAGTTCTGATATAACTGATGCTATTGCCGCTTTTGTAACCTCTTTAGGAGCTGCCATTGTTGTTTTGAATGAACAGTCTCCTCTCTGTGTCATCGCGTCACACGCCTATACCACGCCCTACCACACGCTTCATTACTTGAAGCCAGATGGATTCTAGTGTGACATGTGATCCTGTGATTCTCACTTGACGTTGTGATATGGAGAGAATCCAGCTGCCATGCAAGTAATAGTTTGAAGGCTTTCTATGAAGATTCTTATTCTTATTTTGAAAGCAAAAAACACCATTTCGACCAAACCCAGCGGTTTCTACAGTTACTGTGGTGTCTTCCTGATTTTAAGCTGCTTTTCCAATATTACCTTTTCACAGAGCTTCATTTGAATGTGTTGTTATTTTGTGGGTTTTTATTTTGGAAGCCTCTCACAGTCTTCTGTGCTGCAGCACCACTCTCCACCTGAACTGTTTCTGATGCTGGAGCGCTGTTTTACCAGAATAGTCCTATTAAATTATACCATAAAAAGTGATGTTTGCAAATATGAAGTTAACTATCAAAGAAATCACACATTTTGAATCATAGGGACATCAGATTATTCCATACGGTGTCATTTTTAAATCATTTGTAAATTTTTTATGAAAAAACAAAGGTGATTTTGTCATGTGTAATTTCATTGTTTTTCTAATGTTTTAGGTTTTTGCCGTGGAATTGTTCAGTATTGGTAATGAGATATTTAGGAATTGTATCATATCGAAGTCATAATATTGGTATCATGACAACACTACACAACACATTGTAAGATTTTATCTAACCCTCAACACTATCTGACCCATACTGGAACAGGTTCAACATGATCTGATCTGTCATTATGCCCTCTTTGTTTAACTATAGAGAGTTGCTGGAATGTTTGGTAAATGCAATTGAACATTCTTTTGACCAAATTATATTGGCTACAATTTTTGCAATTTCTAATTCCATTTCTTTTATTTACATATTATGGTTGAAATACAGAATTATGCACATTTAGTGATTAATTCATTGTTCCAACTTAAACACCTCACCCCAATAATGTTTCTACAGTCCCTTACTCTATACAATCATTGACAGCAGGCTACGAGTGAAGGAGCCCATGTGACGTCCTGCCAAAGTTAATGGCTGATTATTAATAGTGGCCTTGTTTCTGATGACAGAAGCTCAGCGAGCATGTTAAAACTTGTCAGTCACAGAAGCCCATAATTCTGCCTTCCCCTCAGTAGATGCTCGCCTTATATGGCCCCAGCCTCCCTATGCAGGGCCTAATATTGTGTGTCTGGATGTATGACCTCATTCTGTCAGCTCCACAAGTCGTTCAGCTGAGCTGAGGTACAATTGTTTTAATTGATATTGATTTTTTCAGTCTTCTTTTAAAATTATCAACGTGTATTGCGAGTCCCCCTGTGAACACATGTTGGTATGTTCTTACTGATCCGACAATACTCACTATATATGTCTCAAGATTCAAGATGGTCTTGTTATACGAGTGTGAAATGCTTTCGCTGGAAGGCTCCAAGAAGGAAAGAAAAATAAATAGTAAATATTAAAAGTCATATAAAATATAATAAAACAACATACGATAAAATATATGTAGTGATGACATGTCAGTCACTCAGCTAACCACTCTGTCTCACTGCAACCTATATCTGCCTCTGGGCCAGTGACAGCTGAGATAGGACGATGAATGGATGGATGTCTACAAGAAATTGTGAAATCCTCATTGCCTCAAATGCATCGATTCATTCATTTCTGTATAGATTATTCTCAAACTGCTTTTACAACATAACATAACATTCTGTCTGTTTCTAGCCATCTTACTGCGCATGTTCCTCTGCATTTTCTTTCATCCATTATTTTTCTTGTGTATCTTCTCTTTTCTGTAGCACTAAGACTCCAGAGGTGTTTTCATGGTATCCACCTTACTCAAAAATGCCACCTGGTCGTTGTTGGAGAAAACAACAACTCTTTGGTGTTAAAATTAAAAACTAAAATGCTGCATGGGATCGTTACTGATTCTGGGGCAGAGTGGCAAAAGAATATGAGAGACAACTGTGATATTGCTTAATTGTGGTGTGCAGAGTAGCAACAGTTACAACAGTGTATTCTTGTTCATATAATTGATATTGTATAAATGTATTTCTAACCATGGTCTTGTCTGTGTGTCTGTCTCAGGTGGTTTATTTCCCAGGGGGGCAGATCAGGAGTACAGTGCATTCAGAGTTGGCATGGTTCAGTTTGGGATGGCAGATTTCCGACTGACTCCACACATAGATAACCTGGAGGTGGCCAACAGCTTCGCTGTCACTAACTGCTGTAAGTATCTTCTTTTGAAATATTTTTCTGAACCCAGTTTGATAAACTCCAGATGTCATTATTGCAACAGAATACAGTACAGAATACTGCAGTGTTTTTTGAGGCGGTTACCAATATCAATATGTGATCTGGTGTTATTCTATACTTATTGTCAACAAATCTCATGATGAGACTCAAACCAATGTGTTATTGGCATTGACTTCACAACCCTGTCTGTGGCTCTCAGCCCCAAGTTCATCGGTTCTTAATGAAGATCTTCAAAAACACCTCAAACCTGATGGGGCCATGAATTCAACATAACATGCCAATGCACACACTAGGCAAAGCAGATGTAACATTTTCTCCCATTTCCCTGCATGAGGTGACGAACAAAAAGCATCCGGCTGTATAACCCTCTTTTAATAATTTTAATTATTTTTAAAATGTAATCTAAGACATACCTGTACCCATCATCTGTAGAATACAGTGCATCAACTCTTGTTGTTTATACACAATTGAGCACTGCATGCATGTGTTTTAGTGAAATGGACCCAAGCCACAGACCTTTGACATTTATTTGGTGAGATAAATTTGAACAAAAAACCCCCCCAAAAGTATTATTTTTTGATTTTTTTAACTGGGGCAGTGTAGAGTCATGTTACTTTTCAAATTCAGTAACTGTGGACCAAAGAGTAGCAATGAGAATGAGGACTCCATGCATGCAGTATACTGGAGTGTGATGTAATGATGGCCTGAGGCTCGAAGCTCTGCTATTTAAGTACAGAGTATTGTGATAGCAGTGAATGCATGCAGTCCTCTTTTTCTGCTGTCTACATTCTTGTTTTGCACCTGCTACAATACATAAAGATGTTTGGGGTTGAACAGTTATAATCAGGAATACCTGCATGTTACAGATTAAAATGTTTTAAAGGAAATAACATTTTCTACAGCTGCCAATGATGTGCTTTTACACTTAATGAAGCTAGGGACAAGATGGAAGGCTCTATTTTGGTGTCGATGCATGGTGAGGAACAGAACTTTATATTGACATTTTACTTGGGTCACTGAGGTTATTTTCTTGACTGAGCTGGTTTGGCATGTTGGTGTGTCGCTTTAGTGAAGAGGTAAAATGTTAAATGGATTTATACTTCTATAGCTCTTTTCTGGTCTTCCAACCACTCAAAGCGCTTAATACTACATGTCATTCACACCCATTCATACACTGGTGGCAGGGGTACAATGCAAAGTGCCACCTGCCCATCAGGACTAACTAACCACAGCTTTTGGGAGCAATTTGGTATTGGCAAGTCACTAAATATTATATATGCGCTATTTAGGAACTAAATAGCGCAAGTTAGATATTATTGTAATTTTCCGGACCTGTGCACGAGGAGATTTTCTCAATCTGGACCTTTTGGAATTTGAATTGAATACCCCTGCTGTAGACCTTTCAGTTTGCTTCTTTCTGAAATAGATTTTTTCGTCAGGGAGTGCAGATAGTGACAGTGTGTGCTCCATGGTAGCTCTCACAACTTGATGGAGTAGCAGCAGGGGGTGGGGCTTAGCGAAGGGCCAGATCCACTGAGTGAGACTTTGTTTTTGATTGTTTTATACAGTTTCTACTTAAGTGTAAATGAGTGTTGGAGACGGACCCAAGGAACACAGTTCACACTGTCCCATGACAAATTGTAGGTCAATTAAAACGTCTCTCCCTTCTCATAACTCCCTCAAGACCATCTGTTCCTACCAATTCTCTCTTGGTTTCCATTGAAAATCAATTGTTACTGGTGGTAATGACTGCGTGTGTTCTCCTCTTTGAGTCTGCCAAAGTGTTGCCTGGAGCGTTACAATTACAATATACATTAGGTTGAGGTGATGGCTATGATCACTAACAAGATGTGCTAGAGACCGTTCAGGTTGAATTGTTTTGTGGTGTTTCCTGAAACGTTATTTTAAAAATTCAAGTTTATTTTTGGATCACTACCAGCATCATTGTGGTGTAACCGCTGTATAATATGGACATAGTCTTTGTGACGTCAGCCCTGTGATTAAAGCGGATTAAAGTAGTGAGTGTTGGCCAAGATTGTCACATGCTCTAACACGCCCATCAACATATTTTGTATGACACTGTATTCAATCCCACCCCTTAATCAAGGGTGCCACAGGTGCCCAAGATGAGCCAGGCCACAACATTATCATATGTGCATTGGCGCTCCCCCCATCGCACTGGGCAGGGCACATGTGACTGTAAGTTGTGTGTAGCTAGTGTTACTCATAAACGGAGACGCATTCCCTTATTTTCTTTTAAAAGGACAATCAAAATCTGCCTTATTTTTTTTAAACAATTCAGCAATGTGATAAAAAGTAATATACCAAGTAACATTATAGAAGTTAGAAGAAGTTCAATTTCTTATTACAATCGGTGGCAGTAATGTGTTGTTTTTGCACTAGCACAGTGGTGTAACACATTACAACTATTCATATATTAGTATAGCAATTACCTGGTGTGTTCCTCTGCTGCTGGTCAAAATAATTAAGTCATGCAGCCTTGAAAATAAACACCCCCTTGCCTCCCACACACACTCTCATTTGAAACTGGTCCAGTTCTGACAAAATTCTTGAGCAAGTAGAGCACTCTTTTCAGTTATTCACCTCATCATTTTCTCTAATAATAACTATCCATAAACCTTCATCCTGTTTACACCACACTATAAGGACCTTCAAAGTTGGATATATTAGTTAAGCACACTATCAGTATGGGTCAACAGACAAGAAGGGAGGCAGTCCCCGTTATTTCTGCTGCCATTTTAGATGGAATGTCAAAAAGGAAATTACAATAATCTGACAAGTATGTTGTGACTCTATATTGTTTAACTAAACATTAATGTTCACATTGTATTCCAAAATCTGTGCAGCTCTGCTTCTCATAAATCAAGCAATGCATTATATAAGATAACTGGTCATGGTTGAGCCATGTTCACACGTCAAGATGTCAGCTCAAAGCATGACCTAATTTTCTGAGCAGAGAACATAACTATATGCTCTACCACAGTACATAATGCACATGAATGAAATATTATACCCAGGGAGATGAAATTAGACTTTGTATTTCTAGGGGAAGAACAAGGTCATTGAAGTAGGACAACCAAATATAGCTGTAGACAAAGGACCGTCTGTGTACACCCTTTAAATACAAAAAAGCTAATGTTCTAACATTACAGCAAATGTTAGCTCCCTTTGATAACATATAATAATATCATAAATAGCCATTATTTTCATCAGAGATCGGTGAGAATCACTTACGACTTTTGCTGACATGCCTACACAGCTTATTAAGAATAGTATAGAGCTGGGCAAAAATCTAAATAACCTGTATGCCATACTTTTTTCCAACTGATTATATTTGAGAGTTGCACATGTCATACATTCATTTGTAGCCATGCTAGCTCGAAGGATGGCAATGTTGTATGAAGGCAAATCACTGTCAAAATTCGAGAGCGCAAATGAGATTCGCGCGAGATTGTCGAGCGCTTTTACATCACTCCGCAAGCAAAATTCCCTCTCGCACTCGCAAAAGTCCCTCTCCCTCGTTTGCACGAGAGGGACTTTTGCTCGCTCGCGAAACTTTACTCTGCTCGCTCGCTCGCAGTTTTTCTTTTTGATAGTAAATGGGCGGACCCAGTCTCTACATCTAATTGGTTACAATCCTCGTCTTTGGATAGACCGGATATCACTGTGACACAGACTCAGATTTTCAGATTGCACTACCCGTGCAGTAATAATGTACATCTTCCTGCACGAGTACTTTTACTTTCTGCACTTAAAGTACATTTTGCTGATAATAACATACTTGACTAAGGTTTTGAATGCAGGTATTTACTCGTAATGGATTGTTTCATCAGTATTAGCACGTTTACTGCAGTGAAGGATCTGAATACTTCTTCATCCACTAATTACTTGTCAGTGATTTAAGTTGGGCAAACAGTTCATATAGAAACAGTGGTCCCTAATCTTGGCTACAGATCCTTGAGCGGGTCCAAATTGTTGCTCATATTATATACAACTACTTTATATCTCTTCTGTAAACACAACAGTGTGATTAAATATGATAACATCATGTTTTAATCATTTAGGATCAAAGAGCTTCTTTGAGCTGTTTGTCACAAGAGGTTTGACTATCAAACTAAATCAATCTGAGCCACTTGACTCCATTTACAAGAGAAACACATTTTTAATTATTGTATTTCAAAACGCTATTAACATAATTTGTATTTCATCAGCCTCTACAATCTGAAAAGTTTACAAAACCTGTCAGACAAATGTAGAACATTCTGAGTAGTGGAGTAGTGTTTAGTGGCGGATTGAAAACCACTTCTAACAGACCTAGCGTCTGTGTCACAGTGATATCCGGTCTATCCAAAGACGAGGATTGTAACCAATTAGATGTAGAGATACAACGGAGACTGGGTCGGCCCACGTCAAAAGAAAAACTGTGAGCGAGCAGAGTAAAGTTTCGCGAGCGCACGAGAGGGACTTTCGCGCTGGCGCGAGAGGGACTTTCGCGCTGGCGCGAGAGGGAATTTCGCTCGCGGAGTGATGTAAAAGCGCTCGTCAAAGTAAAATACGCGCGCGGCTGTTTGATTTGTGCGCCCGCATGGATCTCATTTGCGCTCTCGGATTTTGACAGTGATTTGCCTTCATTATGTTGGCTCTGTCTGTTGGTCGGGTCTACCACTTTTTTCCACACTAAAATATCTCTGCAATTATTACATGGATTGCCATGAAATTGTGTTCATATTCCATAGATGAATTATAATAATAACTCTGATACTTGGAATTTTCATCTAGCAGGTCAAAATTTAATTCAGTCCAACACTTTGGATTCTGATTCTGATCAAATACATGCAAAACTAAGGACATCAGCCTCAGCTATACTTTGTGTTTAGAACTAATTAGTAAATATGAGCATGCTAACAAGCTGAACTATACTGGTAAACGTTATACCTGCTAGACATCAAGCATCGCCATTGTGACAATGTTAGCATGCTGGTGTGAGTATTTAACTCGAAACAACCCTGTGCCTAAATACAGTTTAAAAGCATGACTGTCCATTTTTTTCAACGGGATAAATAAAGGACTTGTCGAGTTATTTAATGAGGAACATTTTGAGTGGTCCAAGGAGGCCTTGTGACTTTGTTTTCCAGCATCTCACTTCTGTAAGACCTCTGTTGTACTAGTAATTGCTTTATTTTATAATTTAATTATTTATTTGTTATTACTTTTTTATAGTCTTTTCTTATTGTTGTTTGTCTTGCATTACATAACCGTTGTTGGTATTTTTCTAGTATGATGTTGTTTTGTAATGTGCTTGTTTCCTTTGGTACCTTTTTGAAAAGATAGAAATAAAAAATTTGAAAAAAGACATGACATAAAAAGCATCAAAGATTATGAAAAGAGTGTCTGTCATGTGCGTAAAGACATGCTATGTTAAGTATGTTGATATGCATAGTGGTGTGAGGACGGCAGTGCCTGGCAATGAACAATATGAAAGCTAAGCTGTTAGATATTGAGTTAGGGGAAAAAGCAGCAATAACGATTATCATTGTTACAATACTCACTGTCACCTCTGTACTACCATCTCTATTACTACCTTATAATAATGACGATTATGATAATACTCAATGGGTCTTGGGCTGTCCCACAACTCACAAGAGGAAGCTTGCCTGCTGCAAGTACCAACCTCTTTTCCCTTTTGAACTGCTCCCAGGCCCAGCTTGAAAAACCCATCATCATCCTCTCCAATTTGCCAATCAGAGCACATCTTGGTGTACAATAATGATTCCCTTCTCAGGCCTCTTCTGTTCAACCTTTACGTCCTCCTGCAAGCTCAGATTATGAAAAATAACAAAATAATAATTAAAAATATTATATTGTTTTAAATATTAAAGGTTTAGCAGGTACGTATTATGGGGGCGTGGAGCACAAGGACAGAATTCCTTTTTCACTGCTTATGATTTTACCTAAATCCTGCCAGCTCCCTGTGTCTTTAATCCTGTGTTTGTTTGTCTGTGTTTGATGTTTTATTGAAATGTTTCTCTCTCTGTCTCTCCTAGTTTGTTCCCAGTTCTCTCGAGGTGTCTACGCCATTTTTGGCTTCTACGACAAGAAGTCAGTAAACACCATCACATCCTTCTGTGAGACATTACATGTCTCCTTCATCACGCCGTCTTTCCCAGCAGAAGGAATGAATCAGTTTGTTCTCCAGATGAGGCCAGACATCAAGGGGCCGCTAGTTTCATTAGTTGAGTACTACAAATGGGAGAAGTTTGCCTATCTCTACGACAGTGATCGAGGTAATGGAAGTCTCATTGTTTATCATATAGAGCATGTGGTTTTAGTGCTGTTGCCTAAAGCTGTACAATTATATTAGTCTACACATTGTTTTGTTTTTAGGAAATTCCCACACAGAATAACTTAAAATACTATTGCAATTAAAAGGACCTCTTGATATTGTTTTTGAATGAGCCAAAATGGATGCGGAGTGGAACTGACTGATAATAACTGGGTTGTATTTCTGATTTAGCTGCAAAAAATGTGTTCTAATTCAACAAATCATTTGTGTGTGTTTTGTGTGTGCAGGTCTTTCTACTCTTCAGGTAATACTGGACACTGCAGCAGAGAAAAAATGGGTTGTCACAGCAATCAATGTAGGAAACCTCAAAGATGAGAGGAAGGACGAAGCCTACCGCTCTCTGTTTCAGGTACTGATGTTCTGTTCATGCAAAGCACCGCACACTGTTGGTACTCACACCATACATTTTAAAAACACCACGATAAACAGGGGAAACATTCAAACTACTCCTAGAGATGTTTAGATCTGTTTTTAAATTTGGTTGGTATAATCCTCTAACTAATGTGAAGCTAAATAAG
Source organism: Cebidichthys violaceus (assembly GCF_023349555.1). NCBI lineage: Eukaryota > Metazoa > Chordata > Actinopteri > Perciformes > Stichaeidae > Cebidichthys > Cebidichthys violaceus. The sequence goes on from NW_027176967.1 coordinate 246,570, forward strand.
GAAGGAATAGTCAATACCTCGAACAATGATGTCATAGGTCATGTGACAATTCGCCATTTTGGGCACCATAATGAGCAAGTATGGAACTTTTCAGAACTCCTAGAATAATTTTCATGGCATTTTGGGGGAATGAACACATACAATTGTTTTATGTTTTCCCCTGAGAGAAAGTCAGCCATGTTGAATTTTCTACGTTGATGCGCAGAGGTGCAAGGGCCCGTTCGTCTCTGCTTGCAGGTTTAATTAACTTTTAGGTTCTGTGAAAATGTATTTGGAAACAGTTGCGAGACACTTGCACTAATTAACCTCTGAAGAACCTGCAAATGGATATTACATAGAAAACTGAAGATATCGAGATAGGTGGAGATAATGAGCAGTCAGTTGACATTTTTTTTATAAAATTTAATTTATTATTAGAAAGTTTAGTCATGTTCAGGTGATCTGTTGTGCTCTACGTAAAAACAATTAGGTATGTTAGAAAACAATTTGAGTTGATTAATTGATAATTTACAAATTGAACAATCTCCATTTTACATACAATCTGTACCAGATGACACCATCCTTTCCAAGAACTTTCTTAAGAAATAACAGCTACATGACTTCCTTAATTATCAATATACTATGGGACCTGTGAAATAAAGTGTTACCGATACATTGTGCTTTGAGGTGAAGGATTTTTTCAGTTATTGGTTTCTGTGATTTTGGGGAGGTCTACATTGGTTACCCAATTTAAGTGACAAAAATAACACAAAAAACTCGGGCACAGCTTCCAAAGTTTGTCATTGACCTGGCCTACGGTGGCAGGCAGCATGCAGCGGGATGACTCACTTTCTACTGCACCGCTCCTCCGACTGCCAGCCAAAACCTCACTACGCCTCAGGGAAATACCACTTGATGTTTTCAGAGCTATCTTCCATGCTGCAGGCCTTCACAACATGAAATTAAATACAGTACGTATCTGTTTTTTAGGACCTGGAGATCCGTAAGGAGCGACGCATAATCCTGGACTGTGAACAAGACAAAGTCAAAGACATCATGGAGCAGGTTGATTCCAGTCTTTTCACTACTACTATTATTAAGTAATAAAATCCGTCCATTAATTTGAAAGCTTCTTCTACCCTTTCAACGTCTTATTGATTCATCCTCTGGAGTTTATTATATCTCTGGAAAGGAATGTACTTTTGTACTTTATAGGAAGATAAGATTAGGGTTGGGTTCTCATTGCTGATCATTTTATTTATTATCTTTAATATTTACATTATTTAGTTATTATCTAACTAAGCTGTTGCCAACTATGCAGTAAGTTGATGGTTTATGTTTTTACCAAGTTACTGCCTGGTATAAAGCTTTTTGTGTTGTTCAACAGGTTCGATTTTTTTCATAGCTTTAACTTTTCACTCCTCTCATTCTATAGTATTGCAAAACTAACAGAAATATTACATTAGCTGGATCATGGTTTTACTGTCCAATGAAAACCACGTATGTACCACCATACAAACCACCATGTATCCAACATTTGTAATTTCTCATTTTTCTGACTGAAATTGAAGGATCAAGTGTTCCCTAATGGTTTGAGAATATTATATAACTTCTTAAGCTGGATAAACCATTTGAAAACCCATTTGATTATCCTATGTAATTATAAGCTGCAAACTGGACTGTTTTTCTCAGCTCATGAAAAGGAAACTTTTTGGAAATATGTGTATTTCACTGGACAGCATTGATAGACTAGCAAATGTATAAAATAAACTATGCATTTTCATGACAGTTTTATAGTAATATAGTATTGACACAGGTTCTACTTTCTTCCCATCAGGTGATCACTATAGGCCGGCATGTGAAGGGATACCACTATATCATTGCTAACTTGGTGAGTATCCGTCTGCCTCTGATTCGACTATATACTGTATATATATATAAAATTACAGTCATCGACTGACTGGCTGGCAGAGCAAGTAGTCACATTCAAACAAGCTGCAATAGGCAGGGAACAGATTTACAAACTGTCTCGCAGAAATAGCTGCAATAATGAGGCTCAACTTAGAAGATCTGGCAATGGGTCGATTGCTGGTTGACTGGTGTATATCCAGTAAAGCAGTGATTCCTGAGTGGGGCATGGTCAAAAACTCCATTCTAAGGGGATTGTGAGCAGGTGGGTAAATTAAACTGAAATATGTTACTTTAAAGTGCAGCAACTTTTGGGCACATGTTTTTTTTTAAAGATCCATTATCTGTCACACAAAGTACATGTTGTAACGGTCACTAGTACATGCAAACTGGAACCCAAAAGCAGGACAAAGAGACAGTTACAAGGATTGTTCAGTTTACTCAATAGACAGACAGAGTTGGAACAGGCACATCAGATACAGGAACTAGAATAATGCTGAAGAGCTTGGCAGTAACACGAGACAATCTGGCAGGGACCAAGTGCAAGTGGACTGGTCGAAATAGTGAGGGTCTAATGAGAGAATGGGCTGCAGGTGAAATGGGCGTGGACGACCAGATGAGGGGAATGAGCGCTTTAATGGTGTGAGTGGCAGGACCTGAAATGACAGGCAGGCTAAATCAAAACAATCTAAAAAGTAGTGCAATTTGTGAGACATGGTGTCTATAAGTGTCTCTATCATGACTCGGCAGGCATGGACTGGTCAAGCTTTAGCAGCTCAATTAGCCATAGTGACATTAAGTAGCTGATCAGCAGATCAGCCTCCCTACTGGAGGCTGATCTGCCTCCAGTAGGGGGGCACAAACTTGCGGCTAAGCATGATCCTCTCAGAGAATGAAATATCGAGTGTAAATACAAAGTCATCAATTTAAATAACATTTCTGCTGTTCTTGTTCCAGGGTTTTGTAGATGGCGACCTCTCTAAAATCCAGTATGGAGGTGCGAATGTGTCAGGGTTCCAGATAGTAGATTTTGATGATCCTGTGGTAGCAAAGTTTGACCAGCGATGGGAGGCCCTTGAAGAGAAGGAGTATCCTGGAGCTGATGCACGGATCAAAGTAAGATTTGGACGTTCATCATTCGTTCATAGGCTGGTTTGAATTAGTTTAAATTGTTTCCGGAAAGAAAGATGCTGGGTAAGGAGGATTTAGATCAGTGATTCTCAACTGGTGGGTTGAGACCCACAAGTGGGTCGAGGACCCTTGCCTGAATTTATTTTTTTTTTTTTTAAATCTTGTGCTTTTATTTTGAAGGGGATTTTTTATGCAGCGGAGTTATTCACACTCCATAACAGTATTTGGCGTTAATGCCTTGTAATGCTAATAGACACCCATTTCATAGTATAGAAGAGCACCCACAAAGTTTGTTTTCATATGCTAATTGAGTGAAATGCAAGTACGACACCGACTACATGAGATATGGATTTTCTTACATTGAGGACAAATGAGGGCAAAACCCTCAGTGTGTTTTGTGCAGCGAGGTTCTGACACAAGAAAGCATGAAGCCGTCAAAACTGAAGCGGCATTTGTTGGATCAATCCGCAGCGGATAAACTGAAAACTATACCTCTGTCAAATGACACTATAAGTAGGTGAATTGAAGACATGTCAGATGACATCAAACAACAGACCACAGCTCGATATAAGGCAAGTGGTCATTTTGCATTACAAATGGACGAATCTACAGAAATAACAAAAAAATCAGTTTTACTTGTTTACGTGAAAGATGTGTGGGACGGGAACTGACAGGAACAAGAGAGCTCACTACTACTACGACTGCAGAGGACATTTTCAGCTCAGGTTCAAACTGCACCATCTTTTCATTAAATACATTTGAGAAGTTGAACATTTGGGTCGCGACTTGTCATTAAGGGGTGATGGTGGGTCCCGCAGCCAGACCATTTGAGAACCACTGATTTAGATAATCTGGAGATAGTCCAGGATACAGTAGCATCATCATGCTAACATTGATTTTAATAATCTAACTCTTCATATATCATGAGTACATACGATTTTGTCGCAAAGCACTTAATGAGGTTTGCTGTAAAATTCTAGATGTTTTAGACATGATATGAGCCACTTGTTTGGCAATTTTTTTGTGCCGCTGCAACGACCAACACGAGCACCACTCAGACCACTTGGTATTTTCCTGACCTTAAAATTGTCTTTTCCTGTGTGGAAATATTTTGGTGACCAGTGCCAAGCGCACAATACACAAGTGGGAAGAGAGGCACAAACATGTGGAAGGTTGATTCACATTAAGCAGTGCTAAAGCAGTTTTTGGTATATTGTTGGAAAGTGTCAGACTGCTGAGAATAGGAGCCTATTTCTGGCACAATGCAACTCTGTTTCCACCTTGATGATTTGATCAGCATGTGCAAACTAGATCTTTAATGGAATCATATTGCAACAAAATTATATATCAAAATATAGTGATAACACAATTACGTTGTCTATATTAATCATAATAAGCACGTACTAACTCAAATTTCTCAGAAAATCAGAATTGACAACAATCTGAATACTCTGTACTTGTGTACATGCATGTAAACATAGTTTACTATAATATTTATTGAAACTGTTATGTTAATTTTACCCTAAAGTTCTTAAAGAGCTGAGCTCTTTCTCAAATATTAATCTTCAGGTTCCCAGCTATGTGGCATCTACTATTGACGAGCTATCTCCCCTGAAAGATCCTGTCACTCCTAAAAAAGACAAAAATGTATCTATGGTCTAAAAGTGGTGGTGTGGAAGAGGTTAACATAGTGTCCTTTATGTTTGGAAAATTCATGATATTGACTAGAATTGTGTGGGATGAACTTTTGTTGGCAACTCATTGTTTTGTAATATTGAGTTGCCAGAGAGACAGATGCAGTTCCTCAGGTCACAGTGGATGATGGTTTTCAAAATTTTAACCAAATGTCGCCATATTCCACACAGCCTCACAGCAGGCAGCATGTTAGAGAGGTAATAGGGATTTTTGCCTTTGTTTCTGTGTCTTTCAGTATACCTCAGCCCTCACCTATGATGCTGTCCATGTGATGACGGAGGCGTTCCGCTTCCTTCACAAGCAGAGAATAGACATGAGTCGCCGTGGCAACAGTGGAGACTGTCTGGCCAATCCAGCAGTTCCCTGGGCACAGGGGGTGGAGATTGAACGTGCCCTCAAACAGGTAACCATGTATTATAATGAATATAAACCACAGTTGCCCCCCCCCTCTAGACTACAAGCATATCAGCCCCATGTTTGGGGACTGGGCCTTTAACAGTGTAAACAAAACTTCTCCGTCTCCGTTTGAGTATAACTGAGGCTTAAGTAGTAATAGCGGTTGGTCTTTATGCGTGAGACTATGGGCTATGACACTGAAAACAGGGACTGCTTTGAAAATTCTTCTGTGTCTGATTGCTGGTGGATGTCCAGCATATAATGCTGCGTCCAGCAGCCCTCTTACTCATTTTAATGGGGCCGCTGCATTGGCGCAGCAGGGCTGCACGTGCAGAGGGCTGCAGGGGAAAAAAAGGCAGGGTCATCCTAAGTAAAAAGCCTGGTTCAGCATCTTCTGGCAAGGCACTGTGGTGGCCAATCAAATAGATGTAAGTTAGTAATGTGACCACTTTTGAAAGTATGAATTGACTGTAGCCGTGATAACTTTCCAGAGTTTGAAAATCTTGTCTCATAGCGTTATAAACAGCTGTACAATGCTTTGGTGTCTGATAAACCAAAAGGGCACTTTTTATACATAAAATATGGTTGTTATTTTTCTATAAATTCATTGAGATGCATGGAGTAATTTATATAGTAAAACGCATCTTGAACGTGTGTGAACTTCAATGAAATCTAGAATGTGTGTGTTGTGTGCATTTGTGTATAGGTTCGTGTCGATGGTTTAACAGGGAATATTCAGTTTGACCAGTATGGAAAGAGAATCAACTACTCAGTGACAGTCATGGAGCTGAAGACTAGTGGACCTGTTAAGGTAACTGAAGAATCAATTTGGCATCATGACTATAATTCTAGCATAGCTATGTGATATGTAACATTTGTGTGTGTGTGTGTGTTTTTTTTAGATTGGCTATTGGAATGAGGTGGATAAAATGGTGGTGACAAAGTCAGACCTTTACCCCAACGACACCATGGGAATGGAAAACAAGACAGTCATCGTCACAACTATACTGGTAATAAACACATCAATGACACTCAATGTGAATGTGTGGGCCAACTGAAAAAAACACCCAAAAATGTAACAGTCACGGTGGAATCAACCAAATGTACACAAGCTGGGCCTCTAAAGTTGTAGTACAGTGTATTCACGATGTGTTCTGTAAATGTGTAGTCAAAGATATATCACCACTACAATGGATAAAATGAATGATAAATTACCAAGTAAGTGCTGGAACAGAAATGGACAAAAGCTTGCGATTGATAAATGGAAAGACAGTATTTTCTGTACTTCTGTATTCAATATGACAAAAGAGAGTGAGTTAACATTAGTCACAGTGGCAATATGGAAAACATCATAATACAATAAAGCATGTCATTATCACACATAGGAATAACTCGGCATGTGCTTGTGCGTGTGTGTGTAGGAAGCCCCCTATGTGATGCTGAAGAAGAATGCTGAGCTGTTTCAAGACAATGACCGTTACGAAGGTATGTTTATATACTCTATTGTGTATATTTGTTTATTTCTTAAATAGCTAATTTCATTCACTTTTGTTTACCTGTTTATTGAGTTGTTAAAGCTAGAGAAAACAGGCTCTACAGTCACATTCTTCCAGACCTTTATACTGGGCTCTCTCCCTAAAAAAGACACAATGGTACTTCCATAATCTAACATAGCACCATCACACAGCTGTGTGTTTTCATACAGTTCTTACATAGTTATGAATATGTTGGTAATCCAACAATTTTTAAATTGTTGGATGTTGTCATGCATGTCACCATAATCCCCAAGAAGTCTTGAATGGGACCAAGACTTGAACTTAGATGAACTTATTATTAAGTATTCAACGCTGTAGTCTATATTCTAGGACACTTGTCTAGCACTTCTGATGTGTCCCTCTGTGCATATGTAAGTGTCTTTTTTACTTATATTTTAACCAATGCTAGGTTACTGCGTTGACCTGGCTGCCGAGATTGCAAAGCACTGTGGTATCCGCTACCAGTTAAGAATTGTGGGAGATGGCAAATATGGAGCAAGAGATGCAGAAACCAAGATCTGGAATGGTATGGTTGGAGAGCTGGTGTATGGGGTAAGATTTAAAACATGTAAAATGTTCTAATGTTTAATGAACATTCAGTTTTTCTAATGTTGAAAGCAGCAGTGAGGGTTCATGTCGCTTCATGTCAACTGTTTATATTGAAAATAACTTGTCAAACTCTCTCAATTGGTCTTTGTCTTCCCAACAGAAAGCAGATATAGCCGTTGCTCCTCTGACGATCACTCTTGTTCGTGAAGAGGTGATAGATTTCTCCAAACCCTTCATGTCTTTGGGAATCTCCATCATGATCAAGAAGCCACAGAAATCTAAACCAGGCGTCTTCTCCTTTCTGGACCCACTGGCCTATGAAATCTGGATGTGCATTGTCTTTGCCTATATTGGAGTTAGTGTTGTACTCTTTCTGGTAAGTCAGTCTGTTTTGTATAGATGTGTTTTGTTACCACCATAACTGTCAGGTACTCTGCTGTCACCACGGCTGTCAGAGTTTTTTAATGTGTGTGTGTTGTGTGCATGAGTATTCTGCCGGGAATGTGTAGTTGAAGCTCAAGAATAAGATTAATTTCATCTGCATTTCATCTACAACCCCAATTTCTGATTTGATGCAGATCCATAAACAAGACTCCTAAAATCTAACAGTGCTAAATCTGCCTTTTATTGCATTGGCAATGTAACCGGCTCTTCATAGGTTTGCCTAATTGGGTTTTATAAGAAAAGATTGAACGCAGACAGAGAATCCAGTTCAACATCAGCCATAACACTTTAGTTCTCATTTTACTCTCTCCCTCTCTTCCCCTCAACATAGACGAACATAAAATCTGTTACAGTAATAAACAATATGACAACATAATTAACATAATATTATGTTAATATATTATATTACTACTAGTGTCTGACAGGCTGTGCACAATTTTCTGCTGAGCCGAGGCCGACAACATGAAGGAGACCAATGTTCAGTAGAGGTGTGTGTTTGCATATAGGTACAGCTCAATGTGGAAAATCAGAGCTTTAAATTATTATTTTTTCTTGTAGGTATCCAGATTCAGCCCCTACGAGTGGACGCTAGAGGAGCCAGAGGATGGAGCAATGCCACTGACAACTGAATCCAACAATGAGTTTGGGATCTTTAACTCCCTTTGGTTCTCTTTGGGTGCTTTCATGCGGCAGGGTTGCGACATCTCACCAAGGTTGGTATGGCAGTTAAAGTTAAAGGCTTTTCTGGGTTAGAATGTAATAATGTAATAGTGATTTCTGATACCAGCCAAAAACACACCAACATGTGAATAAGAGTACTAGCACTTATTTGTTTCTACTTCAAGCACTGGTCAGCATTGACCTTCTAGATATTGAAACAAGATCGCAAACTTTCTGTAACCTCAACGGAATGTTTTAGTTCCACAACTATAACATTTTTTACCATGACCAGGATGTTTACTTGATCTACACCAAGTTCTTTGAGTTACCTAAACAAAATTGTAGAAACAATCGTAGACCTTTTTTTATTAGGGCCCAAGCAACCGACTAGTCGAGCCAGCGAAGGCCCTATTGAAATTGTAAGGATTATTAGGGCCCGAGCACCGACGTAGTCGGAGCGGAGGACCTATTGTTCTTCTAATGTTTATTATTAGGGCCCGAGCACCGACGTAGTCGGAGCGGAGGACCTATTGTTATTCTACTGTTTTTTATTATTATTATTAGGGCCTGAGCACCGACGTAGTCGGTAGCGTAGGACCTATTGTTCTTCAAATGTTTATTATTATTATTAGGGCCCGAGCACCGACAACGTCGGGCCGCGAGGTCCCTATTGAAACTGTAGGAATTATTATTATTAGGGCCCGAGCACCGACAACGTCGGGCCGCGAGGTCCCTATTGAAACTGTAGGAATTATTAGGGCCCGAGCACTGACGTAGTCGGAGCGGAGGACCTATTGTTATTCTAATGTTTTTTATTATTAGGGCCCGAGCACCGACGTAGTCGGAGCGGAGGACCTATTGTTATTCTAATGTTTTTTATTATTATTAGGGCCCGAGCACCGACGTAGTCGGAGCGGAGGACCTATTGTTATTCTAATGTTTTTTATTATTATTATTATTATTAGGGCCCGAGCACCGACGTAGTCGGAGCGGAGGACCTATTGTTATTCTAATGTTTTTTATTATTAGGGCCCGAGCACCGACGTAGTCGGAGCGGAGGACCTATTGTTATTCTAATGTTTTTAGGGCCCGAGCACCGACGTAGTCGGTGCGGAGGACCTATTGTTATTCTAATGTTTTTTATTATTAGGGCCCGAGCACCGACGTAGTCGGAGCGGAGGACCTATTGTTATTCTAATGTTTTTTATTATTATTATTATTATTAGGGCCCGAGCACCGACGTAGTCGGAGCGGAGGACCTATTGTTATTCTAATGTTTTTTATTATTATTATTATTATTATTATTATTATTATTATTATTATTATTATCGTACCAGTTTCATCGCAAAAAGGAGGTGCTTGGGATACTGGGAATCTTTTGAAATTTGGCACAAAATTCAATCGTGGTGAAAATTCCAGTATTATTGGGGTGTCCAGCTGCGGCATGACATTTTGGCTCGATAGCGCCCCCTACAGAGTAGCCCCAACTTTGGGTTTCACCTAGCTGTATGAAATTTGGTAGGTATGTGGAACGTGATGGGACGTACAAAAAAGTCAAAAGGAGGTATATCCTAAACCAAACAGGAAGTCGGCCATTTTGAATTTTATGACGTTTTTGGACCGTTTCAAGGCGCCGTACTTTAACGAATTCCTCCTAGAGATTAAACCCGATTGCCTTCAGATTTGGTCAGTATGCTCTTGAGACCTTGGCAGTGAAACGATACTCAAAGATCAAAAAGTTATCAAACTATGTGTCCGTGGCGTGGCGGCAAAAAAACACCATTCGCCATGAAACAGGAAGTTGTTGTAACTCGGCTGTACATTGCCTAATCTGCTCCAAATTTCTCAGATGTCATAACATCCTGACCCTGAACACATGTATATGACAATTTTGAATCATAGTAATAGCGCCACCTAGTGGCAACAGGAAGTCATATGTTGTGTACTTTGACACCCTACTGCTCACAGATTAATCGGATCCCTCTCAAATTTTGTCACAAAAGCCTTAAGACCTTGATAATGCTTCATTGTGAAAATTGTAGGAAGTTGTCGAAGCATGGCGACGTGGCGGCTCTGCGAATTTCGATCCTTCGCCATGAACGAATAAACTGATGTAACTCGACTCCGCATCATCAGATCTTTACCAGATTTCACATGTTTGATTAAACTCCAGGCCTGAAGACATCTGCAAGCCAATTTTGAATCAAAGTCATAGCGCCACCTACTGGCAACAGTAAGTTAAAGTCTTTATACTTTGGCTTGTTTCTCTTAGTCGGAAAATCAGATCAACATCAAATTTGTTCCACACAAATGTAAGAAGTTCATAATGCCAGTTCTGTAAGCTTTTGATGTTTCGTCGAACGCCGTTGCCGTGGTAACGCAGTCTTCGCCGTGAAAAACGATGGTCATTTGGAGAGGTTTAAAAAAGCTCAAAACACAAGCAAACTTGACACACAGATCACAAGGCCAAAATGTAGTTCTATAATATGATTTTATTCAATCAGAGTGTTAAATCGGCTCAATAGCGCCCCCTACAAAATTTCGACGAAGCAGCCCTCGCAGTACGTTTCACATAGATTAACAAAATTTGGTAGGCACATGTATCACATGTGGACTTAAATAAAAGTCTCTTGGGGCCATGCCCTAAACCCAACCGGAAGTCAGCCATTTTGAAATTTGTATGACTTTCTAGTGTCGTTTTAGACATTTCCAGGGGCTCTACTTTAACGAACTCCTCCTTAGGAATTAATCAGATCGACTTCAAATTTGGTCAGTACAATCTAAAGATCTTTGTGATGAAAAGTTACTCAAAGGTTGTTGTTTCGTGAAAGGCCGTTGCCGTGGCAACGCATTCTTCGCCACGAAAAACAAAAGTTTTTTTGAGGGGTTAAAAATGCTCAAAACGTAACCAAACTTGTCAAACACATTTAAAATCCTGAATGTAGTTATCTGATGTGATTTTAATGCTTCAGAGCGGCAAGTTGGCTCGATAGCGCCCCCTACAATTTTTTGACGATGCAGCCCTCGCAGTACGTTTCACCTAGCTGTATAAAATTTGGTAAGCAGATGTATCACATGTAGACTTAACAAAAAGTCTTAGGGGTTCATGCTCTAAACCCAACCGGAAGTCAGCCATTTTGAATTTTGTATGAATTTCTCCTGTTTTTTTCCATTTCCATGTGCTGTACTACGAACTCCTCCTAGGGAATTAATCCGATCAACTTAGAATTTGGTCAGAACAATCTAAAGACCGTAGCGATTAAAAGTTACTAAAAGCTTGAGGTTTCATCAAACAACATGGACTTGGTGTAGCAGCCATTTTACATGGTTCGCCATCATCCACCAAGCTGTTGTAACTCAACCTTACTTTGTCAAAACTGCCCCAAACTTGACATGCTTGATTGCTGTCGTGATTTTAGGACTTCTGCATGCCAATATTAACTCATAGTCATAGCGCCACCTACTGGCAACCACGGACGTAAACAGAATTCTATAATAACAGCGGCCCAAACAGGGTTTGTGGGCACAACATGAGAAAAAGACTTCTCTGATCTAAATATGTGCAAACTAAGATGCTTGGAGAACAAAAGGTAATCAACAGTGTTTTTCAAACCATGTCAGTGGGCATTAGTATAAATGATCTGTCTAGAGCTTCTACATGAGAATCAGGTTAAATGTTACAATGAATGCTTCACACTACAATCTAAAGTTACAGAAGAGCTTAAAATGAAAACAGTGTCAAATGAAAGTGTTCAAGTAAAAACAAATGACACTGCTGTTCTGTTAACTTTCATGTAAGTCCAAATACAATCAGTAGGACACTGCAGGGAGTTGAACTCCATCCCAGTAACCTGACAGTCTGTTATGTTACAAATACTGAAGCACATTCACACGTTCATTTTCTTAATGATCTTAACAGGCTTACATTTATGATTGTATCGGAGGTACACTCAAAACATTTGAGGCTTAAGACCTGGCAACATGGTCTTGCTATGCTGCTGGTCGACGCAGGAAATATCATCTAACTTGTGCATGCAGTGTATGATGGTCACAGAAATGCATTGCCGCATCAACCAGAGTCCTGCCAGTACCCTCGACGTGTGTGACGTTGCGAGGGCTCGATCAATGCTGCTTGCAGCTTTAATTTTGTATGAATTTCTCGTGTATTTTTCCCATTTCCAGGTGCTGTACTACGAACTAGTCCTAGGTAATTAATCAGATCAGCTTAGAATTTGGTCAGAACAATCTAAAGACCTTTGCGATTAAAAGTTTAGAATTCATCAAACATGGACTTGGTGTAGCGGCCATTTTACATGGTTTGCCATCATCCATCAAGCTGTTGTAACTCAACTGTACTTTGTCAAAACTGTCCCAAAGTTGACATGCTTGATTACTGTCATGATTTTAGGACATCTGCATGCCAATATTAACTCATAGTCATAGCGCCACCTACTGGCAACCACGGACGTAAGCAGGATTCTATAATTACAGCGGCCCGAACACTGAACTTAATAAAAGGGTTTGTGGACACACCATGAGAAAAAGACTTCTCTGATCTAAATATGTGCAAACTAAGATGCTTGGAGAGCAAAAGTTAGACAACAGTGGTTCTCAAACCATGTCAGTGGGCATTAGTATAATTGATCAGTCCAGAGCTTCTACTCGAGAATCAGAATAAATGTTGCAATGAATGCTTCACACTACAAACTAAAGTTACAGAAGAGCTTAAAATGAAAACAGTGTTAAATTAAAGTGTTCAAGTAAAAGCAAATTACACTACTGTTCTGTTAACTTTCATGTGAGTCCAAATACAATCAGCAGGACACTGCACCCAGTAAACTGACAAGTCTGTTATGTTACAAACACTGAAGCGCATTCACACACATTCATTTTCTTAATGATCTTAACAGGCTTACATTTATGATTGCATCGGAGTACACTCAAAACATTTGAGGCATAATGCCTGGCAACATGATCTTGCTACGCTGCTGGTCGACACAGAAATATCATCTAACTCGTGCACGCAGTATATGACGGTCACAGAAATGCATGACCGCGTCAACCAGAGTCCTGCCGGTATCCTCGACGTGCGCGTAGTTGCGAGGGCCCGATCAATGCTGCTTGCAGCTTTAATTATTATTAGGGCCCGAGCACCGACGTAGTCGGAGCGGAGGACCTATTGTTATTCTAATGTTTTTTATTATTATTATTATCGTACCAGTTTCATCGCAAAAAGGAGGTGCTTGGGATACAGGGAATCTTTTGAAATTTGGCACAAAATTCAATCGTGGTGAAAATTCCAGTATTATTGGGGTGTCCAGCTGCGGCATGACATTTTGGCTCGATAGCGCCCCCTACAGAGTAGCCCCAACTTTGGGTTTCACCTAGCTGTATGAAATTTGGTAGGTATGTGGAACGTGATGGGACGTACAAAAAAGTCAAAAGGAGGTATATCCTAAACCAAACAGGAAGTCGGCCATTTTGAATTTTATGACGTTTTTGGACCGTTTCAAGGCGCCGTACTTTAACGAACTCCTCCTAGAGATTAAACCCGATTGCCTTCAGATTTGGTCAGTATGCTCTTGAGACCTTGGCAGTGAAACGATACTCAAAGATCAAAAAGTTATCGAACTATGTGTCCGTGGTGTGGCGGCAAAAAAACACCATTCGCCATGAAACAGGAAGTTGTTGTAACTCGGCTGTACATTGCCTAATCTGCTCCAAATTTCTCAGATGTCATAACATCCTGACCCTGAACACATGTATATGACAATTTTGAATCATAGTAATAGCGCCACCTAGTGGCAACAGGAAGTCATATGTTGTGTACTTTGACACCCTACTGCTCACAGATTAATCGGATCCCTCTCAAATTTTGTCACAAAAGCCTTAAGACCTTGTTAATGCTTCATTGTGAAAATTGTAGGAAGTTGTCGAAGCGTGGCGACGTGGCGGCTCTGCGAATTTCGATCCTTCGCCATGAATGAATAAACTGATGTAACTCGACTCCGCATCATCAGATCTTTACCAGATTTCACATGTTTGATTAAACTCCAGGCCTGAAGACATCTGCAAGCCAATTTTGAATCCTAGTCATAGCGCCACCTACTGGCAACAGTAAGTTAAAGTCTTTATACTTTGGCTTGTTTCTCTTAGTTGGAAAATCAGATCAACATCAAATTTGTTCCACACAAATGTAAGAAGTTTATAATGCCAGTTCTCTAAGCTTTTGATGTTTCGTCGAACGCCGTTGCCGTGGTAACGCAGTCTTCGCCGTGAAAAACGATGGTCATTTGGAGAGGTTATAAAAGCTCGAAACACAAGCAAACTTGACACACAGATCACAAGGCCAAAATGTAGTTCTATAATATGATTTTATTCAATCAGAGTGTTAAATCGGCTCAATAGCGCCCCCTACAAAATTTCGACGAAGCAGCCCTCGCAGTACGTTTCACATAGATTAACAAAATTTGGTAGGCACATGTATCACATGTGGACTTAAATAAAAGTCTCTTGGGGCCATGCCCTAAACCCAACCGGAAGTCAGCCATTTTGAATTTAGTCTGAATTTCTAGTGTCGTTTTTTCAATTTCCAGGCGCTCTACTTTAACGAACTCCTCCCAGGGAACTAATCAGATCAACTTAGAATTTGGTCAGAACAATCTAAAGACCTTTGTGATTAAAAGTTACTCAAAGCTTGTTGTTTCGTGAAATGCCGTTGCCGTGGCGATGCATTCCTCGCCATGAAAAACAAAGGTGTTTTTGAGGGGCTAAAACTGCTCAAAACGTAACCAAACATGTCAAAAACATTTAAAATCCTGAATGTAGTTATCTGATGTGATTTTAATTCTTCAGAGCGGCAAGTCGGCTCGATAGCGCCCCCTACAATTTTTTGACAATGCAGCCCTCGCAGTACGTTTCACCTCGCTGTATAAAATTTGGTAAGCAGATGTATCACATGTAGACTTAACAAAAAGTCTTAGGGGTCCATGCTCTAAACCCAACCGGAAGTCAGCCATTTTGAATTTTGTATGAATTTCTCGTGTATTTTTCCCATTTCCATGTGCTGTACTACGAACTCCTCCTAGGGAATTAATCCGATCAACTTAGAATTTGGTTAGAACAATCGAAACACCTTAGCGATTTAAAAGTTACTAAAAGCTTGAGGTTTCATCGAACGATGTAGATGTGGTGTTGACGGCCATTTTACATGGTTCGCCATCATCCATCAAGCTGTTATAACTCAACTGTACTTTGTCAAAACTGTCCCAAACTTGACATGCTTGATTACTGTCATGATTTTAGAACTTCTGCATGCCAATATTAACTCATAGTCATAGCGCCACCTACTGACAACCACGGACGTAAGCAGGATTCTTTAATTACAGCAGCCCAAACACTGAATTTATTTAAAGGGTTCGTGGGCACACCATGAGAAAAAGACTTCTCTGATCTAAATATGTGCAAACTAAGATGCTTGGAGAGCAAAAGTTAGATAACAGTGGTTCTCAAACCACGTCAGTGGGCATTAGTATAAATGATCAGTCCAGAGCTTCGACATGAAAATCACGTTAAATGTTACAATGAATGCTTCACACCACAATCTAAAGTTATAGAAGAGCTTAAAATGAAAACGGTGTCAAATTGAAGTGTTCAAGTAAAAGCAAATGACACTACTGTTCTGTTAACTTTCATGTAAGTCCAAATACAATCAGCAGGACACTGCAGGGAGTTGAACCCCATCCCAGTAACCTGACGGTCTGTTATTTTACAAACACTGAAGCGCATTCACACATATTAATTTTCTTAATGATCTTAACAGGCTTACATTTATGATTTTATCGGAGGTACACTCAAAACATTTGAGGCTTAAGACCTGGCAACATGATCTTGCTACGCTGCTGGTAGACGCAGGAAATATAGTTTAACTCGTGCACGCAGTTTATGATGGTCACAGAAATGCATGGCCGCGTCAACCAGAGTCCTGCCAGTACCCTCGACGTGCGTGAAGTCGCGAGGGCCCGATCAATGCTGCTTGCAGCTTTAATTTTGTATGAATTTCTCGTGTATTTTTCCCATTTCCAGGTGCTGTACTACGAACTAGTCCTAGGTAATTAATCAGATCAGCTTAGAATTTGGTCAGAACAATCTAAAGACCTTTGTGATTAAAAGTTTAGAATTCATCAAACATGGACTTGGTGTAGCGGCCATTTTACATGGTTCGCCATCATCCATCAAGCTGTTGTAACTCAACTGTACTTTGTCAAAACTGTCCCAAAGTTGACATGCTTGATTACTGTCATGATTTTAGGACATCTGCATGCCAATATTAACTCATAGTCATAGCGCCACCTACTGGCAACCACAGACGTAAGCAGGATTCTATAATTACAGCGGCCCGAACACTGAACTTAATAAAAGGGTTTGTGGTCACACCATGAGAAAAAGACTTCTCTGATCTAAATATGTGCAAACTAAGATGCTTGGAGAGCAAAAGTTAGACAACAGTGGTTCTCAAACCATGTCAGTGGGCATTAGTATAAATGATCTGTCCAGAGCTTCTACATGAAAATCAGGTTAAATGTTATAATGAATGCTTCACACTACAATCTAAAGTTACAGAAGAGCTTAAAATGAAAACAGAGTTAAATTGAAGTGTTCAAGTAAAAGCAAATGACACTACTGTTCTGTTAACTTTCATGTAAGTCCAAATACAATCAGAACACTGCAGGGAGTTGAACCCCATCCCAGTAAATTGACAGTTTGTTATGTTTCAAACATTGAAGCGCATTCACGCACATTCATTTTCTTAATGATCTTAACAGGCTTACATCTATGATTGTATTGGGGGTACACTTAAAAACATTTGAGGCTTAAGACATGGCAACATGATCTTGCTACGCTGCTTGTCGAAGCAGGAAAAATCATCTAACTCGTGCACACAGTGTATGACGGTCACAGAAATACATGGCCGCGTCAACCAGAGTCCTGCCAGTACCCTTGACGTGCGTGAAGTTGCGAGGGCCCGATCAATGCTGCTTGCAGCTTTAATTTTCTATTCGCATATTTGGAGTATTTGCCATACTCTAAAACTCACCAAATTGTGCAGAGTTGTCAGGCCTGGTGCAAATAGAGGTATGATATAGGTTGCATATTTGTGTGAAAAAAGAAATGGCTCTCTAGCCGGTGACGCCCCTCGGCCTGTATGTCCGATTTACTTGAAATTCAACACACATGTCCAGATCCGCTAGATCTAAAAAAAAAAGCTTCTCAGACCCCTAAGGTCCGCCTACCAAAATTTTCCGCCATCTTGAATTATGTGAAAAACTCGTTTTTGAAAACTTCTCCTACACGCTTGGTCCGCTTGCTACCAAATTTGCTGTGGGTGATTATTGAATCTAGATCAAAAAGTTATCAAAAGCTTGTTGATATTTTATCTTATAGCGTTTAAAAGATACGGACCAATGAACTTCTTGGGGCGTGGCTTGTTTATCAATACACATAACTTCTCAACCGTGTATCTTAAAATCACCAAATTTGCAGTTTATGTGCACATTGCATGGTGGAACATCCCCTGCAATTTTCATTCCATTCAACCAATAGAGGGCGCTACAGTAATTCACTCAATTTCAGTTTTTTGGTGATTTTTCACGTTTTCAGCCTTTGTATTTTAACAAACTCCTCCTAGAGAATTCATGCGATCGACTTCAAATTTGTTCAGGATGCTCTTAAGACCTTAAGTTATCAAAAGCTAGAGTTTTCATCGAAGAACCTTGATGTGGCGGGGCGGCCATTTTGCCTCATTGGACGGGAAAAAAGAAGTTGTTATAACTCCAAGGTACATTATTCAATCTGCACGAAATTTCTTATGCATGATGCTGATTCAACCCTTAGCACATTTCAAATGTAAAATTTTCAATAACTCATAGCGCCACCTACTGGCAAAAGGAAATGTCATATTTTATATTTTTATTTACTCCTCCTAGCCAGTTCACCAGATCAGTCTGAAATTTGGGAAATATAGCCTTAAAACATTGATTCATCATGAATATTGTGAGTTTTTGTTGAACGCTGTTGCCGTGGCAACCCATCATTCGTGATGAAAAAGGAAGCTGATGGTTCATTGGCTTGGGATGCTTAAAAACCCATGGAACTTTATACATGTGTCATAGGTAATGGGAGGACATATTTTATATGGGTTTTTGGCTTGGCCGTTTTAAATTGCTTCCAAAGCGCCCCCTACAATATTTAAAAAGAGCAGCCCCAGTGGTACGTTTGAGGTACCTGTATGAAACTTGGTAGTAACATGTATCTTAGAGAGACTTAAAAAAAAGTCTCTTGGAACCATGCTCTAAACCGTACCGGAAGTCGGCCATTTCGATTTTTGTGTCATTTTTCAATAGATTTAGACTTATTTCTAGTCGCTATAGTTTAACGAACTCCTCCTAGGGACTTTGTCGGATCCACTTTAAATTTGGTCAGTACAGTCTCAAGACCTTTGTGATTAAAAATTATCAAAAGCTTTACATTTGACGGAATGGCTTAGCCGTAGCAGGTGGCTACTTTATGTGATTCCCCTCCAAAGAAGCTGATGTAACTCAGCCGGACTTGTTCCAAACAGTCCCAAACTTCACATGCTTGATAACACTCATGGCCGGAGGATGTCTACAAGCTAACTTTCACTAATACTCACAGCGCCACCTGCTGGCAAAAGGAAATCTGCGTTGTCTGACTAACAGCATCCGATTTACATGACTTTTTCACAATGTGGTTTACACTTGAAGTAGAGCAACATAATACATGTTTGTGCATGTTTTGTAGCGCCACACAGCAGATACAGGAAGCGGTGGACTATTTTGCATAACATCATTTCCTGCATCACGCGGTCCAAGAAGAAAAAAAAAACATTGGACTCGTAGGCGTGTTGTCCAATGGTCGCACATGATCTCGGCCGCATACGTTGGAGTCCCGCCGGCACCCCCAACGTGCGGGAGGATGCGAGGGCCCGTTCATCGCTGCCCGCAGCTTTAATTTTTTTTAATTTTTGCAAGACAAAAGGCAAAACCCTAACAAGAGTAACAAGAGGAAGACAGGAACAGTGAATACAGACCAGATAACATGCAGAAAAAATAAATCAATAATGTAGAATAAGAGAACACGGTAATGTTGGTTGTCGTGTGTTTTGATTTGAGATGGGTGTGTGTCATAGTATAGGGTGACGTCTATAGGGTAGATGGATGGGAAAGGAAATAAATAAAATTTGTGTCAATAAATAAAATAGAAATAAACTAAAAATAATAAATTCATTCTTCTGAAGTCTATACTCAACATCCTCCCAGCACGCACAAGAGTTTCTCATCTGAGTGCTGGAGTCATGAGACTGTAATAACACAACATAACTGTAAAGCAGCATACTTTAGTCTGTTTGTGTGTGTTTGTGTGTGCAGATCTCTGTCAGGTCGTATAGTAGGGGGTGTGTGGTGGTTTTTCACCCTGATTATCATCTCATCTTACACTGCCAACCTGGCTGCCTTTCTGACGGTGGAGAGGATGGTGTCTCCCATCGAGAGCGCAGAAGACCTGGCTAAACAGACAGAGATCGCATATGGAACCCTGGACTCTGGATCCACCAAAGAGTTCTTCAGGGTAAGTACAAATACAAATGTATTATTTCACAATGCAACAGAAGATACCACAATGGCAATACAAAAGTGTGGAAGGAGGTTTGCGATGGGCATTTCTGCGAACAGTTTACGCTGTTCCGCCGATCAGTAGTCGGTTGCAGTAACACGCCAAGGCTGGAAATAGAAAGACTGACAGAAACATTGATTTGAAATATTCTTAAAGGTGTCTTTGTAAATGTTTTATAAGGAGATGCATTCACCACGTTTATTAGGGCCTATCTTGAAGTACCCTGTGGTCAATTGTATTACCGTGTACCCAAGGTGCACAAATTAAGTTTTTGGATCTCATCTATGTCTGTGTCTCTCTTTTTTAGCGCTCAAAAATTGCCTTGTTTGACAAGATGTGGCAGTACATGAAATCAGCAGAGCCCTCTCCCTTCGTCAAGAAAACATCAGAGGGAGTATTGCGTGTCAGAAAATCCAAAGGGAAGTACGCCTACCTGCTGGAGTCCACTATGAACGAGTACATCGAGCAGAGGAAACCTTGCGACACTATGAAAGTGGGAGGAAACCTGGATTCCAAAGGCTACGGCATCGCCACGCCCAAAGGATCCCCATTAAGGTGGGTGGATCAGTATAACAATGCTAGCCAACCTGCACTGCCATGTACCATTCACACTACTAACCTGCTGCCTAGTAAATGTCCCTCTCCCCACTCACAGCTCATTTCCCCACTCTCAAAACTTTGAAAGAGACATTTTTAATTGTCAACTTACAGTTGAAAGTGGAATAAAAATTTCCCCTCACTTAGTGCTCTGAAGCCTCAACAGTAATGATCAGAATACACTTGCTGACCATCTGCTATAGTAGTCAGGTGGTTTTAGCCAGTGTGTGAGCAGTGGCTGTGTTTATGTGCAGCTCTGCTCAGGAAAATAAACCACCAATGGGGAGCAATGTAGTCCGGCCCCAAGCCTTTGTGACAATTGGGTGTTGCAGTATGCGAGTGTGATGAATGGGGCATGGCGGCTTACTCGTTGTTATAATAATCCACCTACCCTGATGACATCATCTCAGTGGTTTGTATTTTTACCATGGTTACCACCTCTGACCAACGGCTAGTGGTGGTTGCCGTGACAACTGGGGGAGGGCTGTTGAAAATGTGACATTTCAGGTCTTAAAGAAATACTTCATCACAGAAATTCAAAAGGATGTGTTTTATTGAGTGTAAAGTTGGTATTATGTAGTCTCTTTTTTGTGAAAAAAAGGATATCATGACACAATGACCAATGTGAAATTTTCATTATCCATTTCTATTTAGACTGATTTCATTTTCTTTCTGGTGAGGAGAATTTGGCTGCAGGTTTTTTTTAACAATTATGATGAGCTGACTCTTTAAGACCTGGATCACCAGATTCTATGAGTTTATGACGTTATGTTTCTGTGTGTGTGTGTGTGTGTGTGTGTGTGTGTGTGTGTGTGTGTGTTTGTATGTTTGTCTATGTGTATGTCTACATGTATTTTCCATTAGAAAATGTCCTATGTCTCCTTCCAAAAGAACTATTGGACCATATTTTATTTCTATATTATAGGTACATATTTTATACAGATAAAATGTATTTATGTAATTTATCCAACCCCTCAAATGTCTTGTTTTATTGTAGTTTGAAACCCAGACATTCTATCTTTGGTTCCTGCTTTCTCTCAGCATTCAAATTAGCAGGTTTTTAAGTGGTTTGGTAGCAGGAAAAAGGGTGGTTTTATTTCAAATTAGAAAGTTATTGCACAACACTCGTATGTAAAAGTAGCTTCTTAGAAAGGTTCCTAGAAAAGTTGTTGGTACAAATTCAAAGGAAAATGAAGATGGTGTTCAATTGCTTAGAATTTTAGATTCCATTTATAACATTTGTAATTAATTTATCCCATTTAACTGTAATTCTTTATCTTTATCTTTATCACAGAGCCTCAAGGGAGAGGTGGTTGAATAGGCTTGAAAGCATCAGTGGCTGTCCCTAAGGGCCCTTGCATTTGCTGCCCAATAATAATGAAGGAAAGCCGAGCTCTGACTTTACCTCATCGCCTGAGCTATAGCCATTCTGTGGCTATGTCTGTAGCTATTGCTGTGATTGGGACGGGTTGGCTACTAAGATAGTAACTTTGGCAAAGACAGGGATAGACAGCATACAGTCTGACACTTTTTGAATCTGGCACTTCTATCAGATATAACAGATGTGTTGCCAGTACACCAAAAGAGTACAGGAATAGCTTCACCACAACGCTCAGCCAACACAACTTTGTCAATTCACACAAGTAAGCAGGATAGCTAGTGTACACAATAGCCTGTCACAATCAGCTTCAGCTGCAGACAACCATGTTAATGAGCCTCTACTATTTATCATAACCTTAGCTGCATTCAACAATAAGAAAAGCATAAAATAACACTAGCCTTGTACTTTTTGATTAACTGTGTAAATTGTAGGTTTTACATTTTTTAATAAATATTTTAATAACTATTTTAATAAAACCTCTAAATGTTACAAACCCTTCAGATGTTTTCACAATTGAAAACACAGCTTCCTGTCCAAACCATATATAGTGACATCTTTTTTTGGTTCTTTACTCCAGAATATTGGATTTAAAATCAATATTTAACTATGGACTTAAATTTACATCCTCATCAGATGAACAGTGAAGGAATTATATAATTTTATACACAAAATGTAGGGGCCAAAATATATTGGACAACTTAACATACAAGTAATTAAATCTATGTTATTTTATAGCTTTAAATTGTATGCAGTCAATAGCAGCCTGAATTCTGCCTGCATTTTACAAAGAAAGAATATTCCCTCTTTGTTTAGCTTTTACATGTTAAGGATGTATTTTAAAAACTACATAACCTACACTGTTGACTCTCAGTGTCAACACTGTTGTTGATGTGCACTGAAGGCCACCACTTTAACCTCACATGTTTCAATTTGAATCCAATATTCTGGAGTACAGAGACAGCCAAATGTAAAATGTGTCACTGTCTTGCTGCTTACAGACTGCATCAAACTTCATTTTTTATATTTTGATGTAAATGATGATCCAGATGTGTGTGTGTGTGTGTGTGTGTGTGTGTGTGTGTGTGTGTGTGTGTGTGTGTGTCTGTTGAGCTGCCTGCTAGTCATTGAGTTTGTTTCTCACTTTTGTGTCTTTTCAGCACACTACAGGTGGCTATATGGTTACGTCTGCCCTGCATTCTCTCTCTTCTCTCTCTCTTTGTGTTGCTGTCTTTGTCAATCGGCTGTGAAAGTTCATTTTCCTCTGCAGAATGTTTTCAGTGACAATTACATTTACTTGTATTTGGTGAATTTGCTGTTAAAGCTGCATTAAGCGATTTCTAAACCCCAAAGGGCAGGAGTAACTCATAGTAATAAGTCTTATACAGTATTCTCCAGTATTTTCACTTACCAAGTTTATAGCTGATCTGTTAGCTTGCACTTCCCAAAGGAGTTATCTTTACTAATGCACTGAGACAGTAGTTAGCTGGTGGGCCCCTACTGACCACGGTTCCTATCCTACCCAGTACAATGTGTATTGTATTTCTCTGCTGGAATGCAGATTTTCAAACAGGACCAATCTTTAAGACAGTACATCAAAATCAGGTTATAAAGCAGCACCCACCTGAAGATCCTTATTAAGTCAAGTGATGGTCAGTGCTTTTTACACTATGCTGCCTTCACTCTACACAGACTGCTCATTAGGTGTCAAACTAAAGTCCAGGAGATCTGTGACACTGGCATCACTAGATGCCACACAGACATATCCTAACTTTCCAAAGACAAGAGGAGGATGCCCTCTGAGATATGTCTTGATAAGATCTTCACATTTCCTTGCTGTTTCACCTTGACTTCCACCTTTTGTACGATCCAATCTTTGCCGGGATGAGTTTTGACAATGACACCCAGTCATGCGTTCCTAAGCTCCACCAAGGGCGATGAATACAGAGCATTTCTGCTCAAGAAGGTAGCTCTGGATGCTTGCCTCACCTTGTAGTATATTGATTTGCTCGCCCCTACAAAGTTGGTTGTCAGTCAGAGCGCAACTGCTTGGAAGGCCCACTTATTGAGAATAATCTTTAGAGTGCATGGATGGAAGCTGGATGAGCTCATAGACATGCATATGAACAGCACTGCCCACCTCTTGCTATTGCCGTCACCACCTCTTGTGCCGCGTGTGACTAATTCTCATGTACCAAACGCATCCAGGACAAGGTAGGAGAGTGATGGATCTATCTGTACACATTCTGACATTTGCTCCTGCTCTGTTCTTTCACAGAGTTTCCTGCAGATCATTCATTTGTTAAGGACTCCACTGATGCACCTTTTTGCTCCAACTATCCATAAACCCTTAGTGTGTAAGGTGTCTTCCTTGGTGCCACACGCATTGATGATGGTGGCGAATGAACAATGTTGCAACATGATGCCGTACTGGGATGGTGAGAGGGTTGGCATTGCTCTTCTGAAGCTGAGTAAGACTTCCACCTACTTGGAGTAAGGCTTCACTGTCAAGCTGGTGAGGCTTGTAAAGAGCACTGTTTCTAGTTAGCTTAAAGCGCTTTGATGTTCACTCTCTTAGCGTCCTAGCTTGAGTGGCGAGGACTAACTTTCGAATGCACCTCCACATCTGACTTGGGTACAACAAGGTTGAAGGATAAGGCTCTCGGTAGAGTTGAGAAGCCAGTTTAGCCTTACCAAACACAACGCCTACCTCACTGGGAGCAATTTTTGCTCTGAGCCTCAGGTAATCAACTGCAACTATTGCCTTGACTGAAGCATCCGAGAACACATGCAGTTCTAAGTTCTGGGTCTTTGAGCTTGAGGAGGATGAGTAGGACCGTGGAACATGCTACTCTTTCAGTTCTTCTTGAAGTGTCTCATATCACTACCAAAGTCATTTTCCTTGACTCTTGAATTCTTCTTCAGTCTGAACATAGCTACTGCTGGGGATGGCCTGTTTACGAAGACGTGGATTATCATGCTGTAGTCAACAATTTAGTTGTTGAAGTTGTTATCATGGTACCACAGAAAGAACAAAAAGATAAACAGTGGAACATTTCTTGTGTGTCAGCCATGTTTGCCACTCTTTCTCAACACCATCCTATTGTGCACTAGAGTCGAATAAACACCAATCTTTCCTGGTTTCTGGGGATGGCATACTCCAAATATGGGAATATACCAACATTCTTTGTCCTCTTCAAGCGGTGGTGCTCTCCCTGCATGGTTGAGGCCCAATACATTTTACATGAACTCCACTCCAAGTGTGTTTTCATTTCTGGTTTATTTTCTAGATTGCGCTTCCAATCTACTGTAGGCATACTCGCTGTTATTTGGAAGTAATCTTAGAGGTTTGCAGAACGCTAGAGGGGCAACCCAACTGTTGCTGCTATCCTTGAAGAACTCTCCCTCCATAATCTGCAGGAAGAGCATTATCTCCATAGTCGGTGCAAGCTGGTTGTCATTCTCATGTTGACGGAAGATTGTCTGACCCAGACTGCCTTCATTGGCTCTCACTAACAGGTTATGCATCGGAAACAATTAAGAAGAGATTGTAGGCCACCTTTGAAAGCTGCAGTTCTCTTTGACTTTGATATGGCTCATGCATGGGCTTAGATGACTTGGGCGTCCTTTTTCCAAAATGTAGGTCTTCAAGGCACTGGCTGTAGCAGGCCTGTGGGCATTGCCAAGACACATTAAATATGATGTCCTAGCCCAGATCTTGTTTCTGTGCATGTGGAGCATTGTGGGATCCATTGTACTGTCTGCACAGTTCATGGACTTCTAGAATATCTTTCTAGCAGCAGAAGGATGTCTGCGTCAGGATCAAGTGGTGGTTAATCCTCTGCAATGGGCTGTAGGTGAACATAACAGTATTTTTCAATTGGGTGCTGTGATATTGGGGGGTGGCAGCTCGATTAGAATCACTGAGATTCAACCAGATGTACTTGTGAACTGAAGCTATGAGTTTGGGGAGGTTGGAAGACAGTTGTGTGCTGATCAGCAGCCCATAAAACCCTTTCACATTACTTGACTCAATTTTAATATCGCTTAATGGAGCTTTAAGTCTAACCCTTTGATAGATCTACTGTATGATATACTGTTGTTGTACTAAAACATGGTAGAACCAGAGACATTTAGTTTTTTTAATTTCCATGGCTTTCAGTCAGGAAATACTGGACAAATTATTCACTTAATTTCTGCCCAAATTATCTTTCAATATCTTCCCATGTCTCTGCTCCTAGCATGATCTTACTGTTGTCATTTAATGTATTTTTCCCCTTGTTGCCACTATCACAGTCAAAGTGGATGATTAATGATGTGATTTCAATGGTGGGTTCAGTTCAGAAAAAACACACTCACAATCCTTTGGAATGTGAAAATCATCAAATTCAAATCGTACAACATCAAATCTGATGTGAACTGAGCCCATGCCAAGTCATTAGTCACATTTTTACACAACATTATGTAGAGTATTTTAGATGTCTTGAAAACATTTGCCTGCATTAATCACTACATAATACATGAGGTTTGCTATTGACACATTGGCTTGATTCACTAGGGTACAAAATACCACTCTCCATTAGCATCAATTTCACCGCCTTTTCGTCTTGCCATTACATCATTACTCTAACGTAAAAAGCTCTTCCTGCTGGATTGTCTCTTCTTCTTTTCAAGAGTTAATTAATAAATGTAGGCTCTTTAAAAGATAAAAAAACAAACCACTGGGCTGGTTGCACAAAGACATATTAGACTCGTCTACAGATTTAGATCAGTCGTAGATAAGTTCTTAGCAAGACATTTTTACAAAAATGAAGACTGGCGAATTATTGGAAGCCAATAATTATTCAAGCATTGTTAGAAATGATGCTGTGTTATGAGGAATGATAACATCAAGTAACTCAAAGTTGTTTTTCCAACTTAATTGGGTGTTTAACTATGGGACATATAGACCACTCTTGGACTTCATAAGCTCTTGAAGCCTCAAAGCATGTCGGCCAGGGTACCCTGCAAAATGCAGTTCTGTTTTGTTCTGACACTCCCCTTGAATAGAGCCAACACAGTGGCCATACTTCTGGTGGAAGAAGCCCTCAAAACCTGAGGGCCCTGTGAGGCCTTCACACCAGATATATGGCTTTCCAATGCAATGGGACAGTCTCTGTTGGTATAATGACTTGCCTGTATGGCCCAGGACATAAACAGCTCATCAGCTTTCCTGAATCTTGCTGTCCTGCTCACATGCACAAGCAGAGCCCACACAGGTCATGATTTGTTAAGTCTCTGTTCTTTCACTGAGGTGAATGGTGGTGGGTAAAACGTTGAAAGATCCATTTCGTGGAACCTATAGGCTTTATCAAATTTAGGGACAAAATCTGACTTGGGCTGCAGGCACATCTTAGACACTCTGGCTGGAGTGAGAAAGGTCACGCTGAGAGGAAGGAAGGCATAGAGCAGCACGTTTGGCCACTGGGTGAGCATCTACACACAGAGAAAAACAATGGATACTAGGGGTTTTCCTATAAGGTGTAGATATCTATGATTGCCTGGCCGTATCTCTGCCAGATTTATTCCACAGCATGAGCGTGGAAGGTCTACTATCGCAAAGGGGGTTGCCCCATGACAGCAGATTTAGCCCCCATGTTCAATATCATGCTACTCTGGATAATTATCTGCAAGGCTTCTTGTGTAGGAGCAAGTGCCACCCTGGTAGTCGATGTAAGTTAATACATGGGAGTTGTCTGATGTGTAGAAAATATTTCAGTGCTAAAAACACTGCCTCAGGGACCAAATGTCATTCACTGCCCTGCCCATCATGGTTGCACCGCACAGGCATGCATCCATTGTCATTGTTACCCTGGAAAACAGGACTACCAACGCCACAGCTGATGCCCCTCCACTGATGCAGAGTGACAATGCAAGTCAATGTTTTGTTATTTTAAGCCTCAACCCAAGGTGATCACAAGGGAACAGTTGTGATAATGCTACCAAATCCCTCATTATAAGACGATTCAGAGATACTACCGATATCACTGAAGCCATAAGACACATAGGGTGTAGGCAGTCTGAACATTGCAACTTTCCCCAGCTGAAAAAGGGAGACAGATCCCTGGGATGGTTTATCACCATAACAGAATCCCTGACTGCCTGCTGACACGCAATTGTGAGCATATGAGATAGTTATCTTTGTCGGAGAATATTCTGATGCTGTTATTTCTCATCATGAACGGTTCTGCCTCCACACACAAGAATCCTCTTGTGTCAACATTCTGGAGGGCCAGTTCCTAGCTGTCAAAGCAGCAAAGGCATGTTTACTTAAGGCCATGGGCTCTCAGTGTTGTCCTGCCTGTATTCTGGCACCCCCTGCCTCTGCCACACTGCTGCAGCAAAGCCAATTGTGGGTATGTGTTTTTGGGGTAAGCAGAGGTCAATCCTGCTTCCAGCCTCCAAGGCTGGGCTGAAAAGGCCTTGGTCATGTTGTTGGCCACATCAATTGCTGCCTTCTGTTCATCACACAATTTGTGTGATCTTCAGCTTTGAGTAGCCCTTGATAGGAAGCATACTCTTGAAAGAATTGGACCAGTAACAGCTTATTTCCTTCACACTCTTTCAGCACAATCTCGAAACTGTGGAAAATGTTCTGGGAACAGGATACCTATTAAGCAGTATCCAAGATAGCCTTGGGAAGATGAGGGAGCTAAGTATTGTTTCTCAAGGGAAGAGTGCAAGAAAGACTTTGGGGGGGACGGGGTTTGACTGGTATGTCGGACAGATGTGGTGTCAAAGGAGCTTCAAAGGCAATTCCCACAGTGAAAACACAGAATGAAGTTCGAAAAATAACTACTTTTTAAGAGCTTGTTACTTTACGACAATTTCAAAGGTATTAAATCTTGAGTGACACTGGATACTGCCCAAAAAAAACAACCACAATCAACTTGTAATGTTACTGGCTATACCAACTATTCTAAATATATTTGATATGATTTGATATAAAGTTGACCATGATATGCATAATATTAGGTATGCATAGTTAGAAAAATAGTTAATTAAGTAAATCTATTAAACGTCAACCATATTTGTGACTGTTATTTCATATATCAGTATATAAATTAATCCTAATTAGGGCGGTAGAACCGAGAAGAATCATTCTTTAGTTTGACTTAGCATGAAAGGGAAACTTGGCGCTTATGCTAGAAAATGTATTTGCTCCTAATTCATCTGCCTCACCAAAGTATACATAACTCAGCCCCTTTGCTATGTTAAAATGACAGTTTCATTTGCTCCTGGTCTAATCATGCAATCATTTACCATCAATTTTAGTTACTTTTACACAGATGTGAAAGTACCCATGAAAACTAATGGCCTAATACTTGGCAGTCGCCAGAATCACCATCAGTGAATGTTACCAGGCTCAAAATAATGGTACTCATGTAGATTTGACCCTGAATAACAGCAGTAAGGCTTAGAGGAGGATGATTACTGGTTTCTGCAATGCAGACAAATATTTTAACTGGGATGGGATGGGCGAGTTGTTTTTATATCTATATATGGTTGGGATCTGATGGCATTTTATGGAACTGAATATAATATTAAACAAGCTTATTGAATCTGAATTATTTCAAATCCCGTATCGAATCTATTTTAGAAAGGGTCAGCTTTATACATTTGTAAATATATCTAAAATTCTGACCCTATTTTATTTCCAGGCAAAGTAAAATTTGAGATGTATTCCTAAACATAGAATAAATGTTAGAACATAATTGCTGAAAACATGAAAGGACCATGAGGTCTATTGTTCTGAATTGTAGATTTAGACCAAACTGTTTCATCAATAATTTCTGATAAGCAAAACTACAACTTAACTTTAACCAAACTATGGTTTAACTATGGTTTATTACAGCTTTGGATTTATTTTTGTTGTTTGGGAATCAGTTCACAGTAAAACTCTTTAATTTTGGGACATGTTGACATCACTAAAATGGAACCGTCAGATGATCGCATAGGTTGTAAACACACCACCTGGTTAGTCAAACTTACCTGGAAGAGAGAATGAAGGCAAGTGGGAAAATTATTACGCAAATTGTCTGTTTTTAAACATCCATCACAGTTTACAGACCAACCTCTGATACAACTTACTGTAAATACTTGAGGTCTTTCATTTCAGTGATGCCACTGGTTTCAAGATTCCAAGATCTCAATTATTTTAGCGAGTTCAATGTTACCATAACCGATCTAAACATTGCTACAGAAAACACTATTTAAAGGGAAAACAGGGTTTCGCACAAAAATAGCTTGCAGAGAGCACATTAACCAGACAAAAAAAGTTTTATTTTGGCTTTTAAGCAAGTAAATTAATTTTAACCTGCAAAAACAACAGTCAGTGCCAGCTAACAATGGGAACCTGATTCATGGAAGTTTTGTAACAAAGAGCGAGGAGAGAGAAATGATTCGAAAAGAGATTTGTAAATTATCAATCAACAACTGCCTATCAGAACCCAACCCTATCTTTATGGTTCTATAACGGAATATAATGTGATTCTAACGCAGACCTATTCAACATTCTTATTTCTATGCTTACTTGGCAAGTAAGCAAGCTTAGCTGCTAAGACATGTTAAAGCTAATCATTTCTAATACTGATCAGTTTGCTGGTAAGAAAAGAGAAGCATTTGAGCTGTGTATAATCTGTTTATGCTAAGGTTTAAGAGTTCATGCTGCTAACATGCATACCAGCAGGAGGACTGACATTGACAACAACTGAACTGCTAACAGCCACTGTGTTCATGTAGAAATGCTGTGAACCTGGCGGTGTTAAAGTTGAACGAGCAGGGGCTGCTGGACAAACTGAAAAACAAGTGGTGGTATGACAAGGGCGAATGCGGCAGCGGAGGAGGAGAGAGCAAGGTTAATACACACACACACACACACACACACACACACACACGTACACACTAAAACACACCAACATGAAGGTAACGCTGGGTTATCAGGTGTAAAAAAAGACCTAAAGAAGCAGCACAGTTATAACGCCACATGTGAAGGTACCAACGTGCTGTAGCTGTAGCCTTTCACATAAATCCGAGAACAAATCAATACTCATTGTTATTACATATACTAGATTTAGCAGTTGCGTATAAGTACCACCAGCAGGTAGCGTTGTTGTCTGTGCTGCTTCTTTTACAGATGTGTTGCACCCTGTTTGGTTGAGGTCAGGGTTAGGGCAGGCTTCAGGGGCAAGGTTAGGGTCAGGTGACCTCATACCAGATGGCAGCAACAGTGCAGGAGAAGGGCTGTTGATAAAGAGTTTGTGCAAACTGGGCAAACTCCGTTTATCTATGGCTCTGGCCTGGAGGAATACTACTGCTGAAAAAGCAGAAAGGCTTTTCTTTGCAGCGCCTCTCATTCTCTGTTTCTGAGGCCAAACAGAGGGGCCTTGACAGTAAAAGACTTCATTCTTAACAGTTTTGTTACAGACTGAAAGGTCTACACAGTCCACTGGGGGCTAAAATAATCTCCCAAGCTTTAATTTTGTATCATTCATGACGAATGAAGTCCCTGCGAATAACAAACATTAGTGGGCCCTGTCTTGGTCGCTAGACCAGAGTGTGAGAATTGCTGCCCCACTAATAACATAAGATAACATTGATAATGATGTTATTTATGTTATTCCCATTAAAGAGTGCCAGTAAACCTTGCCGTATTGAAACTGAATGAGCAAGGGACCCTAGACAAGATGAAAAACAAGTGGTGGTACGATAAAGGAGAGTGTGGCTTCAAGGACTCCACCAATAAGGTTAGTTTTATATGTCTGTGGATCAATCAATCACATTGTCTGTTCACACATGCAACATGCACATGTAGCTTGGTTACAGTAGTTTAACATGTTCATGTGTGTTAACCTGAAGGAAACACAACTTGCACAGAATGGTTAAGTACAGATTAGTTCCAACTCTATGTAATGCTAAGGACACCCCAGGTTAAAGCGTGGAGGTTTAACTCAAACTGTAAGTATAATGTTGATAATAAGAATAACAAGTAGTGTCCTGAAAACAGAGAGAAACGTCTTAAGATAAACTCACTGTGCATTAGCAGTTAGGCTCACTGAAGTGTTTGTTTTGTCTGTTTTAACACTTATGTTTAAGTCTGACCGTCTGTCTGAAACCTGATTCTGATAGTTTCAAAGTTAATGTCTGCAAAGTAAGAGTTGTATATGGAGATTTAATAATAATCACATTATATACATAAAAAAAAGTAATGTGTTATGTGGGGTAATGAAGGGGATAGCCATGTCTGTAGGTTAAGGACTTTTTGGAGGGTAGGCATGTTGCGTCAAGGCATTTTTTCTTCTTCTTTTGTTTTGTTATTTGTTTCCCCCATTTCTGTGGGTTTAGGCGTGGGTGTATCTGCTCTGCCAAAGGCTACACCCAGACCCTTCAGAGGGGCCTAGCTTCTTTTACATAGAATATATTACTGTCAACTTTGAACAGCTGGCAGACCTTACAGGAAGCAGCATGTACATTATTGGATGAAGCCCTGTTTCCCTTGACTCCTGGAAACTCAAGCTCAAGGCAATCTTTAAGCATAGTATGATACATAGATGGCACTTGGTGACTGAGCAGACCGAACTGTGATGATATGGATTAAACTGTGTTGGTACGTGAAAACCTAAGCTCTTAGGTCCACTTACCTGATTTCAGGTCTTTCAGTTGCATCTCACAGTCTTCTTCAGCAAATGGAAGTGTATCAGGTGTCATCATCACATAAGTGTGGACCGTTAACCTAGTTTTCCACACTTGGGTCACATGATGACAACTAAATCTGCCCCATTCACTGATGAATACTCTGTTTCATTTCTCCAACGGTATACTCTCGCTCTAATTAATACGGCTGAATATCCAAGCCAGCCAAATCACTGTAAAATGTATCTTCGTCCATAACGTCCTCTGCACTCATATTTTGGGATGCGATTATCGCTGTTACAAACGTAACTATTTAGCAATACAAATGAAGGAATTTCTGTTGTTTTTTTTGTTTGTTTGTTTTTTTTAAACTTTTTTTTTTATAGAATGGAATTTACAACAACTTTAAGAAGTTCCATTTTTGAGCGGCATCTAGAGCGAGCACAGTGCCCCCATGCTGGCTACCCAGAGAGATATAAGCTGAAGTAGTTTGTAGTTCTTCCTTGACTTTCAGGAAGTACAACAGATTTTACTGCATGAGAACTCTTGCTTTCTCGGTCAGTATAGCACCCGAGTAATTTAATGCTTCAATTGTCTACATTTACCATCAACACTGATTGGACATCCACATAGAAAGTGTAAATTTTATCTTTTAAAGTCAGATGTTAAACTGGTTGATTATACTGTGTATGTGACATTTGGCTGATTCCACTAAGATATGAAGATTAAAGGTAAATAAGAGTTGTGTATGTAACTATGGTTCTAAGAATTCTGGATGACCACCAGAGGCACAGTTTAACACTGGATGTTATCCATCTTGTGCATACGCGCAGGTCATGTAGACGTAGACCAGTTCCACCATTGTGAGTCTACATCATCATCGAAGATGTCCACTCAATTCTCTGAAAGATTCGAAGTTACAGAGAATGCTCATCAAGAATTCATAGAACGGGAGTAACATGCATAACTCCCCCTCTATTTCATTCTTCCTGACCCACAGAGGCAGTGCCTAACACTATATGACTATTACCAATATAGTCACAAGGAATCCAGTACCCACCTTACTGGCCTTACG
The DNA here is from genome assembly GCF_023349555.1 of Cebidichthys violaceus. Lineage (NCBI taxonomy): Eukaryota > Metazoa > Chordata > Actinopteri > Perciformes > Stichaeidae > Cebidichthys > Cebidichthys violaceus. Next base: position 280,279 of record NW_027176967.1, read on the forward strand.
GCTGGATAGTTCTTAAAAGGCAGCTGCACAAATCTCAAAAAGTGGGCACACTCCTGGTGGAGAGGCACCTTGTATTGAGAGGCAAAGGCAGACCTGTATGCCTCCCCAATTACCTTTGCAATTCATCTGGAAAGTCTTGGACAGGATGTGCCGTTTCCTGGGGCCCCCATACCAGCCAAACAAGTCGTCAGAGTGGTGAAAGGCACGACGAGCACTGTATAAAAGGCCTTAAGGCCCTCACTGGGCAGAGTAGTTCTGCTAAACAAGCTTCCTCGCCTTTTAAGCCTATAGGTCCTGTAACACTAACCCTGATTAAATTGGGCCGGAGCCAGCATCTTTAGGAAGAATGATGGGTTAGGTCAAAGAAAAAAGATTACACAGGATCAAAAGCAATCCTTATGCTGTGTTCACACCACCATTTTGTTGCTTTTGTCATTCGTAGTGTGAACATTGTATTTGGCGACCTTTCTTGCCGAGCTTCAGAGCTGGCGAAGATCATATCCATAATGTTAGGCACTCAGCGTAAACACCTGTCTGTGAGGACGTAAACATTGCTCCGACCATACAGTTACAGGCCTACTAGCAAAGAGTATCCGATTACCTGCTTTTTCATTCTAAGCTTTTAGTTCTGTATTGTATTGTCCTGTATTCACGGATTACCTGTGAGAAGCTGCAATGGACATCTTTGATGATGACATGGGCTGTAAGCAAGGCTGCCTTTCGTCATCCCAGGTCACATAGGAAGGATAACGTACAGTGTTAAGCACTGCTTTTGACCTTCAGGAAGAATGAAATAGAACAACAGTTTCCAAGGTTTCTATCGTTTATGATGAAATTGTACTCACCAAAGTAACTGCTGACTTCTGTGAACACAGTCATATCAGTGAAAAAAAAGTCACACATGCATAAATACACTACATACAAAGGTACACATATTTACACATAGACAAACTGATAAAGGGTAAGAATGGTTTAAGTGTGTCCAGGTCAGGTTTACCTTAGTTGTCTGTGACTCTGTGCTATCTTAATCTTAAATAATCTGTAGACAGGCAGATGACAGGTTAATGGTAGTGTGTCAGTCGTTACATTAGTTGGCTGTTAACATGAAAACACCCCACTAACACTTTTCTCTGGCTGGCTGCCTTCTTTTTTTGCCTTTGTGTGTGTGTATTAGGAGAAGACCAGCGCCCTGTCTCTCAGTAACGTAGCAGGGGTCTTCTACATCCTGGTTGGAGGTCTGGGTCTGGCCATGATGGTAGCGCTGGTAGAGTTTTGCTACAAGAGTCGCGCAGAGGCCAAAAAGATGAAGGTACCTTATATTTTCAAATACCAATTTGAATTTGAATTCACTTTCCATCTTAAAAATAGTTAGTATTATTGTAATATTATGAGTTTTAAATATGCTACATGTAGGATTCTCACTAAAATAGTCTGAATTTGTGTGATGAGTAATGAAACAAATGATCAAATGCCTTCCAGTCATAAAACCAGAAAAGCAAAATCCTGTGTGGTTAATGTGAAATTTATATGACATAGAAGTGCATTCAATGTTATATAAGAAATAGTATGCCTGTGTCTTTATGATATTATCCATCTATTAGGTTACAATCAGTTGCTTGTTTATTAGGTACACCTTTATGGTCATTTTTGTTGTTTGTGATGCTGTTGAATTTTATTGCATTATACTTTATACCGTCCATCCTATTTAGATCAAGGGGGTTGTACAAAATAATCGAAACACCCCTCAGTATAACACAATTATACACAGCACAAACTCTGGCCCCATGACCATTAAGTTTAATCAACACCTCTCTAAAACAAAAACTGAACCGTAGAACCTTCATGAAGGTAGGATTTATTCTAGGGCTGCTGGAGTAGACTGCATTAGTTGTATCTCGGTTGACCTAATAAACTAGCAAATGAATGTGTATAGGAAATCTGAAATCCACAACTAGAGTCATACCTCAAATTCATACCAGACGTAAGATCTCATCAGTGCGTAAACACCACAGAAGCATCAATCCACGCTTGATTTCAACCTCATTTGTGAAGTTACTGTCTTAAGTATATATCCAGACAGATGTTTTCATCTTCTCGCTGTGTGTCTGCTCCAAAGCATTTACAAACTACTTTCTCTGCCCATCCACTGACTTCTGGTCAACCACTAATGTTAAGTATAGATTAAGGTTCCTTGCTGTTTCACTGACCTGGCGTTCCCTAGAGGAGCCAGTTTTTAAGGTGTACCTGAAATCTTAAGGTTTTGAGTGGTTTGTGTGGTAAACACTGTCAAATCTATAGTGATTCAATGTTTTCATATTTGCCAGCATGAGTCATGTTTCTGGCCACCTGATGAATCCTAAGTGAAATATCTTTCTCTTTGGCTGCTAAATGCTCCACTATGTTCACCAGCTAGTCTCTAACTGTTCCTGTCTGCTGTTTGCTGGTAGTGTACAGTGAATGTTTTTTTTTTTTTATGCTTTTCCACAAAAATTACTATTTCTATTTTTATTAATATTATATTATATTTGCAAAAGGACTAACAGGCTCAATGCTCAATGGAGCAAATAGGACATTTTATGGGAAGGTTTTAAAGCCCCAAATTATTTTTCAGAATAACAAATTTCCTCATCAGCTATTTGTTAATAGCTTGTGGACCTTGCAAATAGCGGTCTAGACATTTTAATTTCAAGCTCAAAACACATATGGGCTCACTGGGTCTGTCCCAGTGATGATAGTGATATTTGTAGTCTTATTCATGATTATTCTGGCTGTTTTTCAGGTTGATATTTTTTCAAGCACAATCTGCAGAATTCAGAACCGACATATCACCTTTATATCATTGTATTTCCTTTGGATTTTATTTACTGAAATTGAGGCAATTTAATTAAGTCGTCGGTTATAATGCATTTCTGTCATAATGGAATTGTTATCTTTTTATTCTTTCATTATTTGCAACATGACATTTGGGCTTTGGAGTACACACATGCTGTTGCCATTTACTGTATAAAAAAGTAGCTGTATTTTTATCACATTTTCATGTGTAGACAGGTCTTAAAAGGCCATTTTCGCTCTCTCTGTCTCTCTCTCACTCTCTATTGTATTACAAATCCATATTGCTTTTGCAGTCATCTATTATTGGTGCCATCAGTACTCAAACTATTGTTGTAAGATGAATTATTCATAACAGCCACACGGCTAAAGAGTCATCATTGTTACAATCAGTATAGTAATAACAATGACTTTATTTTTGTTATGAAGGTGGCAGCCAACACTTTGTCGTCCCCCCAGCACACAGGAAACTACACACACACTTTGTCCTCTCCTCAACATGCCCCCAACTTCAACCTGCTGTCCCCCAGCCACCAGCCAAACTACGCCACCTATAAAGAGGGCTACAACGTTTACGGCATTGAGAGTGTCAAGATCTAACACGGGTAGGAGAGTGATGATTGATGGCTAAAACTTTCCTAACCTCACAGTCATAGACAATGTTTAGACAATTAATTGAATTGGCTTTCATTCATACCATCGAACAGCAGCTGCATTCACATTATGGTGATGCATAGCAGCTTCAATGGCAAACTGCATTATTGGGCCTCAATGATCCATAATGCCACTTGTGGGAAAACATGAACTGTTTTTGATTGCTGTTAAGCCACAAGCAATTAAACTCTAAATGTCCTGAGTCTTACAGTGGCTCAAATGCTCTTCTCTTTTCTGGTAGGCTGTTAAGGAGTGATTATTGTTTAGTTTTAGTGGCAGTGATTTCACATTGAATTGGAAAAACATATTGCAAAATCAAAGAGGGAATGATTAGTGAATGAAAACATTTGAATTTTCTATTAAAAAGAGGTACTGAGGCCTCAATCGGCTGGTCACCAGACAGCTATTTTTTTAAACCATAATTATTTGACATACCTGCTTTCATTTAATATCATGAAAACTGGTTTGGTACAGCTTAAAGAATTAGACCCATCATTTAAACAGCAAATGCGTCTATCATTGCAATGACCATTCATTTTATGGGACGCTCATGCTCCAAATGAATAAATGACAGACACATGTCAGCCCAGTCTTTGCGTTTTCCTTCTAAGGATAAAACAGATCTTCTACTGTCCAAAGACAAAAATGTGATTCCAAGTTTTAGTTCAGCAAGACTCCAAGCTGCTGATTTGTTTCCAATTTATTGGGGGTGGTTTTAGATGTAATACTTAATCAATAGTATAACCTGTTCTGAAAAGAAAAATCACAACGCTTTTGATCTGTATGATTTCATTATTGCCCATGAACCTGGAATCTTTTTGCTTATTTGCATTATCACTACAATGAGACAAAAGCTGCCGCTGAGGCTGACTGGCATTGCAGAGTGGTATGATATTCTGCATATTCTGAATGCAGCAGTTCTTGGTAAACAAAAGTAGCATGAAGACCATAATAAATTCTAGATTAACACTGCTTACAAGGTATCTTGTCAAAACTGTATATGGCTGTGAAACTCCTTTCCTTTGTTCACTCATTACCCAACAGCTTGCTTACCTCCTCTATCCCTTTTTTTTCCCCTCCCCTGACCTCTCCTCTCCCCTTAACCACACCTCCTACCCTCTCTGCACTCCTTTACCTCTCTCCTTCCTTTTTTCCTTTCCTCTCCTCTCTTCCGCTCTCTTTCTTGTCCTCTTACCCACTTCCACTTTTCCCTTTTTACTTTTTGCCTTTCCTGATCCTCCTTTCTTACTTTCTAGCCAATCATCCTCTTTAATGGACTGACTCATTGGCCAATCATTGCCATCCGTCTTAATGTCAGGTTTTCATTAGGCAGGCCCATGATTTCATTTTAAAGAAGGGATGGTTTATACTAGTAGCATCATCAAACACTGGGCTTCTTGGTAGAACAAATGTAAGTGTAATACCACTGCAGTACAGTGATAAATACCACTGTTCCCTTTGAGTTGATTTACTCGTTACAACACATGGGATATCACACCCACACATGGCCTGATTGAGGACACCACTTATGAAGCATAAGAAGTGAGCTACTTATGCTCTGATTGGTTACTTCAGTGTTACAGAACTACCCCAACTAAATACTAAAGTAAAGCAGGCAAAGAAAAAGTTTCCAACCAGCCTACCTGGTTGGAAAAAACTGTGATTTTTCTAAGAACAAAAAGGACTTCCACGAAGTGCACTGTCTGGTTTTCCTGGGGATTATTGCCTCTTGGAAAGTATTGACTGAGCCTCAGTTGTGCATTTTGTTGCCAGCTCCAGTACTCAACCCTGAAATGGTGGGTCACGTTTGTGGAGAAAGTGCTTGGAAAAAAACTGCTGTTGCATGGCACTACCTCTTCTTCTTGTCAGGAGTCAGGAGACCCAGATTGTCCTGAGTGAGACGACATAAAGCATTACTTAGCGAGGTTGACCATATGGAATATGTGTAATATTTAGCAGAGTTGAAGGTCTAGCCCTCTGAAAGCACTAGCCAGCAGCACCTTGAGCTCGCTTGTGGCCATGATGACCATGACATTCTGGACATGGCTTGGATATCCATGGTCTGTCAGAAGATGAACAAGAGCCTTTGCCTTGAGACCGGAACACTGCTCCTGCGTTGTTTAGGCTGGATGACGCAACCTCTTTCTCCCTGTACTGTCAGGTAGCTCAGAAACTGGCTTTGGAGTGGACCTGTCCTTTGCCAACCATTTATGTTTGCAGCGTTTTCCCTCCCCCTGAGCCATTTATTTTGATTTTGGTAATGCAGCTATAGAAAATTTCCCAGGAGCAGACAGGCTCTGTTCGGGCCCTTTGCTCTGGCCCCATGCTACAAACTTATCAGGCGATGTGTCTGGTGAACGGTGTGGTGGAATTGAATCCGATACAATTACTATCACAATATAAAAGTTTTGTGATCAGATTACTTTTCATTACTTTTGGATTACCTCAATACCAAATATGCAAAGAAAGACAAGAGAAAAAAACAATGCTGAAATGTCCCCATTAATTTGTCTGTTAAAGAGGGAAAAACATCACAGTGCAGCACATGTTCTGCCTTCTAGCTGTGAAAATGTTGCCATCATCCAAATCATTTGGCACATTAGTGTTCATCAGTTCCTATATTACCGTATTTTTCGGACTATAAGGCGCACTTAAAATCCTTAAATTTTCTCAAAAATTGACAATGCGCCTTATAATCCAGCGCGCCTTATGTATGGTCACTTGTTGTGCTTATTGATCGATTTTATGTGGTACAATGCGCTCAAAAATCTGCCGAAATGTATAAGTACGACTTTGGTAAGCAACGAAGCCGCTCCGCTCAATGGATATTCGGAGCATTACGGTACGCTGTGTCACTACCTGATCGGCCCCGTAACAGGAATGTAATGTCTAAACTAAAAGTCAAAATCGATCAATAAGCACAACAAGTAACCATCGGTCGCAACCGTCGTCCGAGCTTTCACGAAAGCTGGAATCATCACTGAACAGCCAAGTACCGATAACGGCAACAAGACTGACTCGGAAAATGACGAGAGGGATTCGGGCATTCTTGATGCCGAAATCGCACAGCTGTTTCACTCAGACACTGAAGATGAAGAATTCAATGGATTTGTGGAAGAGGAATGAATCGATAAGTGAGTGTATTTTTCTGTACCGGTATTTATTGTTACAACTGAGTTGAATAAAGTTTGATTTACCGGACTGTTTTGTTTTGCTTAATGCGCCTTATAATCCAGTGCGGTTTATGTGTGAACATAGACACGTTAATTCACAGTGCGCCTTATAATCCGGTGCGCCTTATAGTCCGAAAAATACGGTAATTAAATTAATTCATCAATTCTCTAAGTCTGTGCCATGCCATTTTTTTTACATTCAAAGCTCATTTCATATTTTATGATGTCCTCACCCTAAAAATTATATAATTTTGTGGTATTGATATTGTGTTATATGAATGGAATTCATGGTGCTGTTGCTGCTAGACCGTTCTTTTAAAACAGGTGCGCATCACCCTTTGTGTTTTTTGACCGCAGTGAAAATGTAGTTTTTGAAAAGCTAAACGTCAACAAATATACATACATAGTAATTTTTTTACTAACGTGGGCCACACCACCTGCCTCTACCTGACGGCTCCCTCACTGATCTGCTGCACCTCCAAACAAACAGCTTTGCTGCTGTAGTGTTAAAATGGTAATCCAGTTTGTAATTACAAATTTTACAAAATGTATTGGTTATTTGATTGTCTTTTTTTTTGTAACTAACTTTTTTTGTATAATTACGTAATGCTGTTCCATGTAATCAGTTACGCCCGTTGGTGAAGCTTGGAGCGCTGATGCTCCGAAAGTCCAATGACTTCCCTGATCAACAAAATTAGGATAAACAGGGATGACATCCCTTAACACAGTCTCAGTAACAGAGCAGGTCAAATAAATCTAAATTAATAAATAATGCCATCCTCAATTTGCTCACCAAAGGGCAGCAGCCACTCTCACTATGGTGCTGCAGATTCGTCAGCTTGCAGTGGGTTCCCTGAGTGATCTACATTGGTAAATTCAGTATGCGTAGAGAGAACAGTAGCGATTGGTTATCGGTTTCAGTTTTGGTTATGACAACTGTGTTTGTGTCATCAGTACACTGTGAAAGAAAGCAATACAGTGGTTCTACTTTCAGAGTTTAAGCCTTAACTTTGTTGTTTCGCAGAAAGGAAGGAAACCGCACTCCATTTTAGACCTGCGAGTGTCTCTATATTGAGAGAGTGCAAGTTGGAGTTGTGTGCTGTGCGAGTGTTACACACATGTATAGATTATGCTCAAATTGTGTTTATCTGAACATGTTCATCGGTGTTGACAATGCAGGGATGGATAAAACTCTGTCTAAGCAGGGGCTTCTCCGGGCTTGATTCAGCAAAAGTCTTTATTGCAGACCCGACCAGGGGCAAGGGCAACGTCATGGGAGTTGCTAAAAGATGTATTAGTGAGTGAGCCAGTTGTTCTCAATTGCTTTGGTTCCGTTTGATCTTTCAGATGAAACGTTTATATGTTCCTGCTTAGTCAACACTATAAGCTAGTGTTGGAGATTTGCCACCTCCGTAGCTACTTTGGGGGGAAAATATATACGTCGCAAATTATTCGTGTTGTACGGAGTGAATCAACCGAAAGGAAAGCAATGATGAATATAATTTCTGCTTCCTAAATGAGAGGAATGAGCTACCATATTTTTAGCCCGGCCACACAAAGACATGATATTCTATACTATATGTATTGTACCTTGTTTCTTTCTTTCAGGGAGCAAGAGCTATAGTCATAACATTTGATTTCCTTAGTTTAGCTTCACTAGTTTATTAAACCATTCAGGTAAATCATTGATTTTAAAACCTCATTCAAGCATAACATGTGTTCCTAACAAGGAGATAATGTGAGAAGTTTCTTTCCTCCAAACTAGTATTCATTCTCCAATAATGTCAATGTTTCTTCCTCAATGATTTGATTTGCCTTGAATGTCTCTACACTTTTGGTCATACTGCAGTATACCCGATACTTTGGTTTTACACACATTGTCCATTCATTCGTGACATAATGCTACAGTATGTCTTGCTGCATTTAGTGGCTTCAGGAAATGTTGTAGATTTTCAAAGAATTCCTTACATTTCTGTCTCTCTCTTTCTCTTTCTCTTTCTCTTTCTCTGTGAGTGTGTGTGTGTGTGTGTGTGTGTGTGTGTGTGTGTGTGTGTGTGTGTGTGTGTGTGTGTGTGTGTGTGTGTGTGTGTGTTGGTGTGTCTGTGAGCGCGCACAGACACACTAACACACATATAACCTATGGGCTAATACCATAAACTAAGGAAACATGTATTTCTATTCATTAATTGGGAAGGATGAAAATAATCTCCGCAATAACCACATTGCAGAGAGCTTAAAAATGACTGGGTGATGTGGAATGACACAATTGTGTGTGTCATTTTATAATACAAAAACAACATTTTGAGTTGGTGTCCATTTTCTGGTAAATAAATGTAGAAATGTTTCAATCTTTGTGGATAAAATAACAAAAGAAAATCACTGAACTTTATTACATTGATGCAAATTCCATTAAAATGCAATATTTGTCTTAAACAATTCAGGGTTTGTGTCAGAAAAAGTTTTTGGTGGGGTGGAGCTGAGCAAAACTTTTAGGAGAAACTTGCCACTAAATTGAAAATAAAGCTGTCCACCTTAAAGGATAGACTTCAAGTCTCAAGTCCTGTAAACTTTACTGATAAACCATAGATTGATCAAATAATTACCAGATTTAGTTTCAGTTTCACCTCTGTTTGTCTCACTTTCACGCTTGCTGTTTCTTGAAAAGATGTCCAACCATGGTCGAGAGGAGGTCGGCTGACTCACATTGACCCATTTAAACGGATCAATATGTCAGTTTTGTAAGTGTCATAGGAAAGGGTCTCAATAACATATTCAATCAAACCTGATGACACCACACTCCATTAGATTTCAGACATCTAATGCAAGTCTGAAGCACACAGGTCATAGCAGCACTGTATTAAAATGAATATGTCAATTGACAATCTGGTGGCAACAATCAAATAATAACATAATTAACACTTTGGCAAGTCCATGTATTGTCTGAGCAATATTTTAATATCAGCAGTGTACTGCACAGACGACTAAAGGGGCAGTGCCTTAATGAAAGCATCTTTTAGGTCTATAAAGGAAATGCAGAGATGATAGCTTGTGTGATAATAACTTTAATTTTGTATGCTCACGTTTCATTCCATATTCTCAAGGGTCATCAAAATGAGTTGCATTTCTATTCTACATTACTGTCTTGTACCACATTACTCTTTTTTTATCACAAATTTGTAGATGATTTTAAGGGATTGTGAAATACAGTATGCTCCCCCATCAATCTTCTGAAAACAAATAAGTATATTTCCCAAAACAATGAACCATTCCTTCAAGGTTAACTTTTTTATCAGAACAGATGGTCCAACAGAAGCAGATGTGTATCTATTTTTGGTGTTAATGATTAAAACATGTTTAACATATGTTTTCCTTGTACAGATGAAATTCACAGATGCAATGCGCTCCAAAGCTCGTCTATCCATCACAGGATCGACCGGTGAGAATGGTCGTGTCCCGGTGGCTTACCTCCGTCCAGGATTACCCATGAGCCTCAGCATGACTGATCTGTCCTGACCACACCCGAGCCAGTGCCTTACAGCCAATCGACACACACCTTCCCTTCCCCTCTGAAAGTGAGTGGAAATGCTTGTCATCTCCTTCGGTGACCAATTACCACTCACCGTGAGTGATCTGCCCTGATTTTCAATCCGGAGTTTAGCCAATCATATCTCTCTGAGGACTTCTGATCTGCTCTTTAACATCTAGCCTAAAAAGACTGGACAGGTGTAGTCCTCCCACCACTTGGCTGTCAGGCTTTAGCAAAGACCTGCCCACCAACGAAGTGAATCACTTGATCATCAACAAGAAAGATGGTCTGTCATTTACAAATTCATGAAAAACAATCAAGCACAGTGGACAGTTTTCTAAACAAACATCATTGTTTCGTAGATTTTTGCCATGGAGGCTATAGAAACTAAGGACAACAGTGATGCTGACGTTAACGCAATAACATTAATCAGGGATGTGATCAGGAATTGTGGGTCTAAAAGCAGAATCTTGTTTAAATGAGTTCAAGTGCTATGAAAAAAACCTGACATCCTGAAAAAATGCATCCATGACAAAATAGTAATTGTGATAGCAAATAATGATAATGATGTTACTGATCTTAATTGTTTTCCTTATTTCTGCCTGAATATCCCTAATTAGTAGAGACCCAAGAGATGCATGGACTGACACACGCACACACACATACAGTACACACACAAACCCAACGGTATGAATACATACACTATACACAGGGATGGGCAAAAACTAATCAAAATGTATGTTGGTACAAAATAATTTACACAATGCCCCTTTGTGTTGGATCTGAGCATTTCTGACTTTGGTAACACCTAGTGGTAGCATCAAAGAGCACCAAACAAATGCAAACTAGAAACGTTGAGAATAACTGGTTTGAGAGCAACATGTAGATTGCACCAGTTTTCAAACCGATTGACTCATTATTCTACATAAAACGTAATCCATCACAATAGTTAGAAAGACTCTATGAACACAAAAATCATGGATGGATTAAGTGATCAAACAAAAGCCAAAAAGCATTAACTTCACAATTATTTATACACAAACATACTACTACATTTGATAAATTAGCATTTGGTTATTGGTGTTACTACGCCTTTAGCAGTATCCTATTAATACATTGTATAGTGTCTTTAACAGCTTTTACTCACCAATTTATATGTTGTTCCTGTTTATGGGTAATAGCTTAACATTCAAAATAATTGTCTTGGCTGTGTGAAGCACACAACTCTTCTTCTAAAATGGTATTATAACCATTAAAGTTCATTCAAAGTTACTTTTTAACTACTTTTTAATGTCCATTGTTAACAACAGCATTACATTTATTGCGTTTGTTTCTTATCATATTTTATAGAAAGCCATCAGTCATCAGACTGGAGATTGACAGGGACGTAGCACTATCTAAATTGGGTCGAATATGAGAGAAACAAACTCAGAGCTCAAATTTAATAAATGCTTGCGTTTAATAACGCTGCATTTGTCTGAGGTTGAGTTTAGCTACCGAACATGTGTATCTGGTTTCAGGTCAGTTTCAAACGGTTTTGTCATGTAAAGCCAGGTGCAGGCTTTCAAAAATATAATTTATTAAGAAATGTCTCTCTGACTGCACTGTTAATCTGTGTCTGTGTGTGACATGTTGCAAGTAGATACACAATGAGACACATTTACATTGCCCTAGCTGAGCTAACGGTGAAGACACAGTACCCGTGTGGTGTGTTCAGATGCTTTGCCGCATCGGTTATGTGATAGAATTAACTGTGCAAGATTTCAAATGGCAACAACTTGTATGCTGCAGCCGAGCAGTGAAAGCATCAAAAGAGCAGCAGCTTCAGGCCTCCATCCGTATCTACATTAGATTTGTTCGGCCACAGTACTGTAGTGCACTCAGTCACTGTAGTTGCGTGCATAATTTCAAGAAAATAGACTAAATAAAGTTAATAAAGATAGTAAATAAAGATGGAAGTGTGACAGCTTGTATTGATTAAAATTGAAAATAAATCTGTTACATATTTATTTGGGCTTCGCAACTGTATTTCATCCTCTGGCACTTTGCGGTTTCGGTGCTGTCTTTTGTATCCTGAAAATTGACGTTTCAAGTTTTCTCTTTTACTAAATCTAAATTTCAAATATCATCTTGCAATATAATTAGCTGACTTTATTCAAACCAATATCACCATTGCTGTTGATTGCCGCTTTCTCTGGGATGCTGTTAAAGGATCTGTGAACAAATCTATATTATTCTCTCCCCATTTAAATAAAACCCAGCATCCACAAATCCAGACCTTTGAGTCCCAGTTAGCTTCAGTAAAACTTCAGCCATATGTGGAAATCCCTTGTTCTTTTTAAAAATAAGAGGATCATAAAGAAGATAAATGAACACAATCAGAATTTCGTAGTGAGAGCTCAACACAAAATTTCTATCCTAATAGTGCACATCCAAGCCATTTTGTAATCTCTCTAGATTAAGAAAACATCACTATGACATCATCAGGGTCAGTTTCTATATATACATGTTTACATGAATATAATTAAAATACTTGTGAGACATGTTGCCCATCCCTGTCTATAGGTCAGTACACCCATACAGACATAAACACACACATCCCACTTACATATACAGTACATCAGTACACACTGACATACAGTATCACACATGAGCCACACATTTTGCACGTGCACATGCACATAGTATTGTCATGTGAGTTCTGAAGCCAACTGGATGAAGTGCCAAACAGAATGAGAACCAATCAGAGCTCTCCATGCTCAGCCAATGGCAGCTGCTGATACTGAAACCTGAGCCAATAGGAGCTCTCACTGCTGTGAGGTGGACAGGAAACTGTGAACAAAGACCTTCCTTTTAATAAATATACTGCACTGATGATGGCAACGGAGACGAGGAGGACAAAGAGAGGAAGAAGAGAACGTTTGCATGTCACTTTGAGTTTTTTCTTTCAAATGAACTTGTCAGCCTGAAGCTTTGTGCCTGGCTGCATTTTAGTGTTTAATAATGATAGTAATAAGAATAATATTAACAATATTAATTGCAGTATTAATGTGGTTCTTGTTATGTATAGTGTATGTTTTTAAGAACTCAAATCTGCTACTTTCTTTCACCAGGGAGCTGTTATTTGTGCTGATAGTTAGAAGCCAGCCGGTTAGCTGAAAAGCTTCTCCCACAACATGATAAATGCCCAAGACCTGATCGTCTGGTTTAAATTAAGCTGAAAATGTCGTGGGATCTACTTCCTTTTTCTTCTCATGGACTCATATGATTTTTGCAATGACCACATGTTGTAATTATCAGAGGTATTTTGATGGTGTTATAGTCAAGTGATAAGGAGTTACCATGGGATGGCTCCCAAACATGTCAACCACTAAGAGAAATGTGGGAATTATCACCTTCACTTACAGCTTTGCTTCTGGTATAATTTAATTTTCTATTAAACTTATCAATTTTGACCAACATCTTGTTAGTTGCTTTTCAACGGAGCAAATTAAGTATTGGATTAATGGACACCCACATTTTTTTTACAAATATTAACACATAGTTTCTGTGTCATTTGACCTTTTTCAGTATATATTAAACATGCTTGGGTGATGAATTTGACTGGGGAGATCACTGTTCATTTTATCTTTCCTTGCGCCTTGCATATCCTAAAATTCACGAGAAGTTTTTGTGCCTAAACTTAACCAAACCTTTTACCAGTCTCGCACCAAATGCACAAGTGCAAATAGTTTGCGAAAGGCAGTGCATAGAAGGGCAGCGTAGAAGTACCAAGCAGTTAACCAGGAAGCTACTCCATCCTACATCAGAATGTTAACAATTGCAAGATATATTTTCTGACCTGGTATCCCCTCTCTGATCATTTCTGATTTTATACCTATCATATATATATATATATATATATATATATATATATATATATATATATATATATATATATATATATATATATATATATATATATATACACGCACTGAACTTTTCATACATTCTTCTCTACTGTAAAATATTTGCTGACATAACTTATAAAGCCTTCAGTCAATGCCACAATCCCCATTAGATGCACTTTGTGACGGTCAGTCTTTGGGGAGACATCTCTGTGTGGATGAATTCGTGGACAGGTCTGTGGTGCATCTGACTCTTATGTAGGAGACTGGCATTCACATCCTGATGAAGACCATCAATTAAAGCTCTGCTGTGGAGTTTTTGTATACTAATAAAGTTTCTGTTAATCTTCAGTGTCACTCACCAAAAGTATTGTGTGTATCCTTGGGGTCTAACAAATATGTTGAATGCATCTCCGTCATGAAGCAGTTAAAAATCTAATTTTTGGAATATTTTAAATCCTGTATTATTTACTTGCTAGAAGTCTTCTCCTTCCCTGTTGTTGTCACATTACATATTACAGATTCCTGTAGATCCGTGCAATAGTGTTTGGAAGCAATGACTCACATGCTTGTGTGCATGCATGTGAGGACCAAATCATAAAAAGTGCTCTATAGCACAATAGTGCTCTTTTCCTAATCTTAATAAGTTGCCTAACTTTAACAATAGTGTAAAGGACAAATGTGGAATTACTCTATATTTGTCTTATTGTCAACAAATTTCCCAATAGGGAGCAAAACCAGCTTTGGTCCTTGCTCTTTCAACACCCGCTGACTTCCCTAACCTGTTTGATTCTCTCAGCTCCGAGCCCATTGCTTCCAACTGAAGAAACCTTTGAAAATGGTGCATCATTTTATGGTGCTTTAAAGAGGTTCAGTAATTTCCAAACATAGCTGGTTACTGTAATTTTTAATTAAATGTTACTCAAACAGGGGGAAATTTGTTGGGGACTATTTTCAGCAGTGTATTAATACACATTTGGTGCTCTAGTTAATATTTGGAGCAGCAAGGCCATGTATGTGGGATTTAGTCAAAATAAACAACAGTGTGTTCATGATAATGAAGGAATATGTCCCCCAGTGCAACAGTGTGGCTCATTGATGTGTTGTGAATTATTTAAACAACAATGGAGTTCTAGGACACAAAAGATATATCGGGCACAATAATTGATAGTATGATCGATTGATTCACAGTTTGTCTGCACACTTTCAATATACTTAGCCTACAACCGCTATGACCTCTTAAGAATCGGCAATATATGCAATCACCTTGTGTTTGACAGAGAGCGGATAACAGCGGAGATCGTCAGGATCAATTTCAGGAGGAAGACACCGGCGTTGTTGGAGAGAACAGAGGCAGAGAAAGCGAGCAGGCCTAAAACACCTCTAATTGTTGTGTCAGCATGCGCAGTTTGTAAGACAGCAGTCGTGTATCAATTCAACTGTCAAGTTAATGTTAAGATAACTTTTGAAATGTGGATTTGATGTGTTTACATAAAGTGGTTTAGAGCAAATAAATTAGGCTATGCAAAGTGTAGTTTCGATGGAAGTTGGCTGCAATCCACTACTAGATAAAGAAGAAATTTACAAACCGGAAACAAAACAAGTCGCCTTGGCCAATTAACTGTTGACATAACCTGACCCGCCAGATGGTTTGTTACACAGAACCATTTGAGAAGCCGTCATTGAAAACTGTTTGGAAAAAGACACAAAGGCACTTTAAAAAATTCTCTCTGGTTCTGATGTAACTGATGCTACTGATGCTATTGAAGCATCTACGCTAACCCCCTTAGGAGCCGCCATTGTTGTTTACAACAAACAGTCGCTTCTCTGTAAGAAGTAAAATAAATGTCTGTAAAATAAAACTCAAAACTTGAATTATCTGACGAGCTAAAAGTTACCTCACAGGCTTCTCAATTTAAACTTTATCTCTGTGTGGTGGGTAATGTTCCTCTAAAGTTAGTAAATACAGCACCATGTGTAGTGTTGGCGAAGGCAGCCACAGGCCTGGCTCCTCCCCCAACCAATTCTCTATTTAGAGCCAGATTATATAAGGCACCTGTTGGACCATATGTTCATCTTTTTGGCCCTTGTCCTCCGTCTCGGTCGTGACTGGCAGTGTTTGCTGTAACAGGTAAGTAGCTAAAGTGACCACTTAACATATCAGCCTTTTAACACTGCATACTTAGTTTACTGCCTTCTGTTCTTGACATGTTGGCTGTGCATATTGTGTTGGAACCCCATTGTTGTCCAGCCTACCCTTTTGAGTGATCCCATGTATAATTTAAGGTTGTGAATGAAGTCACAGAGTGAAATTGTATCTTTTCAGCCTGCAGCATGGTGGGCCCTGTTAATTAATTAATAAGTTTCCCTTTTGTAGGTTCACCTAATGGTTACCTTTTTCTTCAGTGAAGCAGAGCAAATTGTTGAAAGGCTAGTCACATGTGGTGAAGGCCCGACACCATTGCATTTTAAAGCACTGGAACATGAATGTAGGCTGCAGCGATGTTGCTTTCAGGATTGCCGTGTTGCACAGGAAGTGAGTGAGTCGGCTCTCGGTGTAGTCTGGCCCCACCACCACCACCACTGGCCAAAGCCAGCTAAGTTTCTTGAGACCACAACTTATGGGGTGTAATTCCCCAGGTGGCATTGTTCGTTTATTTCCTTCTGCTCTTATTGCCATCGCCACAACTGGATTTCTAGGTCTGCAGGATGGGCTTTGCACATCTCTGTGGTAGTTGGTCCCCTCCCCCCACTCGCCACCATACATTGTTGAAAATAATTTCACATAAAGTCGTAACCCTTATGGACACCTGTTGTTTAGCCAGCAAGAAGAGCTGCTCCTTTATCATATTGGCTTTCATTGGAATTATCTTACTGGATGAGTATTTCATATTTGAGTTGTTCTAAATTATTCTGAAATCCAACTCAAAATCATATTACCATTCCCTGAATTGAATAGGTTGTCTTCATTATCAGATACTTCTCCACTAAGAAATGTTGATCCAAGTTGGTGAAGAGTTGCTGTGCTAGAAGCAAAAGAAACATTCCGAGTAAAATTAAAAGTGCCTCATTGTTAGGAAGCCTTGAATTTACAAGCTAACATGTGAATTCCGATGAAAATAAATCTGATGGTGCAGTCAAACAATGTTTAAGTGTGTGTTTTAATTAAGCATTTAACCATCAGTAACCTCTGTCATGGTCCTATCAGACTTGAAAATGTTGGTGTGATGTATTAGTGATCAGTCATTTACAAATTCAATTGAAACCTTTTATTTCAGACTTCATTAATTAAAACATTAATAAGTATTAATTACAAATATTAATATATTCCATTTATTAGTGACTTACATTTGTTATCCTCCATGGTATCACAGACTAATACTACACATAATATACACAATATGCAAAACAGTCATTAATATTGAACTGTTTTAATTGTTAGTTAATGTGAGTTTCAGGTAATTGACCACTTGCAAACTTGAAATGACACAAGTATCGCTCTGATGGACAGCAAAGCTGTGACTGTCTCACCACAGTCCACACTTTGTTACAGATAACTGTCTCCAGTATTGAATTAAACTGCAATCTTTGTTAAGACCACTACATTCATACAGAGCCCTGTGAAAAGTCGTGTTTTTTTTAAATCACACATGCAGTAGGTTGGACAGAAACACTGCAGGATAATTTAAAGACCTTGCTGTCAACAGTTGAAAATTGAATGGACAATTATACTCTGACGCAAATGTATTTTTTTTAATGCTGTGAGTAACTCAAGCAAACTTCAGCAGATGGCTAGGCGGATACATTTCTTTTGAGAAGATTTTTTTAATTGGAATAACCAATCGGCCATACTTGTTACTACCACCAGATGGAGCCAAAGTCAGACATTCTCCAATAAGA
This sequence comes from Cebidichthys violaceus, assembly GCF_023349555.1. Lineage (NCBI taxonomy): Eukaryota > Metazoa > Chordata > Actinopteri > Perciformes > Stichaeidae > Cebidichthys > Cebidichthys violaceus. The sequence continues at coordinate 298,248 of NW_027176967.1, forward strand.
CATTATATAGCCTTTCATTTTAAGAGAATTATACAATAACTTAACTAATAATGCTTCATACATATCCTTTACCACATTTAAGTTTAATAACATGCTTATTATATACTTTTTCATCTAAAATAAACTTTGAATTAATGCAAAGTCATATTCCTCCAGTTTGATTCTGATCAGTGGACAGGTCTTTGTTCCTCTGTGATGCTGAGAGTTGTTTCAGTGAGTCAATAGGATCTTGATGATTTGGAGAGTCAAGTTCTCTCTGTGACCGGACCTCCAGATTCCTACATATCAAAATGTTGGCCTTAATGTCTTCTATAAAGTAATCACAGTTTCTTTGAGTTATCAATATTAGTCTTGCGTTCTGCTTACAAATGTTAACATGAGCTGTGGGACAATTAGCAAGCTAGTGTTAAACTTAAACACAGTTAATGGTTTAAAAAAAAAAAAAAGACCAAACAAGATAACATGATTCAACTCACTTTGTAACAGTGTCTTTCACTATGTCTTTGATAAAGTCATACTTTTTTTTAGGTTTCTAAAAAGCTCACTTTTTATATTTCAAAGCTTTTTGGGATGAATTTCTTGTAGGAAAGGTGCCATACACATAAAGCTTGTTTGTCCAGCTCCTTTAGATCAGTCAGAGAAGAGGTTTAATTATAAGTCTGGTGATATATTCTTTATTACTAGAAGAAAAATCCCACGAAAAGACCAAAACCAACAATGAATGTGTCCTTCTAACAAGTATTGTGTGTGTGTATCCAAAGCCTGATGTCCTATTCCTCTGTGCAATAAAGCTCCACTGCTGTCTAAAAACTATTACGAAAACAAACAAAGCCCAACTGGTGCACTTAACATGTCCCCTAACTACCACTGTAGTTTATTTTGTTGTTTTTTGTTGGCTGTCGTTTGTTGGTTCTGTTGTTGAGCAACTCAGTTGTTCTTTGTTACACACAGTCAAACTCTTATCTATTCTCTCATCTATATAGTCTTCATCTATTGCAATACAGCGGTGCTTCTTCAAGGACTGGGAGCGAGTAAACAGTCTCTTGCACTGTGAACACCAGTATGGTTTCTCTCCAGTGTGCACACGTAAGTGTCGGCTGTAACTATAAGAGCTATTGAAAGACTTCCCGCATTGGTCACAGCTGTATGGTTGCTCTCCAGTGTGAATACGGAGGTGACGCATGTAGTTACTTAGACGACCAAAACCTTTTCCACATTCTTTACACTTGTATGGCTTCTCTCCAGTGTGCGTACGCACATGTTGTTTATACGTTTTTGAAATGGAGAAGCTCTTCTCGCACAGTTCACAGCGGAATGGTTTTTCTCCGGTGTGGATACGCAAATGTGATTTGTAATTACCTAACTGAGAGAAACTCCTCCCACACTGGTTACAGCAGTATGGTTTCTCTCCTGAGTGAACACGCAGGTGTATCTTGTAACTACTTAGGTCACTGAAACTCTTTTCACATTGGTCACACTCGTAGGGTTTCTCTCCAGTGTGGTTACGCAGATGCAGACTAAAATGCCCTGACTGCGTAAAACTCTTTCCACAGAAGTCACACTGGTACGGCTTCTCTCCGCTGTGGCTTAGCTGGTGTCGCTTGTATGAACTTAAAAAACTAAAACTTTTTGGACACTGGTCACAGCAGTATGGCTTTTCTTTAGTGTGGACACGCATGTGTATCTTGTAAATACTGAAGTAACTGAAAGTCTTTTCACATTGGTCACACTGGTATGGTCCAGTGTGGTCACGCAGGTGTTTTCTGTATGAACTGTGGTCGCTGAAATGCCTCTCACACTGTTCACAGCAGTATGTCGTTTCTTCAGTGTGGGTCTGCAAGTGTATATTGTAGGCATTAAGTTGGCTGAAACTACTACCACATTGTTCACAGTCGTACAGTTTCTCCACAGGGTGAGTGAGTTCATGTCTCCTTAGACTGCAAATCCGACTGAAAGATTTCCCACACTTCTGACATTGATGGGGTCGGCTGCTGTCTGTGTCCGTCTGCTTCAACTGAGAAAAGAGAGAAATCAAGGTCAGAGTGGAGGACTTGATAAAACAAAATACTACGTACTATTGAGTCACGTGAACGACAGATTGTAAATTGTCAGATAAATGCCTTATTTCAGAACCGTGCCTTTATTAAAAGACATGGTGCCAAAAGACATGTTTCATGTCCTAAATTAGATGGCAGAGGAGGCGAGGCAGGTGATCAGAGAAGGGAGAGGACGCTCTTGCCAAAAAATATGTAAAAGGGCTTCTTTTTACAGAAGTCATGTTTGCGATATAATTGTTGATTAGAGTAGAAATCCATTTAGTAAATCAGTTAAACTGCTTTAACTCTTGAACCCTAGCCCTATTTTAGGCCTCTGCTCGCTCGAAAATTGCATACCCATACTAAAAAGAGTATATTTCTGCACTACAAGCTGTATTTTAATAATTTTGGTGTTATAATAAAGGGAACACTTGTGAGATTTGTTCAGATGTGTAAATATCACTATATATGTTACTGGTTAAGAGTAAATGAAGATGGCACACATTACAAATTGAAAATTTTCAGATTCGCCTAAAAAACAAATAAAAAAAAGAAGCAATTTCAGAATGATTATTTCTTAGGAATGATGTATGGAGCTAAATCCAGGTCAAAAGTTTTGATCATTTGAAAAAATAATTTGAACCTGAAAGTTCAAGTTATGGTCTTGAACATTGAAAAATACAGCAATGTATTCAAAATAAAAATAAGTGAATGAAATTTTTTTTGGGTTGAATATAATTTTGATTCAGTTCTGGAATTTTTTTGAATACATTTATTTTTTTTCATTTTTCACTTTCACATATATTTTGATATTTGAGATCTTGTATTTTTCAGTTTCAGATTTTATATTTTCAGATTACATTTTTTTTTTTTCGGTTTCAAATCTCTTTCACTTTCAGATTGTTTTTTTCAGTTCAGACTTTTGACCCTGATCTAGCGTGGGGGCGTGGCTTCAACTGAGAGGGACGTGTCATCATGAGTGACAGCATCACAAAGAAGGCTGAGGACCTTCCTCAACAACGTTGCCTTCAGGTAACGTGGGCACCACAAGAATTATGATTGAACACTTTCTATACACGATATTCACGTGAATGCAGAGGGGAAAAACTGTGAGCGTCAGCTATCCTGACGGAAACTTCAGAGGGAACCAGCTACTGGTTCGATTGGTCTTTCGCCCCTATACCCAGGTCGGATGACCGATTTGCACGTCAGGACCGCTATGAGCTTCCACCAGAGTTTCCTCTGGCTTCGCCCTGCCCAGGCATAGTTCACCATCTTTCAAGTCCTATCGCACAAACTCACGCTCCACCTCCCCTCAGTGCATTCTTATTCATGCTGAACACTAAACTTTCTCCGCACCCCCCCACAGGACCCTAAAAAGGGTCCGTTCGGGTTTAAGAGGTTCTCTTTCTTTTTCCATCGGCTGACCCTCTTGTTATGCCTTTCTTACTTGCAACGCTCAGCATTGATGAATAGTGGTTGTTGCTCTTCTCTGACATGTTTGTTGTGGTCACTTTCCTTCTTGGTCTTTTTATGTTTTATGTTGGCTGGAAAAGTAATGCAATACCACCGCCCACTGTGTGTGTTTTTGCTTTTTCTTCAGAACATTTGTTTGACCTTGTTTGAGTTGTTCTTGTTAAAAAAGAAACTCAGAGCAGCAGATGTAAGTAGGAAGTGTCATTTCCTACTTACTCTGTCTGCATTGTGCAAATCGGTGATAGATATCATAACTTTATACTACTTATACTGTAACACTCCTGCTTTTCCGTTTTATCCAGACTGTCACAACGGGGGAACAATGTTACATGATTGGACAAGATGCAACAGACTTGCAGTTTGCTGCTAACAGAGTGGCTAAAGACACCGATAGACAAAGCTTTAGCTAAGAAAAAGAAAAGAACAAGTTACTAATTTGTTTGCTTGTGAAGCTTCCTACACCACTGAAAACGTAGGCTTTGTTGACAGTTTCTCAACACTGATAGAAAGAATGGAAGAGTATAAATATTGCATGCAAACACTGTCTCTGTTAAATAGAGAAACAGAGCAGCAGAGTATGAAATAACTGTTAAGCTGATTTAATTGGTGCTTTAGCCATATCGGTGCAGCGGCATGATGGCAGATGTGGTAGCTGGGCAGGTAGTCTGTGGTGATGACAAAATACTGGATAATGTTAATTTCTATTTGATCTCACCTCTTCTGAAGAACTCATTTCACTGGCTTATTGGTGAAAGTCAATGCCCTCCAAATGCTTTTCCTCCCGTCAGCACATTCCAGTTCTGAAATCATCAAAAGAAAGAGACTGGTCAGAGCAGGAACACCCACTATAACGGCAATAATACTGCAGCTAGTGGGGATGTACCAATCCAATCACAGACTGATGGGTATCAGCTATAATGAGCCCAATCCGATAATTCATTTTACGCCAACTGTCACATAAGTGTTTTTACTCGCAAAACTTTTATAAACGGTAACTGTGGAGTGCAGCAGTGGTCTACTCTTTAACTCTCCGCTGTCAGTCTCGCCTCCACTTCCCTGTGCTCCATGTATATGAGCCGGGGAGAAACACCACACGCCACAGACAACAGCAAAACGCAATGTGAGACTGTTTATTTGTTATTCACCCAATTTATGTGCACTCATTTCCAAGCCACTGCAAAAAAAAAAAAAAAAAAAAGCCATGCGAGCAAAAATCCAATTACGTAATCTGTGCAAAACATGTGCAGCCAATGAAAACCAACACTCAACGGAATACAGCTCATTCACGCAACTCAGGTAAACAAGGACACATTTAAAAAGGGAGAAAGACAGTGACGAGGCCAAACAAATCAGAGAGGATTATTTATTTTGTAAAAGAAAACAAAAAAATATTGAGGAACTGCTTGGATGCAGGCAACATTTTTGTTAATGCAATGCAGAGCTATTCAATTGTCATGCATATACATTGGAGTGATTTTGATAGCTTTAAATGTACTTGAAGTGTGAACTGAGCAGCAGTATTATCTAGGAAAACAGAAGTATCGGATTGGTGCTCGGTATTGGCTGATACTCAGTATTAAATGACTTGAATCGGAGTGTATCGTTTTTTTGAGGCTCGAGCATCAAACCATGCACTTCAATGTCCCTGGTTGGAGTCCAGTCAGGGACTTTTGTTGTAGATGGTTCCTTGTCTCTCTGTACTCGTTTCCTTAACTTTCTCTACAATCAAATCAACTGTCCAATAGAGGCAATAAATGCCTATTAAAATAATTATTTCAAAAATGTATACATTCTTCATGATGTTTGTTGACATGGCCTACCTTAACTAGAAAACACTGCTAAATCCCTGAGTTACGCTCATAAAATGTACCAATGTTAGGCAGAGCCGACAGCACAACATTGTTTTTATTTATGCATAAGCGGCCTAAATAAATGACCTAAACATATTGAAATGATGGACAACAAGATGCATCTCTAGACTGAATCAAGTGGTAGAAAATAGTATCATTTTATCATTTTAACTAAAATATACCATCATTCCTCACATAAGCCCAATTTCGTTTGTCATACTGAATCAATTTGTTTTTCCTGCATCAAATTGTGTCTGAATTATGTGAATGGGGCTCTCTGATAAAAATACAAAGAGGCTAGACAATGCAGCGTGATTTCCTACAGTGCAGCTGGAAGTTGCCATAATAGAGCCATACCTGCTTATTCAGATCTCGAATGCAATCCAAAGCGTTCTTGATGATGTTTATATGGCTCAGTTATTAATTAGTAATCAATAATAAAAATAGCAATCAGGGGAAAGGGAGCCAACTGGAACCAGGAGGAGAACCGTGTTTTGCAAGATGAATCTGCCAAAAGAAAACAGATAATGCAAACATAAATTTGACGTCAAAGTAGGGATGTTAGTTTCGGTTAATGTTGAGGCTGAGACAGTTATGCATATCCTTATATCATGCGGGAAATTTACATTACACCAGAAAGGCAAGAAACAACAACTAGGGAAAATAAAGCAGGTAGAGGACAACGGTAAAAGTACATTAGAGTGTGGAGACGGTGCTCAAGGGAGGAAGAGGTTGTTTTGTTTTTTAAGGAAGGATGGACTGGGAAACTGCTTTTAAAAAGAATGGATAATGAGGGAGAATAAAACCTGAAGGTGGCGGTAATGCTATATTTTGGATGCTGTGTGCCATAAAAAAAGAAAAGAAAAAGAAGCACTGTGGCAGAAAGAAGAGAGATTGCTCTGAGAAGATTTGCCGCAACTAATGTTTAGCTAATCTGATATTTGAAAGACATAACACTTTGTATAAGATTAACACGCATGGTGATTGACACTGGGGTTCAACAACTAACCTTATGTTCTAACGTTACATGAATGAATCATTAGTAGTAGTATCAACTGATTGCTTTTGTGAAAGTTTAAGTAAATTTAATTCTGTGCAAAAAGATACTATGCAATACTGAAAATACCAAATCCCCATAATAGAGCATTATTTATATTGAAAGTAGCTTTCACACTGTTTCTGTTTTTATGTTTGTACATTGTATAGCAGTGGAAGACCAGAACAATGAAGGCAATAGCTGTATGGAGAGAAAACAACTCAGAGATAAAAGAAGTCATACCAGTGTGGTTGAGAACGGTTATTTTGGCCTGATCAAAATGTAACAAAAGCCATGTAAACTTACAAAAAGCCTGAAGAAGCATGGACGACATTGCCTCTGATCAAACTAAATTGAATCAGGTTTGTAATTATCAGTTTGTTTACAGAATCCATCTGGTATTTTGGGGCAGGCAGGCACAATGCTATTCAAGATTCAAGTTTATCTACTTATTTTAAGTGATACTGGTTCTCAATTCTATGAAATTTGTACTTAAAATATTTATTCTATAACACCTGTGTATGATAATGGATTTCAGAGAACAGAAAGGAAGTTTCTAATTTTTCCTAAAGATTTCCTCAAAATAAATATCAAAACGTGTCATTTTTCAATATTTTATTCCGTCATCTTAAAAAAAAAAAAAAATACTGAACCTCAAATTAAAAAGGATTGCTGTGACAGATTAATTTAATTATTGCATTTCATAGCAACCCCTACCCTGAACTGGAGAGAGTGACCACTACTAACGCTGATGCACATTATGCAAATCAACATAATTTTGTAATCTATTACATTGACTAACCACCATAGCTCTAGTCCAAAGTTTTAATAAACTAAAAACTATACACAGAACTATAAAGGAAATATTGCAAGAGTTTGTTCAAGAGTTTCATCAGGCTGGGCCTGTGTGGCTGCATCAGTTGTCCATTTAGCACTTTACTCCAAGGCAATACATCTTTAAATCTAAATTACATTACGGTCATTTAGAAGACGCTTTTATCCAAAGCGACTTACAATTCAGTATCTATCCACACACCGTAGATGCAGCTATGGGAGACATTTTGGGGTTAAGTGTCTTGCTCAAGGACACATTGACATGAGACTAGTAGAGCAGGAGCCGGGGATCGAACCGCTGACCCTCTGATTGAAAGGCGGCCCTGATCTCCACTTAGCCACGGTCACCCCGAAAAATGGTGGGTTACCAAAAAAAAAAATCATGCTCCTCAGTAGATGAATCCTCTCAATGTTGATGATCTATGACTTTTCCTCCTGCACCATCCTCAGACCAAAATGTATCATCCCTACTCTGACTAGTTGCATTCCCCTGACATGCAGTGTGCCAGTAGCACCTCTATAACTCTCCACCCCCGTTCTATATGACACAAGAGTCATATGTAGAAAAACATATGTAGTACATGTGTCATATGTAGATGGAATGTTCAGGGGCGGGTGGAGCATGGTACGCCCTAGTTTCACAGCCAGCATTTTCTAACCAAAATACTGCATTCAATATTCTAAACTTAAATGTTTTTGTTTTTCTTAACTCACAAAATGCCATGATGACCAAGATAAGTAAAGGGGAAATGTAAAAAGCTGCCACTTTCCCATGCTCTGCCAGATCATCTGTGGCATGTTTAAAACAACGTACATTTATAACAGGAGCAGGAGGAAAACTCCTAAAGACATTTGTGTCATTTGAGATTGTTTTATGTGTGAGATAATTCAGGCTGTACTTAACCAACTGACCAATAGTCACAACTTGCTTGTCACCTTTTTTCAGCCCTGGTGAGTTTGCATGCCTGTTACATAACAACAAAATGTTTTTCTCTCTTTTACAAATCAAGAGTTTGCACACTTTACATTTCTTACTCACAAAGTGTAATCTTTGCAACAAAACAGGATGTTCCACACATGCAAAAATCGCCTGCATTTGTGTCAATGATCTAACCTGGGGTTCCTCTTTAGAGGCTGTCATCAGCACATACAAAATAACATGCACACAAATGCAATTAGAGACCATGAAGCACCAGGAGAGTATGGAAATTGGCAGCAAGTAATACAGAAACCTGGCAAGCGGTATACTACCAGACTACAGAGCAGCTTCTCTCCTCAGCCTGTAGGACTCATCAACTCATCCTCCATAATTCATCATCAAAAAGTTCTATTTGTCTTATTCAGCAGAAATGAGACCAGGGACTTCATTTTGTTGAACATTGACAACAAATGAACCTCTAACCTTCGAGGCCCACGCCGATTTTCTTTGTTATAATTTGTAATAAGTACCTGGAGTTTACCTTTTATTGTTTGTTTTGTTAGTTTTACTGTTGTTGCCCAAACAGATCCCTTTCTCTTTCTGACTGTCTGGTAAAGAACGTCTTTACATCTCTAGAAGATACATTGTAACAGCTGCTTTCCTCATATTTATGCATAAAGGAGGTGCCACAGTCGTTTTTTAAACATGTGACACAACGTCCGACTATGTCGATCACGTTAACGCACGCAAGTTTAAGGTCCGTCAAAGAAAACTCAATGCTAACGGGCTAGGTCCGAAGTGTATACACTTAACGGTATCTCGTTTCGCTCCAACAAACAACAACCAGGCTCATCCATACGGGGCTAGTTTAGCACAGCAGCGGCCTAGCATTACGCATCCAAGCTAACGCAAATTAATATGCGCAGAGCAGGAAGCAAGTCGCTACGTTTAATCCAGTGTGCGATCAATAATCACTGACAGACCCAAACATACCAAGAAAACAGTGCAACATGTACCTTTCGCTCTCCCACAGTATCTCTTCTGCTACCAATTTCTAGGATATTGCCACGCAAATATCACCATCTTGGATAATCTTCTTCGTTGGTGTTTTACGACAGCCGGCATTCGTTATGGTTCACTGCTGCCATCTTCTGGAACATGTCTGTTACTGTGCCACTTTCACATATACAGTTGTGGTCAAAAGTTTACATACACTTGTAAAGAACATAATGTCATGGCTCTCTTGAGTTTCCAGTTATTTCTACAACTCTGATTTTTCTCTGATAGAGTGATTGGAACAGATACTTCTTTGTCACAAAAAACATTCATGAAGTTTGGTTCTTTCATGACTTTATTATGGGTTAACAGAAAAAGTGACAAAATCTGCTGGGTCAAAAATATACATACAGCAACATGAATTAGCAATTTTAGTGACTTAGAAAGTTGTGTCAATGAAATGAGCTTCATAGCATGGCCTCTTAACTTCTTGTGAGCGATTATGAGTGACTACAGCTGGTGACTTCTCTGAGGCCATTTAAATAGGGCTCATTGGATACAAACGCCCACAAACGCTACAATGGGAAAGTCAAAGGAGCTCAGAATGGATCTGAAAAAGCGAATCATTGACTTGAACAAGTCAGGAAAGTCACTTGGAGCCATTTCAAAGCAGCTGCAGGTCCCAAGAGCAACAGTGCAAACAATTGTTTGTAAGTATAAAGTGCATGGCACTGTTTTGTCACTGCCACGATCAGGAAGAAAACGCAAGCTATCACCTGCTGCTGAGAGAAAATTGGTCAGGAGGGTGAAGAGTCAACCGAGAACCACCAAAAAGCAGATCTGCCAAGAATTAGAAGCTGCTGGAACACAGGTGTCAGTGTCCACAGTCAAGCGTGTTTTGCATCTCCATGGACTGAGAGGCTGCCGTGCAAGAAGGAAGCCCTTGCTCCAAAAGCGGCACCTTAAGGCTCGACTGAAGTTTGCTGCTGATCACATGGACAAAGATAAGACCTTCTGGAGGAAAGTTCTGTGGTCAGACGAAACAAAAATTGAGCTGTTTGGCCACAATGCCCAGCAATATGTTTGGAGGAGAAAAGGTGAGGCCTTTAACCCCAAGAACACCATGCCTACCGTCAAGCACGGTGGTGGTAGTATTATGCTGTGGGGCTGTTTTGCTGCCAATGGAACTGGTGCTTTACAGAGAGTAAATGGGATAATGAAGAAGGAGGATTACCTTCAAATTCTTCAAGATAACCTAAAATCATCAGCCCGAAGGTTGGGTCTTGGGCGCAGTTGGGTGTTCCAACAGGACAATGACCCCAAACACACATCGAAAGTGGTAATGGAATGGCTAAATCAGGCTAGAATTAAGGTTTTAGAATGGCCTTCCCAAAGTCCTGACTTAAAATCCCATTGAGAACATGTGGACAATGCTGAAGAAACAAGTCCATGTCAGAAAGCCATCAAATTTAACTGAACTGCACCAATTCTGTCAAGAGGAGTGGTCAAAGATTCAACGAGAAGCTTGCCAGAAGCTTGTGGATGGCTACCAAAAGCGCCTAATTGAAGTGAAAATGGCCAAGGGACATGTAACCAAATATTAGCACTGCTGTATGTATATTTTTGACCCAGCAGATTTGATCACTTTTTCTGTTAACCCATAATAAAGTCATGAAAGAACCAAACTTTATGAATTTTTTTTGTGACAAAGAAGTATCTGTTCCAATCACTCTATCAGAGAAAAATCAGAGTTGTAGAAATAAGGGGGAAACTCAAGAGAGCCATGACATTATGTTCTTTACAAGTGTATGTAAACTTTTGACCACAACTGTATACTGTATAATGATAATCTTGCTCTCATTTTCTTTCTTTCCATTTCCCTGCTATAGACTGCCTACTGCGAGCTGACTCATGTGAACAAATGGTCTATCTGGGGGAGATTCTGGGCTCTTTATTTTACGCTCTGAACTTTTTCTGTCTACATTTCGTCCCTTTAATTTCCTTTTAATTCCAATCTCAGGTATTTCTCCTTTAACCTTGGCTCATATTTTTTCTCTGCTTTTTTTCATATTCCCTGTTTCTTCTCCACCAGTTTGAATTTAATTGAATTACTAGGAAATTGTGCAAAATAACTATATAATTTGGTGAAATTTCATAAAATTATTACTAAATGATTTACTGTAATATATAAATGTATTTATTGATGAAACTTTAAATGCCATATTACTATTTATAGTGATCATAGATTTTATTTAGGCATCCATTATGGATGATTTTAATGTTTTTGTTAACATTGTCCAGCTGTGTCACTATCAGATTGAAAACCTGACGGTGGTGACAAAAACGTACGTTTTAGTTTAAACTGTTTTGGGTAAACGTATGGTGATTAAAAAACTCTTAAGTTACAGACTTTACATTCTTCTAGGTTAGACTTCTTCCTCATTCCATGTACTTTAGCGGCATCAATTTTAAATGTTCGGATTGGCTGTATTCGCATATCAAACCATGATCCAATTACTCTCAATTTAACTTTTCAAAGCCCAGAACACACTTAACGAGGGCAATGCACCAAAGCCTTTTTATGGAACCCAGAATTCTACGACTACATCTGGAAAGAGCTATCCATGTTTTTGAAAATGAATCACAATGACTCTGTGAATTCCTCTACACTCTGGGGAAACTATCAAAGCAATTGAAGGACTGCATTTTATTTTTGTAGTGGAAAGAAAGATGACAATTATATTCAAATAGAAGAACCGGGAGCTAGAATTTGTAAATTGTGATGCAAAAACAATATCCAATTAAAGAAATCTATGAAAATGTATTGTTTTAAGGGCTGTATAAATTGTGGTAACAAACTGGATAATTTAAAAACTTTTAAGGAACCATAACAGCCATATTATAGTTGAATGTCTCAAAGACCCACACGGAAAACATTGTTTTACATCTAAGAGTAATACTATATTTTACAAACATTACAAATGTGCGTCAGAATTACATAAAAGTGAGCGTGTCACTCAAGGTTGTCCACTGTCCCCAGTTAGTTTCTATTGACTTTGAACCTTTAGCCAAGGCTATTAGATTATACCCACATTAACGGTATCAACACTGAGAAAAAACTGCTGCACAAACCCGATGACATCCCCGCCTTCTGCCTTTGCTAACGTGTGCAAGACAAAGCGTCTTGCCGCTCTGGTAATGAGAACAAGCTGGTCTGGGAGGGCTTCAATATTTCACAGAGCTTTGTAACACGTTTAGCACTGTTTTGAATGAAAATTGGCAATGAAAATGGTTGCATACTAGCACACAGGTGTAAGAAGTGACAAATACAGCAATGCACTGTGATCCCTGGCATGTGGATTTCAAGACAACTGGAGACGCAATTGTTTCTTCCAATCATTATGTTGCAGCCATCCGATCCGAAACCCACTACATTTTCTGTATGTTGAAAAATTCATAGTACTATATTGTGTTGAAAAAAGTCATATTATAGTATGTCCAAAAATGTCCTAAAAAGTCAAAATAAAGAATGCCGAATAAAACCTCAGAAAAAATCATAGTATAGAATGTCAAAAAATGTCCTAAAAGTCAAAATAAAGTGTTGAAAAGCGTCAGAAAAAGTCACAGTATAGTATGATGAAAACAATCCATTGTATTTAATGTAAAAAAGATAGTCATAGTATAGTACGTTGAAAAAACAATATACTGTATTTTTCAGTACAACATAGATTCAGCAAATGGTGCTAAGCTGGTATTGAACCCAAGCCAGTAAAACATTTTTAGATTCAAAGAGTTTGGTTTCTACCTGATGAGCTAAAGCAGACTAGTATTGTAATCATGTAAAAAAACATCAAAGTAGATCTGGTAGAAAAAAGGTCATAAAAATATATATGTCATAAAAACATCATTAACATTCATTCATGATACGTCGAAAAATGTAATAAAAAGTCATAGTATATACCATAGAATGGTATATAAAAGGCATAGTATAGTATGTCGAAAAAAATAATAAAAAGTCAAAATAAAGAATGCCGAAAAGATCTCATAAAAAAAATCTAAATTTATTTAGATTTTTTTATGAGATCTTTTCTCATTTTTTATGAGATCTTTTCGGATCTTTGGCATTTATTTTGACTTTTTTCGGCAAGATTGCCGAAAAAGTCAAAATAAATGCCAAAAAAACTTCATAAAAACTCATATAGTATGTGAAAAAATGTCAAATTATAGAATGTCGAAAAAACGTCATAGTATAGTATGTCAAAAAACAATCATAGTATAGTTTGTCGAAAAGAGTAATGAACAATCATAGTAAAGTATGTAGAAAAAAAGATTAATAAAAAATCATCGTATAGTGTGTCGAAAAAAATTAATAAAAGTCAAAATATAGTACGTTTAAAAAACCTCATAAAAGTCATAGTATAGTATGTAGAAAAAAGATATTTGCATAGTATGTCGGAAAAAGTCATAAAAAGTAAAAAAAAAAAAAAACAATTCATTGCATTAAATATCAAAAAATGTCATAGTATAAAATGTCGAAAAGAAGTCACAGTATAGAATGTCAAAAAAAAAGTCATATATGAGTCTTAGTATGGCATGTTGAAAAAGTCATAAAAAGTCAATGTATTAGGTCGTAAAAAGTTATAAAATAGTCAAAGTATATTGTGTCGTAAAAACTCATAGTATAGTATGTAAAAAATAAGTCATACTATATAGCATGTTAAAAAATGAATAGTATAGTGTGTCTAAAGTAATGAAAAAGTAAAAATAAAAAAGTAATTTAAATTTATTTTTACACTATATTTTCTTAAAAAGAACTTCAAGCACTATGTTATAGACCAGGGGTATTCAATTAATTAACATTCCAAAAGGTCCAGATTGAGAAAATCTCCTCGGGGCAAATTTCTTGCGCTATTTAGTGCCATATATATATAATGTCCAAAAACATATATATATATATATATATATATATATATATATATATATATATTCAAGAAGCCTAGTAGTAGTAACAACATCTCTGTGTCCTCAACAACTGTCAAATCAAACAAAGAAAGTACAATTATATTTTAACAATTATTATTCTCAGTTTTCACATTTAACTTGGTGGATCATAAATAATACATAGAAATACATCAATAATTGTTCTTCTCATTTCAAGTAAAATAAGGGCTGGATTTAAAGAATTACTGACATAACAGAAAGCTTTTGAAAAATGTGCATCTTAAAATAAAGTAATTCATTTTAGAAAAAATAATTTCACTGAATTGCCCTGCAGCTTTACATTCAATTAATTCAGGTGTGAAGTGATGTCAATCAAAAAAGCAACATTATAATATTTGTATAATCTTCTAACAAGAGAAATCTGTGTGCAGCGACTTTATCTGTGGTTATTAAACCACTTGTTTCCGCTCTATTCTCTCTGTTAACATCATTGTTGGTCAGTGAATTCATGTGTTAGGATTCTGACTATATTGTACTCTTAGGTTGTTTATTATCTGTGTCTTCATTTCAGATGTGAGTGGGTACGTTTGCTGAAAAGAGTTGTGCTTTGTCTCGTAGTGGCGCTTCACTTTACCGCTTTAATAATCGTCACGATCTCTGAACACGAGACACACTGGTTTTAAACTGTCCGTGGGAAGAATTCACCAATAAGAGTCTGTTCATTCTTGGTTAAAGACTCTGGTCTCTCTGGTCTCTCTGACCACTTATCTCTCTTTGGAGAACGTCATGTGAAATAACTTCTCTGACTCACGTAATAATTCTCCTACTCCTCGTTCTCATTCCTCGTCTCCCCAGTGTGTCTCTATCTTACTCAAGTCAGAAAACTTGTCAGAATACCCATATTTGATTGGCTGAGCTGCATCACGTGATGTGATTTACGCCGCTGAACAAGTGCCGTAAAGGTTGAAAAAGCTGCGCCGGTTAAAATACAAGCGCTCCATCAAAATGTAATATTCTCAATTATCTATCGGTTTTAGGTCCTGGGTCCGAATACAACGGCGTCTGGGTCCGGATCCAGACTGCAATCCGCCTATTAGTGACCCCTGTTATAGACCGAACCTGAACATGTATATAACTATCCAAACCCGGCTCTACCCGTTAGGAACTGTTAGGCCTTTCATGGGCATTGATGAGGAGAATGGCTGTCTTTGTACCTTGTGCCTCATAGCATAGCAGTGAAGATGCTCTGTCAAGTTTGATCTGCCAATAACTGTCCTTTTCATTGTGAATAGTTCATATTTTCTTACCAGCCAGTTTGCTTTGGACGTTTGTGAATGTCGGTATGCTTAGTGCCGTCATTTCATTGCCCCATGTCTTGGGGGTCAAGGCACAATCCGAGTTTACCATTTTTCTCTTCAGTCATGACCAAACCCTCAGTGTGTCTATTATTGCAAAAGGAATTTTCCTCCACCAGGGAACTCACCGATACCTTGGAAAGCCTCTGGATGCTGTTGCTCCTCCTTCATTGCAAGTGAGTATACCTACGTGACTATACCCCGTCTGACCAGGATTAGCTCCTCACATACTGCTCCTCCAAGAATTGTGGATGCTGACTACTTGATCAAGAAGTATTGAATCCTAGAGCCCTTTCAGTGCTCCATTTCAGGTATAGGCGCACCACACTGGTTTCATATACTTATTTTGACTCTTAGGATTTAGAAAAAAATGTAATCGCAGAAAGCACAAAATAGACTCTTCTGTTTTTATTCACGCTGGTTCATTTCTATGTTATAGCAGCACCTCATCTAGTGGCCAAACTTCGTAATTTCAGTAAATGACGCTTTCTACCCCGCCTGTGGTACACCGGTTTCGTTTGTGACAGTACAGCATCTCCTGTGCCATTGCAGTGAACGCACCACTGAAACAAAGGTAGGAAGGTATAGGAAACTTTTCCAACGTTAACACCAACAGTTAACATGCCCTTTTCAGTATCCACGAACAGGCATGTTGCAAAGGGCTGGTAATATCAAGGATGTTTGTAATAACTGTTATGTAAGTGTATTTTACTAAAAAGAGAAATTGGTAGTTGAATGTTGGTTGGCTTTGATGCTATGGTAATTTAATCAAGGTGAGGAACGCCAAACAGTGCAGAAGGATGAGGGGTTGGCACCATAGCTGTTTGCTGGCTATAGGCCTGTATGGCGCAGTTTCAGCGGATGCATATTCCAGTTGATAAATCACGCGGGAATATCCTCCGTCGATCATGATCCTGCCGCCGCCACAGAAAACAAGAAAAAAACACATTTACAAGGTGGATGATGAGACATGCAGACAACACGCCTTCGGTGCTGCAGTGTAGTGTTCGCTGCTTCTTCATTGTGGCAGTGTCTCGCATGAATGTCTTTTCCTCACATCTTTACAAAACACGCAAACTTGTTTCATCAGGAGATTGAGATCAACTAAAGGACATTTATGTGATTTGGGGACAGTTTTGTGCTGTTTTTTCTATTTCTTTTAATATCTCGGGATACAAACAGAGCAATTAACAGTCGGAGATAACAGTTGTTTTTTTTATCACCTGTATATATGTTCCGATAATAAGCAGTGTGATGAAGATGCAGTCAGGTAAAGTTCAGCCAGCGCAGTTTTGAATCGTCCTCGTGTACGCCGCCAAGGGGCGCGTGGAACAATGGAAGTTTCAAGTTACTTATACTGTACTTACACTATGTTTGTCTTCTCTTTGCACTCTGAGTTTTGCTTTAACATCCAACTAGATCCAATTAGATCAATACTATTCATGTTGTAGTGACACAAACTGAAAGGACAATCCCGTTGCTGGATACATCACATATCTCTGAAGAAGTGATAGCTGGTGACAGATTTGGGTTCTTGGTCTCCTGCTGCATGTTGTTGATTCTTGTTTGCTGCAATCTCTCAGTATTTTCCAGGGTGAGCCACGACTCAGGCAAGTCCACCACCACCGGCCACCTCATCTACAAGTGTGGGGTCATTGATAAGAGAACAATTGTGAAGTTTGAGAAGGAAGCTGCTGAGGTAAGACTCATATTCTTCTCTTTGCTTTCCTACTGTGTACATGCAGTGTGTTGTACAGGTGTTGTAGTACTACTGTATCCTGTTCTGTTTTGCAGTTAATGAACAAAAGCTTTGGACAAAAGCATCTATCGAATATAACATTTTACATGTTTTACAGTAAAATTCACATGTCTTTATTGTCCCCTAGATGGGAAAGGGTTCCTTTAAATACGCCTGGGTTCTGGACAAGCTGAAGGCAGAGTGTGAGCGTGGAATCACCATTGACATCTTTCTTTGGAAGTTTGAGACCAGCAAGTACTACGTCACCATCATTGATGCTCCAGGACACAGGGACTTCATCAAGAACATGATCACTGGAACTTCTCAGGTAGAGGGAGAGTGGAAAGAAGAGTACAAAATGAGAACATGTATGACAAAAAGAACAACGAAACAGTGGAGGGGGAAAACAGTTAAAACAACATAAGAAGGGAAGGGAGAGCTAAGTGTTTCGGAAAGTAAGGATTTAGAGCAGGACCTGCTCCCCCCCAAAAAAAAGTCTAAATCCTTGCTTTGGATTTAGTTTGCTCCACTGAAACTAGTTATTTTAGCAGACAACATGAATTAAAAAAGTTGTGAAATCAATCTAAGGTTGGTTGAAAGCCTCAATATCTCCCTCTCCTCACCCCATTCAGGCCGACTGTGCTGTGCTGATCGTGGCTGCAGGCGTCGGTGAGTTCAAAGCTGGCATCTCAAAGAATGGGCAGACTCATGAACACGCCCTCCTTGCCTACACCCTGGGAGTAAAGCAGCTCATTGTGGGCATCAACAAGATGGATTCCACTGAGCCCAACTACAGCCAGAAGCGCTACGAGGAGATTGTGAAGGAAGTCAGTACTTACATCAAGAAGATTGGCTACAACCCTGACACTGTGGCCTTTGTGCCCGTCTCTGGCTGGAGCGGAGACAACATGCCCAGCCCCAATGTGAGTCTGCTTTGAGACCCAAAGTATGTCACAGTACAGATAAGGAACAATAAATTAAAGCTAGAGTGAGTGTTGCGTACTAAGATATAACAACTTCATTGTGTCCTCTGCTTTTAGTCTAAAGGTCTAAAGGTGCATTCAGACAGTGAGCGGTTTCTGCTTCCAGCTTTTGATTATCCACTCCTAGACAAAATACATTTATGATACTATTTAGAAAAACATGCTACACCATTGCTAAGTATTTCCTCTATTTTAAGCTCACTACTTTACTGTAGCTGTGTGATGAGCTCATACAAGGTGAAAAGCAGCAGCCTGAGGTGGACAAACTGGTAGGATCCGAGGTAGCCGGGATCTGCGGTGGCGTAGTTGCAGCCAATTCAAATTACAGAACATTGATGTTGCCGGGCGGCTGCTGCTCACTGTCTGAGAGCACCTTAATCAACAGACAAAACACATTGTAAAGCTGAAATACACATGGAGAGACACACCCCTTTTGCATCCAAAAATCATCTACATCTACAGATGTGGCTGTTTTTTTTTTTTAATGTTTCCAGCCACCTCACTGTAAACAGTCACAGTAAATCTCTTAGCTGCCTGTCTCTCAACAGATGACCTGGTTCAAGGGCTGGAAGATCAACCGTAAAGATGGCAATGCTTCAGGCACCACTCTGCTGGGGGCTCTGGATGCCATCCAGCCTCCCATGCGCCCCACTGACAAGTCCCTCCGGCTTCCTCTGCAAGACGTCTATAAGATTGGAGGTGATGGTGTGGATGTCTGTAAGGGTGTTGGCTGTGCGATTTGTTGTTGGTAGGACGAACTTGTAGATGTAAGTGCTCTTATTTCTAAAGTGTCAGAGGTACCAGATTATATGTTGAATGTATTTTACTTTGTGACAAAAAGAGCAGAACTGAATTAGCTCTGGAACAAATTCCCTCTGGCTCTTTATGTCCTGTAGTGACTGTTTGTCCTTTTTTTTAAGAGCACTGTCTTATAGAGACTTACAAAGTTGCTAATCTTCCTCTGCCAGGCATTGGGACCGTACCAGTGGGCAGAGTAGAGACAGGAGTCCTAAAACCTGCCATGGTGGTGACTTTTGCCCCTGTCAATGTGACCACTGAGGTCAAGTCCGTGGAAATGCACCATGAGGCCCTGGTCGAGGCGCTGCCTGGTGACAATGTGGGCTTTAACGTCAAGAATGTGTCAGTCAAGGATATTCGCCGTGGCAACGTGGCTGGAGACAGCAGGAATGACCCACCTCAGGAGGCAGCCAGCTTCACCTCTCAGGTCAGCACACAGCAAATGATACTGACTCAAACGCCGCTGCTGCAGAAAAAGATCAACTAATGAGTCTCTGCTGTTGTCCAGGTGATTATCCTGAACCACCCTGGTCAGATCAGTGCTGGCTACGCTCCTGTGCTGGACTGCCACACTGCACACATCGCATGCAAATTCGCAGAGCTCAAGGAAAGGATTGATCGTCGGTCTGGTAAGAAGCTTGAAGACAACCCTAAGGCCCTGAAGTCTGGAGATGCTGCCATTGTGGACATGATCCCTGGAAAGCCCATGTGTGTGGAGAGCTTCTCTGAGTACCCACCACTGGGTAAGTCACTCGCCATGCAAGCAGGATTTCTGTTCGTGGGTCAACTGCAACTCCAATATAATTTGCTGTTTCACTCAAATCAAACATTAAGCTTCACCTTAACCTCACTGACAATGTGAACTTAAATCAGAGGCAACGAATGTATAGACCTTCATCCCTCCTCAGGGAGGTTTGCGGTCCGTGACATGCGTCAGACTGTGGCAGTGGGAGTGATTAAAGGCGTGGAAAAGAAAGCTACCAGCAGCGGTAACATCACCAAGTCCGCACAGAAGGCGCAGAAGGTCAAATGAACGTTGTTCTGGGCTCACCGTGGCCGTAGACACACAAGCACCCTGCACCTTCTGCACATAATAGTCAGCGTCTGGTCTGTTATCACAATGCATCGCAAAAGCAGGAGAAGGAAAAAAATAACTACCAAACTGTTAGTGATTACACACTGTTATATATGTTGTGTCACTCACTTTGTGGCAGAACATTACATATTTGCATTACAGCTCTCTGGTTGTGTGCTGTTTTAGTTGAAATGAAGCTGCTCATTGATCAGTGCTAAGCACCAGTTATAAGGCATAGATGTTCTTTTGCCAGTGAAGTAATGCTCTGCATTCTAGCTTTAAAGAGATATGCCTACTAGCCAGAGTTAGATTTGTCTGCTTGCATATTTCCTGTTTGCAACTTAAAGAAACAAGCTTCAGAAACTGATTCCTGGAATCTTAATGTCCCTTGCTGTAGCTCTGTTAAATACAACTGTTGCAGTTTAGCTCATGCACTTTAATCACTGTTATTTGTAAGCACTTGTTCATAAAAGTAAAGATGTTTAAAAAGAATGTCTTTGTTGCTGGTATCATTGCTAAGCCTGTAGAACCTCACTCTTTAAGTGAATGATGAGAAAGCAAACGACAAACTCCTCATAGAATTTCCTTTATTGATGAATGAGAATGTAAATTCACTTGCATATCCATTACATTACAGGCTTCATAAATCCAACTGAGATTATTACGTGTGTAAATATGTGCACATAATTTAAATAAATTAAAACACACAAGACAGAATGTTAACGTGTTTTATGCCCTGTAGCAAAATTATCTTGGAATAACAAAAAAACGACAACGTAAAATTCCTTAAATCAGAACATTTACAAAGAGAGAAAATGAAGACAACCATTTCTGTTCGGAGGAACCTAATGCACTTTTCTGGAAATTGTAGATATGGAGATGAATATGTACCACAAAAGCAAGGCACCAATATATTATACTGTATGTACTGCACATTTTGAGGTCCTTTTACTTCTGATGCAATCAAGTTGAACAATACATAGTGATTTGTCTTAATGACATGGCATTCGTTCTCAGTTATAGATTTGTATACGACAACCTCTTCATGCTAAATAAATGTAAATATCTGAAAGAAAGTAAAATCAACTAAGCAAATCCACAACGCAAACAGACCCCAAGCCTCCTTCACATATACTCTGGTGCTGGATATGGGTCTTTGTTGAGGTACTGCTAGCTAAAGTTGATTATTCACCACTGAGGCTTTGGATGCTTTATTGGTAGTATTTACCTGCCGCTTGTGGTGCTATAATTATTCACCTGATTCTGTACCATGCAACAGAAATACATTCTGCAGCAAGTACACTTCAAGAAAGCAAAAATAATCCCACATTACACTGTATGAAATAAAGCAAACATTGACCATGATTTAAATAATTTATCTTCATTTCATGTAAAAACAGGCTGGCAAAAAGCCAAATGCAAGACACAGTTACAATTTCTGAACATTTCTTTCAGTGTATCTGTTCCTGAACCAAAACAAAGTGCTTTGTTTATATTCTGACAAAACATCAAACTTAGATTATGAACCAAGAAATTACATTCAAGATGTGTTTCAATCCATGGCTGTCATCAGCTGGAAAACCAACTGGCTGGTGCATAATTGATCAGAGAATAAGCAACAACTGCTCCTTGTTTCTCTGAACTGTACCTAAGATAGTGCTGGGCGGTGTGACCAAAAATCTGTATCACAGTATTTTTTTGGCATGACTGGGCCTTTATATAGGTTTATGTAGGCTTATTCTACATTCAGGAGTAAATAGAATATATAAAAACAACATTTTAATGTCATGTATATAGTGAAGGCTTTAATTATCATAGAATTTGCTTGGCCCCATAAAATTATACAATATATGAAGAAATCAGAATGCATGAAACGGTTGCAGAATGTATACTATTCTTATTGTGCAAACTGCAACATTGTAAAAACCAAAATGTTTTAAGATAGTTGTATAAACACTATAAACTGTTGTGGCGACTGTAGGTCGTGTGGTTGGTATAATGTTGGGATAACAGTTTGGCTGAAGTGTTTGCTCCGGCAAAACATACATCGAATCCAGTGTTATAATCATTGATCCCGTCTTTCTTGACTGTGTGTAGCAGGACCATGTCCTTGCCTAGGTTGATTAAAATTGCGTTCATAATGTCGCTGCACCGCTTGCTTTTTCTGTAGTGCTTCAGGCAACTGCTTTTTCAAGCGACGTCTGACCCTTTGCCCTGAAAGCATCAAATCGCACTCTTCTTCTTTCAGCACGTTTTGTGCAGAGTTGATGGCTGTTGCTAATGTTAGCACCACTGGCAACAACAGTGGCTCCATCTGATTTTCTTTTAAAACCAGTAAACAAACAGCTCCTCCGCTCAGCTGTTAACAGTTATGCTACTAGCTAGTAGCATCACATTCACGGCTCTTCTCCGGTTTGCTGGTATATGAAAATATGATATTGTAAGGGAAATTTAAACCGGTATACCGCCCAGCACTAATACAAAGTTACAGTTGGCTGTGTGCGCATATAACTGTGTACATTGTACATTGTATGTACTTTGAACATGGGGCACCTCATACTACAGCAGACAGTTGGCAGAAGTGACAGTGAAGCATCCAAATATTTGGCATTTACAGCAACACCGACAATTTTCTTTTCTGTTTGGTCTTTCCTGCTGTACTCCTCAGTAACAAGTTGTGGTTGTCCAAGAGTTTCGAAATAAGATACCCAACAATTCAGAGTATAACTAGAAAAACATTAAAGGACCTGTCCTTTATCAGAAATGTGGATGTATTTTGTCTAATGTATTAGGATTACAGACTTTTCAAACTGTCTTGTTTCAAGTAATTTATTGACTTTGTTTTTTTGTATTTTAAACCACATAATTATTCTTTTACTGCTAAAATGACCTGATGTTCACTGTGACAAATTACACAACTCAAGCAAATTTCAGGAGTCTAACTGATTTACTGTACAAACATTATTGCAACCTGAAACTGTAGAAAGAATACTTAAAATGTAAAACTGTATTGCCCATATTCAGAAATTGTCAG
This sequence comes from Cebidichthys violaceus, assembly GCF_023349555.1. Classification (NCBI taxonomy): domain Eukaryota; kingdom Metazoa; phylum Chordata; class Actinopteri; order Perciformes; family Stichaeidae; genus Cebidichthys; species Cebidichthys violaceus. The sequence continues at coordinate 321,319 of NW_027176967.1, forward strand.
CAAAAATACAAGATCTGTAGTACACAAGCTAAACTTGCATGTACACTGTGTGTGGATTTTTGAAAGATTGTGGGCAACCAAAGTCATTGGTTGAGGATAGTAATTCATATGATTTGAAGATAAAAACTCCTGATTTTCTCAAATAGACTGAATATTATGGAAATAAAATAGAAATAGTGATAATAACTGAGAATCTAAAGTTTGGCAATGACGAGGTAACGTTACCTTCAATATGGAAGCCTATCATGTGTTTGGAGAGGCAGGAAGTGGATGTTGTACGGTCACATTTAGGAATTTCCATTACTTACAAAATATGTGAGTTGTGTTCTCTAAGTGTTTGATGTCCATGCCTTCCTACTTTAAGTGTAAACTGTTTCTTGCTAATCTCAGAATCTTTGAATAAAAACATGCAATGCGGATGCTCTGTCTCAAGGTCACATATCAACCAACCGTCTTTCAGAAAGTTTAGTTGGCTTTGTCTAATAGCAAGTCTCAGGTTTTGGGGGTCTGTGTTCCCATTATACAAGTCTTCATCTTTTATCTCAGATTTGTAAATCACACTCTAAAACTAAGAGTAACTCATGCAATGATATGCCATATGATCCGTCTGTATGAAAATACTGTGATTCTTATCAAATGGATCGACACAAAAAAGTTCCCACTGTTATAATCCCACTCCCCTCCAAAAGGGATAAAAACAGTCTCTGTGAGGTGAGATTTGCGTGCCTTCTGAACAAGTAGGTCAGTTTATTTTAGCCGCACGTGTGGCATGTTCAGCAAATCGGTGTTGCCAGCAGAGGGCGAGGATATGTGACCGCTGGCCGGGCTACGGTTAGAGCCTCGGGACCCTGCCCCTACTCTGCTGTCAGTCTTCAGGATCTCCGATGAGTAGGTGTGGGCCTCAGTAGTCCCCAGTGACAGGAAGTCAAATCCCTGCGCCTCTAGGTCCCTGTCGCTGATAAAGAGGTCCTCCTCACCCCATCCTCCTCCACCACTCCTTCCAATACCACCACCTCCCCCAGGGTCTTGGCTACAGCTGCGGAAGCCAATGGGGGAGTCACTGCTTGTACTGGGGCTTGGTGACGAGAGGCTGTGGTTGTGGTGGGCATCCTGGACAGTCCCTGGGGCTGACTGCATCAGGTCCTGCACTGACATAGACTTGCCCAAGCAGTCCATCTGGCTGGGACCAGAGCAGCAGCCCAGGACTGGCGACACCAGGGGCTGCAGCTCCAAGCTCATATGTCTCCTCCAGGAGCCTTCTTCCTTAGTATTAAGCCTGCAATCTCTGTTGGTGGTGCTCTGCAGCTTCTGGCCCAGTCTGCCAGGCCCCAACCCAAGGTCCTTCCCAAAACTGCTGTCCTCCATTTGCATTCCTAAACTTCCACAAAAATCCTCCATGTAAGGGGACACCTCTGTGGAGGTCACACGTGGCAGGTTGCTTGGACCCCCACTCTGGCTGGGAGGGGGTGGTGGAGGAAGCCTCGCCAGAAGAGGAAACCCTCCATCTCCAACTCCTCCACCCCCACCACTGCCGATACTATTTGGGGTGAGGATGGGTGGAGAGCTCCCCACTGCCTCATCAGTGCCACTTTCAGGTGTGGTGGCCTGAGCCTGGGTATGATGATGGTGGAGATGATGAGCATGACGATGGTGGTGATGATGATGATGTTGAGGCAGCGGTGACGGGCTGAAAGAGGAGGATGCGAGGCCTATGGATGACGAGGCATTGAGATTGAGGTTTAGCTCGTTGGGAGGCGCCAGGATAAGATGGAGACCTCCCTGGGAGAGGTGGGAGTTGCTACCAGGGGGGAGCGCTCCGCCACTGCTGGCCTGGGTGGAGCTGGACATGTCCTTGCCGAAGACGGAGGAGTGGTAGTCAGAGGTTTGCTCCAACTCGAACAGGGGCAGAGAGGAGAGTGTGAGGGCTGAAGACGATCCTTTGCGCAAAACTTGACGATAGATGTCGAGCAGGGAGTCAAGCTTTGACTCAATCGACTGGACCTGTGAGGAGAGAAAGGGAGGATGGGAGATGAGACGCAGTATAAAAAATTTAAAATAAATTACATTTTTAGATTTTAGGCAAATTACGTGCTACTATTTCTTGTGAAACAACAGCTGCTGCTTTACCCTTTTAATTCCCATCAAATAATTTTCTGGGAATTACACAATGGGCAACGAGATATGTAATTTGCAAGCCAAAATGTATTTCAAAGTTACAAAGTATATATCAGTGCAGTATTTAGCAAAGTAATAGTGTGATACATAACTTCACAATACATTTCGTAGGTCTCTGGTGTAATTAACTACTGTGACAATCAGTGACTGGCCACTGCCCTTCAATGAGAGGAATGGGTCTGTGCCAAAAATGTGGTTGCTGGGTTTTTTAATACATTATTAGAAAATAAAACAAGCAGAACACAGACCTGCCGCTCCACCTTACAGACTCGACCCAACATGCTCATGTCCTCTAAAATATCTCCATCAGACAGCAGCTTTTCTCGAATCTTCTTATCCAAAGGTATCTGGCCTCTCCCGAGGATCTGGTCAACTCTGGAACACACACACACACACACACACACACACACACACACACACACACACACACACACACACACACACACACACACACACACACACACACACGCGACATTAATGATGGAAAGAAAAAAAAAGAAAGAAATCCCCAAGGCAGCCCATATAAATTAAGAAAAGTTGAAACTGCAACAGAAAGATAGATTATCGTAAGCATATATTATTTTTCAACAAATACAGGCAAATTAGAGGTTAGACTGACATGTAAGGATGGCATGTTTCTAAATGTGTTTTTTATTCATCACATAGTCATAGGTTTTCTTTATCTGTTTCTGAATATAATATTGTATTCATGACAACACATATTCAGTTTCTTTGTCTATAGAAAGACTATTCCTGCTCAATCCAGTGAGGTTCAGCAGAATATGGTTAACTAGAAAATTTCGCAAGAAATTTTGACAGTGTGGCTTCTACTGCCCGAAGACGTCGCAATATATACACACACGCTGATGTTACCGGTAGTATCTCTGATGTGGAAGATGGAGAATAAGAATAACTAGAAAATGCATTTCCTACTGAAAATGTGTTGGAATGCTGAAAGCTGAAAGTTGAAATGAATTGCAAAAACATTGTTGAAAATACAGAAATGAGAGACTACCTGTCTGAAAAATGTTGAAGCCCGAAAGCATTTAAACTGCACTGCTGAAAACCCTTCTAGTTGAAACGTCTAACTATGGTGTCTGTAGCTTAAAGTATGAGAAAGAAGGCTTTGAAAGTTGAAGAAGTTTAACAGGATTTGAAGATTTTCTCCATAGATATCTTATTCAAAACAAATTGCAAAAAGCTTCATAATTCAAAAAGTTTAAAGATTACAAATATGAAAAATATCACCCCTCTCCTGAAAAAGCTGAATATTTTGATATTCGAACAGCTTCTGTTGCTTAAAAAATGTCAGCAGTAGTGATATTTGTAGTAGTAGAAGTTGTAGTTGTAGTAGTATTATTAGTAGTAGAAGTATTAGTAATTAGAAGAAGCAGTATAAGTAGTAGTATCAGTAGTCGTAGTAATAGCTGTAGTAGTGGTCGTAATATTTAATATAACAGTAGTAGTAGTAGAAGAAGTAGTAATAGTAATGGCAGTATTTGAAGTGATAGCAGTAGCATTAGTACTAGTAGCAATCGTACTAATAGCTGTAGTAGTATTGGTACTGGTAATAGCATGAATAGCAGCAGTAGTGGTAGCAGAGAGAGAGCCAGAGGGAAAGAGGGAGAGACAGAAAGAAAGACAGAGAGAGAAACACAGAATGACAGGAAGATAGAGATAGAGAGACTGAATGAATGAGTGTGAGAGAGTGAGAAAGGCAGACAGACAGTTATTTGTACTGAGTGAGTGAGTGAGACAGGCAGACAGACAGTTATATGTACTGAGTGAGTGAGGGAGACAGGAGGACAGACAGTCATCTGGATTGAGTGAGAAGAGCAGACAGATAGTTATATGTACTGAGTGAGTGGGAGAGAGAGACAGGCAGACCGACAGTTAGATGGACTGAGTGTGTGGGAGAGAGAGACAGGCAGACAGACAGTTAGATGGACTGAGTGTGTGGGAAAGAGAGACAGGCAGACAGACAGTTAGATGGACTGAGTGTGTGGGAGAGACAGGCAGACAGACAGGCAGATGGACTGAGTGTGTGGGAGAGAGACAGGCAAACAGGCAGTTATATGAACTGAGTGAGTGAGGGAGACAGGAGGACAGACAGTCATCTGGATTGAGTGAGAAGAGCAGACAGATAGTTATATGTACTGAGTGAGTGGGAGAGAGAGACAGGCAGACCGACAGTTAGATGGACTGAGTGTGTGGGAGAGAGAGACAGGCAGACAGACAGTTAGATGGACTGAGTGTGTGGGAAAGAGAGACAGGCAGACAGACAGTTAGATGGACTGAGTGTGTGGGAGAGACAGGCAGACAGACAGGCAGATGGACTGAGTGTGTGGGAGAGAGACAGGCAAACAGGCAGTTATATGAACTGAGTGAGTGAGGGAGACAGGAGGACAGACAGTCATCTGGATTGAGTGAGAAGAGCAGACCGACAGTTAGATGGACTGAGTGTGTGGGAGAGAGAGACAGGCAGACAGACAGTTAGATGGACTGAGTGATTTGGAGAGAGAGACAGGCAGACAGACAGTTATTTGAACTGAGTGAGTGAGACAGGCAGACAGACAGTTATATGTACTGAGTGATTGAGTGAGACAGGTGAACAGACAGTCATCTGGATTGAGTGAGAAGAGCAGACAGACAGTCAGATGGACTGAGTGTGTGGGAGAGAGAGACAGGCAGACAGACAGTTATATGAACTGAGTGAGTGACAGGCAGGCAGACAGTTATATGGACTGAGTGAGTGAGTGAGACAGGTGGACAGACAGTTATATGAACTGAGTGAGTGAGACAGGCAGGCAGACAGTTATATGGACTGAGTGAGTGAGTGAGACAGGTGGACAGACAGTTATATGAACTGAGTGACTGAGACAGGCAGACAGTTACATTGACTGAGTGATTTGGAGAGAGAGACAGGCAGACAGACAGTCAGATGGACTGAGTGTGTGGGAGAGAGAGACAGGCAGACAGACAGTCAGATGGACTGACTGTGTGGGAGAGAGAGACAGGCAGACAGACAGTTAGATGGACTGAGTGTGTGGGAGAGAGAGACAGGCAGACAGACAGTTATATGAACTGAGTGAGTGAGTGAGACCGGCAAACAGACAGTTATATGAACTGAGTGAGTGAGACAGGCAGGCAGACAGTTATATGGACTGAGTGAGTGAGTGAGACAGGTGGACAGACAGTTATATGAACTGAGTGACTGAGACAGGCAGACAGTTACATTGACTGAGTGATTTGGAGAGAGAGACAGGCAGACAGACAGTCAGATGGACTGAGTGTGTGGGAGAGAGAGACAGGCAGACAGACAGTCAGATGGACTGACTGTGTGGGAGAGAGAGACAGGCAGACAGACAGTTAGATGGACTGAGTGTGTGGGAGAGAGAGACAGGCAGACAGACAGTTATATGAACTGAGTGAGTGAGTGAGACCGGCAAACAGACAGTTATATGAACTGAGTGAGTGAGTGAGACCGGCAAACAGACAGTTATATGAACTGAGTGAGTGAGTGAGACAGGCAAACAGACAGTTATATGAACTGAGTGAGTGAGACAGGCAGACAGTTATATGTACTGAGTGAGTGAGTGAGTGAGACAGGTGGACAGACAGTCTTCTGGATTGAATGAGAAGAGCAGACAGACAGTTATATGTACTGAGTGAGTGGGAGAGAGAGACAGGCAGACAGACAGTTACATTGACTGAGTGATTTGGAGAGAGAGACAGGCAGACAGACAGTTATATGAACTTAGTGACTGAGACAGGCAGACAGACAGTTACATTGACTGAGTGAGTGGGAGAGAGAGACAGGCAGACCGACAGTTAGATGGACTGAGTGTGTGGGAGAGAGAGACAGGCAGACAGACAGTTAGATGGACTGAGTGATTTGGAGAGAGAGACAGGCAGACAGACAGTCAGATGGACTGAATGTGTGGGAGAGAGACAGGCAGACAGACAGTTATTTGAACTGAGTGAGTGAGACAGGCAGACAGACAGTTATATGTACTGAGTGATTGAGTGAGACAGGTGAACAGACAGTCATCTGGATTGAGTGAGAAGAGCAGACAGACAGTCAGATGGACTGAGTGTGTGGGAGAGAGAGACAGGCAGACAGACAGTTATATGAACTGAGTGAGTGACACAGGCAGGCAGACAGTTATATGGACTGAGTGAGTGAATGAGACAGGTGGACAGACAGTTATATGAACTGAGTGAGTGAGACAGGCAGGCAGACAGTTATATGGACTGAGTGAGTGAGTGAGACAGGTGGACAGACAGTTATATGAACTGAGTGACTGAGACAGGCAGACAGTTACATTGACTGAGTGATTTGGAGAGAGAGACAGGCAGACAGACAGTCAGATGGACTGAGTGTGTGGGAGAGAGAGACAGGCAGACAGACAGTCAGATGGACTGACTGTGTGGGAGAGAGAGACAGGCAGACAGACAGTTAGATGGACTGAGTGTGTGGGAGAGAGAGACAGGCAGACAGACAGTTATATGAACTGAGTGAGTGAGTGAGACCGGCAAACAGACAGTTATATGAACTGAGTGAGTGAGTGAGACAGGCAGACAGACAGTTATATGAACTGAGTGAGTGAGACAGGCAGACAGTTATATGTACTGAGTGAGTGAGTGAGTGAGACAGGTGGACAGAGTCTTCTGGATTGAATGAGAAGAGCAGACAGACAGTTATATGTACTGAGTGAGTGGGAGAGAGAGACAGGCAGACAGACAGTTACATTGACTGAGTGATTTGGAGAGAGAGACAGGCAGACAGACAGTTACATTGACTGAGTGATTTGGAGAGAGAGACAGGCAGACAGACAGTCAGATGGACTGAGTGTTTGGGAGAAAGAGACAGGCAGACAGACAGTTATATGAACTTAGTGACTGAGACAGGCAGACAGACAGTTACATTGACTGAGTGATTTGGAGAGAGAGACAGGCAGACAGACAGTCAGATGGACTGAGTGTGTGGGAGAGAGAGACAGGCAGACAGACAGTCAGATGGACTGACTGTGTGGGAGAGAGAGACAGGCAGACAGACAGTTAGATGGACTGAGTGTGTGGGAGAGAGAGACAGGCAGACAGACAGTTATATGAACTGAGTGAGTGAGACCGGCAAACAGACAGTTATATGAACTGAGTGAGTGAGTGAGTGAGACAGGTGGACAGACAGTCATCTGGATTGAGTGAGAAGAGCAGACTGACAGTTATATGTACTGAGTGAGTGGGAGAGAGAGACAGGCAGACAGACAGTCAGATGGACTGACTGTGTGGGAGAGAGAGACAGGCAGACAGACAGTCAGATGGACTGAGTGTGTGGGAAAGAGAGACAGCCAGACAGACAGTTATATGAACTGAGTGAGTGAGTGAGACAGGCAAACAGACAGTTATATGAACTGAGTGAGTGAGACAGGCAGACAGTTATATGTACTGAGTGAGTGGGAGAGAGAGACAGGCAGACAGACAGTTACATTGACTGAGTGATTTGGAGAGAGAGACAGGCAGACAGACAGTTACATTGACTGAGTGATTTGGAGAGCGAGACAGGCAGACAGACAGTCAGATGGACTGAGTGTTTGGGAGAAAGAGACAGGCAGACAGACAGTTATATGAACTTAGTGAGTGAGTGAGACAGGTAAACAGACAGTTCTATGAACTGAGTGAGTGAGTGAGACAGGCAGACAGACAGTTATATGTACTGAGTGAGTGAGTGAGAAGAGCAGACAGACAGTTATATGTACTGAGTGAGTGGGAGAGAGAGACAGGCAGACAGACAGTTACATTGACTGAGTGATTTGGACAGAGAGACAGGCAGACAAACAGTTATATGGAGTGAGTGAGTGAGTGAGTGAGACAGGCAGACAGACAGTTATATGTACTGAGTGAGTGAGTGAGGCAGACATACAGTTATATGTACTGAGTGTGTAGAGAGAGACAGACAGACAGAGAAAGAGAGAGAGAGAGTGTGTGTGTGTGTGTGTGTGTGTGTGTGTGTGTGTCATTGGTTCCCATGGTGACGACGCAGCAGTTGGAGAGTCTGTGAGTCTGTGTGTTTAAAACATTAGTAATTAGCTCAAGCATGAACACCTGCGAGCCTGCCGCCTTTTCATGAGAAAAAAACTGGAAAACACCTGTCAAACAAAACCACAAAACTCCCATAACCATAGCCCCTATTGCTCCGATATTAAGACTGACGCGCAAGGATGACTTGAAGAATAGATCATGCGAATATTGGATCTGTAGTGTAAAAAAAAGTGGCTTCAATGGCGATTTAGAAATGGGGTACGGTTGTCTGTGCAAGACTTTTTTGAAGTACGTTTTAACATTGGGGTCTATGGAGGAGAAAGTTGGTTTTCCTCTCAAGTAAAGGCTTTTGAGGCAAATGTGTAAACCTGTGGGATTCCAAAGTCATATGTCTACGACAAGGACAAGATTAGCTACGTTTCCATCAAAAAATTATGCATGTAGAGTGAAAATTGAGGAGTCAGTCGCAAAAGACAAATATTTTTTTCACAGGAATCTCAGGCTTCTCTTCACTCTAGCGATGACATCACGCACTCTAAGCTGCGCAATACACACCCATTATAAAAGCAGAAAAGGACTGAAAAACACATGAAAGCAAAAATGCTACTATTCAAAAAGTGTAAAAGATATCAAAATGATTATAACATACAATCATTGGTCAGGGTTTTCTCAACATTTGAAAGTTGAAATGGTGTCTGTAGCCGAAAGTATGAGGAAGTAGAAGGATCTGGAAGTTGAACAAGTTTAAGAGGATTTAAAAATATTCTCCATAGACATCCCATTCAAAAAATAAGTTGCAAAAAGCTTAATAATTCAAAAAGTTGAAAGATTAGAAAAATTATGAGAAATAGCACCCCTCTCCTGAAAAAGCTGAACATTTATATAGTTGAATGGTTTCTGTAGCTTAAGAAATGTGGAAGTTATTAAGTGCCAAAATACGTACGGAAGAAATAGTTGAATAAAGATTCGAAGAACAATACTTGGAATGCTGAATCAGCATTCCAACAATTATGCATGGAGAGTGAAAATTGAGGAGTCAGTTGCAAAAGACAAATATTTTTTTCACAGGAATCTCAAGCTTCTCTTCACTCTAGCGATGACATCACGCACTCTAAGCTGCGCAATACACACCCATTATAAAAGCAGAAAAGGACTGAAAAACACATAAAAGCAAAATTGCTACAGCTCAAAAAGTATAAAAGATATCAAGATGATTATAACATACAATCATTGATCAGGGTTTTCTCAACATTTGAAAGTTTAAATGGTGTCTGTAGCTGAAAGTATGAGGAAGTAGAGTGATCTGAAAGTTGAACAAGTTTAAGAGGATTTGAAAAGTTTCTCCATAGACATCCCATTCAAAAAAAAATTGCAAAATGCTTAATAATTAAAAAAGTTGAAAGATTAGAAACATAAAAAGACATAGCACCCCTCTCCTGAAAAAGCTGAACATTTTCATATTTGAACGGTTTCTGTAGCTGAAAAGATGCTGAAGTTATTAAGTGCCAAAATACGTACGGAAGAAATAGTTGAAGAATAAAGATTAGGATAACAATACTTGGAATGCTGAATCAGCATTCCAACAATAAGCCCGCAGGATTACAGTCAGTGTGCTTTGGCACAGGCAGTATTACTGCCTTGTGCCACAAAGCCACACTGAATGAAGTATCTTTGTTAATGAACAGGGTTAAATTCGACAGAGGTCAGGGATAGGCCAAGGCAATCATGCAACTATAATGCCACCAACATTTTGACAAGATCTTCCAACACCAAACCAGACTTGCATCTATAAGTGTGTCTTTCTTGAATGTGTGAATTTATACTTTTTTGAACATGTGTTTTTGCCACTTGATGTGGTCATACCAGACAAAAGAAATTGTGAATTGAAAGCGTTTTAATCGAGCAAATAATAAAACAATTCCCAAATATCATGCTTTTTGTGATCAACCAATCACATGATAACCAAGTTATCGATCTGAACTACTGTTGAATGAAAATTATTCATCACAAATGTAAATCAACATTACCTCATCCACTCCATTTAATATTTCCCAGTATTATCATTATAATAAGACAAATTAAAATGACTTAATATTGTAGTGTTAAATATGTTTTCTACAGTACATTATATATTACTACATACTTAGTATGTTAGTGTGCAGTTCCAAACAGAGCTTAAGACACGTGTTAACTGGTATCATCACTTAGGTCATGTGATGACAACTCAATAAACCCCATCTATTGATGAAGACTGTGAGATGTGGTTGAAAACTCTCACTGTATAAGACACAGTATGAACTGCATGCAGCAGTTTCACCTAAAAGTCAACAACAGCAAGTGCAGTATTACTGCAGCGATAATAATAATAATAATAATAATAATAATAAACAGTTGTACTTTGAGAGTTTAGTTTGTATGTGTGTCGACGTGTGTTACAGAAGATGTTTCTTCATCATATGTGTTAGTTAGGTTGCAAATTCACCAGTATCTTTCATCGGATAAAAACAGCAAAATGCCCAAACCAAACTCAATATTTTGCTTTTTTAAGTTCTTTTGATAGTGGATGACTACATATCCAGGACAGAGGTGTGTGAAAAATAGCAGTGCATGTGTGAAGAAAGGTTTCACCTCACTTCCAGATCAATCAATTCAAAGAAGAAAGTTCAACTTTGTTTTATAATCCAGATTTTTTTTCTGTTTTAGTACTTCCTGAATTGAATGAATGAGAAGTGAACTGAATCCATATGTCATGTGAAGGATGGGGGCATTCTGACCCCTGGGTGGAGGTCTTTCTGCCCTGGCTGTAATAGACAGGCAGGGAGGGGGAGGAAAAGATCTTGGCTCGGCTGCTCAGGGGCTGTGGGCCTACTATCATGTCCAGCCTGTGTGGGGAGCAAAGGGACCACACACACACACACACACAAGCATACAAACACACGCAGAGGTACACATGTCCATACACATACATACAAAATCACAAAATGCAAAGAACAAACATCCGCATAACACACACATATACCCATGCATGTATAAGGTATGAGTGCAGGTGCACGCATACATGCATACACATGTACACGCACATACAAACCAAGACACAAATAAATCAGTTACAGTGTGCTTAAACAGCTCTAGATAGAGAGCTCCGGAGCCGCATGCGGCTCTTCAGCCCCTCTGTTGAGGCTCCCTGAGTCTACATCCACACTAATAAAAAAAAAAGTTTTAACAAACAAAAACGATCTCCTGATAACACGCCGCTTGCTAATCGCTACAATAACAGCTGTTTCCTCCGCAGACAAAGACAACAAGGTCAGCAACGCCTGTAATCAGTTGTCCATGTTAAATTAACCTGGTAGTCGATCTGTAATCAAAATCCCCAAAAAAAGTCATCGAGGAAAATAGAGAGTTTAATTCTGCATGGACGTATTAATTTGCTTTCAATACAAACGATGCTGGCTTACCTGTATGCTTGATATGTGCAAAAAATGTAATGTAGAAAGACACTTCCAGAAGAAGCAAACCGCATTTGCTGTTGTTGTTGTCATGCAGTGTATGTGGTCTGTCATCCCACCTGGTCTGCAGGCTCTTGATGCGACACAGCATGTCCAAGTGACCGGCAGAGTACTGTTCAATCACATCCTTGACATCGTAAGGACGCAGGGTCTCCTTAAACTTCTTCTTGGCAACATGGAACTTCATTATCCTGCACAAACCGCAGATAATTTCATAAATCAGCCACCAGGAGGAGCTCTTATACAGTCAGTTTACACGTGGCCTGCAGTGACTACCCAGAAGCTGAGAGATTTTTAAAAAACTGTAGCAAATGAAAACACTCTAAACCTTACATTTATTTTCCTTGTTTTTAAAAGTGTTTCTTTACACCAATGCAAACAGTCAGAACACCTGAACAATCACTTGAACATTATAAAAACATCCAGTGAGGTTGTGGCTGCTTATTTTAGCTGTGTAAATGTAAAACTAACATGCTGAAAAAGCAGCTCTGAATTTATGCACCTGCAGTTTTTGTTTTTTTTAAAGGAAAAATTCAAGAGAATTGACTGAATGTGTGAGTTTGAGAGGAAGGAATCTGGGTTAGGTCCTTGAGGATTGAGAGAAATACAACTAAGCCTGGTTTCAAATATGAAGTATTTCAACATAACATCAAATATTCAGGATTAATTAAGCAACAGTCAAAGGCATAAAAAAGCATTAGGTATTATCGGTTAAGAGTTTAACTCTTCCAGCATAATGTGTATATATGTAAAATAACCAAATAGTTTCAACTTTAGAAGAAAATGGCAAGAAATTGGCACTTTTTATACATTTATAGTGCTTTATATGAGCATTCACAGTGAATTATAATGCATTCATAATGCTTTGTGACCACACTCATAAACACACATAATGCTTTCTGATGCACAATATCAACAGTGTGGCTCAGAAGATAGAGCGGGTCATGCCTCAATCAGAAGATTGGTGGCAGCTCCTCTAGTCCTCGTCGATGTGACCCCCCCCCCCCCCCCCCCCCCATTGCTCCCGAATCAGTTGATGAATGGGTGTCAATGGGTGAATAGCATGTAGTGTAAAAGAGCTTTGAGTGGAGACTAGAAAGGCGCTGTACAACTCCATTGAACATAAGCATTTACCATAAATATATATTTAGCTATAATCCATAATAAGGCATGCTTCATCATAACATTTAATTGTTGATGCTAAGTTTCATGCATTTAAAAGAATCTATGCTGCATCATAAGTGATTATTATGTAAGACGCCAAAATGCAGAGACATGCAAGTAAATTTTGTATCCTTTAGGAATGGGACCTTAAGGTATAAAACCTACAGTATATTATACATTAAAAGTAAGTGTTTGTTTATTTTTGTAAAGTCATGGAAACTCAAGGAGCTGGGGTGTTCTAATGAACTGTCAACAGCTGTATGCAGCCACTGTAATAGTTGTAATAGTTACATCCATTACAATCCTTCTCTCTCTCACACACGCGCACGCGCACACGCACGCACACACACACACACACACACACACACGAAAGATTGATTTAAAAAATGTGGGTGTCATTTAATATATTCAAACAATAAAAAAGCATTATGTGATGCCATAATGTGAAGATTATGGCTGCACACTTTCAAAACACAGCAAGACTTTAAAATAAAATTGCTTTGTTAAAGCAGTTTTTACTATACATGTGGTCCTTTGTATGAAAACTACACCTGTCCCTAACATTAACAAATGAACAATTAACACTTGGACATAACATATTTGAATTCTTAATTTAGGTGGTTTTCCCCATTTAGTTGATCAGTTCTACAATTAAGAAATCCATTTTTTAAATCAAGTGGGTTTAGCCATATATTACCTGACTGACAGATCAGAACTACCCTTTGATTAAAGTATAAATAAAAGTGTTTAACCAAAGTCAAACTTAAATTATAATATTATCTCTAAATCAATCTTTTGTTTAGCTTTGATCTGGGTCTTTCTTCTTAAAAACAGTTGAACCATAATGTAAACATATTTAAGACTTAATTCTTTCTGGTTCATCAAAAATGTACAATATGTGTTATTACTGCTCCTGACTGACAATGTTTCACATCATGGTTCTGTCACTTTACATAGCTTTTCATTGTTAATGCTCCCACTAACCATATTTCCTGTCGCAACACTGCATCCAATCACATGAACCGGAGATGATCTCTAAAAATAACCATAAAAAATATATGTCCTCTGGTCACTTTAATCCCCTGAGCATGTTCATTCAGGAGAGCTGCTAGCAGGGGGTTGCAATTGGGGTTTGTTCGCATTCAAGCTTGGCAGTATAATTAATACAGTATTAGTTGGATTGAAGGAGGCTTTGACTCACCTGACAGCCCTAATGACACACTTTACGGAGGGCAGCAAGTCCTCTACCGAGATGTCGCAGTGACAGCCTTTCTCATCGTAGCCATCCTCCCCTGCCATGTTGGAGTCTGCTGGGAAAGAGGATACAGAAAAGGAGGATACATTTAATATTGTTCATTGATCAGACTACATTATGTCCCCAGCAACATTTTACATGAATGCATAAAACAGTTTACAGTGAGGCAGGGACTTAGAGAGTGCATTTACTTGTGTTGCATTAGTCTTACTACTCTGAAACCTCAATTGTCACGCAGTAAGTGATCACATTTGTCCCACTATTATCAGTCTTCCCTGCATGGTTGTAGAACAGGGAGGTTTTTACTCTCACAATCATGGCAACATTTCTGCAACTCATTTTTGCCAAAAAAAGAACAACGTAATTCCTTCCTCCATGTCACTTTCAGACGCAACATTATGTGATGTTTAAAAAAATGTTAAACTGCATTTTACATTTTTTGGGAGGATGGTGGAACAAGCTGAAAACAAAACATTGACATACTGTCACTTTTTAAAATTGATACAGTCAGGCAGACTTGCTAGCATGTTGTGTTTACATCCACCTGAGGAATGAAAATCAAATATTTTAATTTTAAGGTGTGTGTTTGGTAGCTATAGTTGCTAACTTCACCTGTCTGCTGTTTGGTGCTAAGCGAGTAGCATACAGTGGGTTTACTAGAGATTTTTCATTGAAAACGGCTGCCTGCTGTTGTCGCAGGAGACAAGTTTGATGAGAGCAGAGTTTGTGGGCTAGAAAACCAAAAGCAATGAGCTCAAAGAAGCTAAAATGCTCTGTAGGACTGCAGCATTGGAACATCGGTGGGTAATCACTATAAGCGACCACTTTCACATTGGGTATTTGTTACCCAATGTGACCCATTTAATACAAAAATACACTTAATACAAAAATAATAATTTGTGAAGCTTTAGGAAACCTGAAATAAGTGTGTCCCAGAGCAAAAATCAAGCTGCATTACCTGGTAATTCTTCATTTTGTAAAGTAAAGGTCACATGGACCTTATCAAAGTCTGATTATTGTGATATTAGAGATTAAACAGCAATGCATGCAAACACGCTTAAAAATGACTGGAATCAAGTGAACTGAATTGTGAGTGAAAGACATACATTTTATAGGGCTGGGCAAGTTAATGCGTTATTATCGCGTTAACGCATTAATTAATTAACCCAGACAATTATTTGATCGCGCATTAACGCCGTTTTTTAATATTATTATTAAGCGGACATTTTTAACACATGAACCGGGCAGTGAGCGGTGAACAGCCGTTTGTGTGGCTTCTCTGCCTGCTGCTCCCTCCGTTCACTCCGTCACCGTTGGTCCCTCCTGTCTCTCTCACACACACACACACACACACACACACACACACACACACACACACACACACACACACACACACACACACACACACACACACACACTGCACGCGCGCGATCGTCTCATTACAAGATCAAACGTGACAATATCAAAATACATATTGTCTTGTTTTTAAATAAACATATAAGCACGTGAGAGCAAACTGCTCTTAACTGCAACTCTTTATTAGCATAACTTTCACATGCACATTACTGCCACGTACAGACTCCCTACAGGTTCCCTTGCGTCACCTACATTCCCTTGGGTCCTAAGTCCCTCAAAGTAAATCCTCTTATCACCCTCTACCAACGGACATTTATAACTAATACCACACATATTACACGCTAATCAGCATTGCATATGCGTCTCACGAAAATACCAAAAAAAGCAAAATAGAAATGATTAATTTAATTATTTTTTTTATTTTTTTTTACGTTTTTTTGTTTGGAATATACAATAAGCATATCATTTAGTTATCGCTACTGAGAATTTAAAAACCACGAAGTAGATAGGTTTGCAGTTTTCAAGGTGTATATTTCAAATTGTATCTATTACACACTTGAAAATAAAGTTGTGAACACCGGCTGAATATCTATTATCAGAATCATTAGGGCCCGAGCACCGACGTAGTCGGAGCGGAGGACCTATTGTTATTCTAATGTTTTTTATTATTATTATTATTATTAGGGCCCGAGCACCGACGTAGTCGGAGCGGAGGACCTATTGTTATTCTAATGTTTTTTATTATTATTATTATTATCGTACCAGTTTCATCGCAAAAAGGAGGTGCTTGGGATACTGGGAATCTTTTGAAATTTGGCACAAAATTCAATCGTGGTGAAAATTCCAGTATTATTGGGGTGTCCAGCTGCGGCATGACATTTTGGCTCGATAGCGCCCCCTACAGAGTAGCCCCAACTTTGGGTTTCACCTAGCTGTATGAAATTTGGTAGGTATGTGGAACGTGATGGGACGCACAAAAAAGTCAAAAGGAGGTATATCCTAAACCAAACAGGAAGTCGGCCATTTTGAATTTTATGACGTTTTTGGACCGTTTCAAGGCGCCGTACTTTAACAAACTCCTCCTAGAGATTAAACCCGATTGCCTTCAGATTTGGTCAGTATGCTCTTGAGACCTTGGCAGTAAAACGATACTCAAAGATCAAAAAGTTATCGAACTATGTGTCCGTGGCGTGGCGGCAAAAAAACACCATTCGCCATGAAACAGGAAGTTGTTGTAACTCGGCTGTACATTGCCTAATCTGCTCCAAATTTCTCATATGTCATAACATCCTGACCCTGAACACATGTATATGACAATTTAGAATCATAGTAATAGCGCCACCTAGTGGCAACTGGAAGTTGTACGTTTTGTACTTTGACATCCTGCTCCTCACAGATTAATCCGATCCCTCTCAAATTTTGTCACAAAAGCCTTAAGACCTTGATAATGCTTCATTGTGAAAATTGTAGGAAGTTGTCGAAGCGTGGCGACGTGGCGGCTCGGCGAACTTCGATCCTTCGCCATGAACGAATAAACTGATGTAACTCGACTCCGCATCATCAGATCTTTACCAGATTTCACATGTTTGATTAAACTCCAGGCCTGAAGACATCTGCAAGCCAATTTTGAATCATAGTCATAGCGCCACCTACTGGCAACAGTAAGTTAAAGTCTTTATACTTTGGCTTGTTTCTCTTAGTTGGAAAATCAGATCAACATCAAATTTGTTCCACACAAATGTAAGAAGTTCATAATGCCAGTTCTCTAAGCTTTTGATGTTTCGTCGAACGCCGTTGCCGTGGTAACGCAGTCTTCGCCGTGAAAAACGATGGTCATTTGGAGAGGTTAAAAAAGCTCGAAACACAAGCAAACTTGACACACAGATCACAAGGCCAAAATGTAGTTCTATAATATGATTTTATTCAATCAGAGTGTTAAATCGGCTCAATAGCGCCCCCTACAAAATTTCGACGAAGCAGCTCTCGCAGTACGTTTCACATAGATTAACAAAATTTGGTAGGCACATGTATCACATGTGGACTTAAATAAAAGTCTCTTGGGGCCATGCCCTAAACCCAACCGGAAGTCAGCCATTTTGAATTTAGTCTGAATTTCTGGTGTCGTTTTTGCAATTTCCAGGCGCTCTACTTAAACGAACTCCTCCCAGGGAATTAATCAGATCAATTTAGAATTTGGTCAGAACAATCTAAAGACCTTTGTGATTAAAAGTTACTCAAAGCTTGTTGTTTCGTGAAATGCCGTTGCCGTGGCGACGCATTCCTCGCCATGAAAAACAAAGGTGTTTTTGAGGGGCTAAAAATACTCAAAACAAAATCAAACTTGTCACACACATTTAAAATCCTGAATGTAGTTATCTGATGTGATTTAAATGCTTCAGAGTGGCAACTCGGCTCGATAGCGCCCCCTACAATATTTCGACGATGCAGCCCTCGCAGTACGTTTCACCTAGATGTATAACATTTGGTAAGCAGATGTATCACATGTGGATTTAAAAAAAAGTCGTAGGGGTCCATGCTCTAAACCCAACTGGAAGTCAGCCATTTCTAATTTTGTATGGATTTCTCGTGTATTTTTCCCATTTTCAGGTGCTGTACTACGAACTAGTCCTAGGTAATTAATCAGATCAGCTTAGAATTTGGTCAGAACAATCTAAAGACCTTTGTGATTAAAAGTTTAGAATTCATCAAACATGGACTTGGTGTAGCGGCCATTTTACATGGTTCGCCATCATCCATCAAGCTGTTGTAACTCAACTTTTCTTTGTCAAAACTGTCCCAAAGTTGACATGCTTGATTACTGTCATGATTTTAGGACATCTGCATGCCAATATTAACTCATAGTCATAGCGCCACCTACTGGCAACCACAGACGTAAGCAGGATTCTATAATTACAGCGGCCCGAACACTGAACTTAATAAAAGGGTTTGTGGACACACCATGAGAAAAAGACTTCTCTGATCTAAATATGTGCAAACTAAGATGCTTGGAGAGCAAAAGTTAGACAACAGTGGTTCTCAAACCATGTCAGTGGGCATTAGTATAAATGATCTGTCCAGAGCTTCTACTCGAGAATCAGAATAAATGTTGCAATGAATGCTTCACACTACAATCTAAAGTTACAGAAGAGCTTAAAATGAAAACAGTGTTAAATTGAAGTGTTCAAGTAAAAGCAAAGACACTGCTGTTCTGTTAACTTTCATGTAAGTCCAAATACAATCAGCAGGACACTGCAGGGAGTTGAACCCCATCCCAGTAAACTGACAGTTTGTTATGTTTCAAACATTGAAGCGCATTCACGGACATTCATTTTCTTAATGATCTTAACAGGCTTACATCTATGATTGTATTGGGGGTACACTCAAAACATTTGAGGCTTAAGACCTGGCAACATGATCTTGCTACGCTGCTTGTTGACGCAAGAAAAATCATCTAACTCGTGCACACAGTGTATGACGGTCACAGAAATGCATGGCCGCATCAACCAGAGTCCTGCCAGTACCCTCGACGTGCGTGAAGTTATGAGGGCCCGATCAATGCTGCTTGCAGCTTTAATTATAACTGTATTTTAACTGCTACTGTGTAAGGGAAAACTGCTGTAAAAAAGCACCTTATTAGGGCCCGAGCACCGACGTAGTCGGAGCGGAGGACCTATTGTTATTCTAATGTTTTTTATTATTATTATTATTATTAGGGCCCGAGCACCGACGTAGTCAGAGCGGAGGACCTATTGTTATTCTAATGTTTTTTATTATTATTATTATTATTATTATTATTATTATTATCGTACCAGTTTCATCGCAAAAAGGAGGTGCTTGGGATACTGGGAATCTTTTGAAATTTGGCACAAAATTCAATCGTGGTGAAAATTCCAGTATTATTGGGGTGTCCAGCTGCGGCATGACATTTTGGCTCGATAGCGCCCCCTACAGAGTAGCCCCAACTTTGGGTTTCACCTAGCTGTATGAAATTTGGTAGGTATGTGGAACGTGATGGGACGCACAAAAAAGTCAAAAGGAGGTATATCCTAAACCAAACAGGAAGTCGGCCATTTTGAATTTTATGACGTTTTTGGACCGTTTCAAGGCGCCGTACTTTAATGAACTCCTCCTAGAGATTAAACCCGATTGCCTTCAGATTTGGTCAGTATGCTCTTGAGACCTTGGCAGTGAAACGATACTCAAAGATCAAAAAGTTATCGAACTATGTGTCCGTGGCGTGGCGGCAAAAAAACACCATTCGCCATGAAACAAGAAGTTGTTGTAACTCGGCTGTACATTGCCTAATCTGCTCCAAATTTCTCATATGTCATAACATCCTGACCCTGAACACATGTATATGACAATTTAGAATCATAGTAATAGCGCCACCTAGTGGCAACAGGAAGTCATAGGTTGTGTATTTTGACACCCTACTGCTCAGAGATTAATCGGATCCCTCTCAAATTTTGTCACAAAAGCCTTAAGACCTTGATAATGCTTCATTGTGAAAATTGTAGGAAGTTGTCGAAGCGTGGCGACGTGGCGGCTCTGCGAATTTCGATCCTTCGCCATGAACGAATAAACTGATGTAACTCGACTCTGCATCATCAGATCTTTACCAGATTTCACATGTTTGATTAAACTCCAGGCCTGAAGACATCTGCAAGCCAATTTTGAATCATAGTCATAGCGCCACCTACTGGCAACAGTAAGTTAAAGTCTTTATACTTTGGCTTGTTTCTCTTAGTTGGAAAATCAGATCAACATCAAATTTGTTCCACACAAATGTAAGAAGTTCATAATGCCAGTTCTCTAAGCTTTTGATGTTTCGTCGAACGCCGTTGCCGTGGTAACGCAGTCTTCGCCGTGAAAAACGATGGTCATTTGGAGAGGTTATAAAAGCTCGAAACACAAGCAAACTTGACACACAGATCACAAGGCCAAAATGTAGTTCTATAATATGATTTTATTTAATCAGAGTGTTAAATCGGCTCAATAGCGCCCCCTACAAAATTTCGACGAAGCAGCCCTCGCAGTACGTTTCACATAGATTAACAAAATTTGGTAGGCACATGTATCACATGTGGACTTAAATAAAAGTCTCTTGGGGCCATGCCCTAAACCCAACCGGAAGTCAGCCATTTTGAATTTAGTCTGAATTTCTGGTGTCGTTTTTGCAATTTCCAGGCGCTCTACTTAAACGAACTCCTCCCAGGGAATTAATCAGATCAATTTAGAATTTGGTCAGAACAATCTAAAGACCTTTGTGATTAAAAGTTACTCAAAGCTTGTTGTTTCGTGAAATGCCGTTGCCGTGGCGACGCATTCCTCGCCATGAAAAACAAAGGTGTTTTTGAGGGGCTAAAAATACTCAAAACAAAATCAAACTTGTCACACACATTTAAAATCCTGAATGTAGTTATCTGATGTGATTTAAATGCTTCAGAGTGGCAACTCGGCTCGATAGCGCCCCCTACAATATTTCGACGATGCAGCCCTCGCAGTACGTTTCACCTAGATGTATAACATTTGGTAAGCAGATGTATCACATGTGGATTTAAAAAAAAGTCGTAGGGGTCCATGCTCTAAACCCAACTGGAAGTCAGCCATTTCTAATTTTGTATGGATTTCTCGTGTATTTTTCCCATTTTCAGGTGCTGTACTACGAACTAGTCCTAGGTAATTAATCAGATCAGCTTAGAATTTGGTCAGAACAATCTAAAGACCTTTGTGATTAAAAGTTTAGAATTCATCAAACATGGACTTGGTGTAGCGGCCATTTTACATGGTTCGCCATCATCCATCAAGCTGTTGTAACTCAACTTTTCTTTGTCAAAACTGTCCCAAAGTTGACATGCTTGATTACTGTCATGATTTTAGGACATCTGCATGCCAATATTAACTCATAGTCATAGCGCCACCTACTGGCAACCACAGACGTAAGCAGGATTCTATAATTACAGCGGCCCGAACACTGAACTTAATAAAAGGGTTTGTGGACACACCATGAGAAAAAGACTTCTCTGATCTAAATATGTGCAAACTAAGATGCTTGGAGAGCAAAAGTTAGACAACAGTGGTTCTCAAACCATGTCAGTGGGCATTAGTATAAATGATCTGTCCAGAGCTTCTACTCGAGAATCAGAATAAATGTTGCAATGAATGCTTCACACTACAATCTAAAGTTACAGAAGAGCTTAAAATGAAAACAGTGTTAAATTGAAGTGTTCAAGTAAAAGCAAAGACACTGCTGTTCTGTTAACTTTCATGTAAGTCCAAATACAATCAGCAGGACACTGCAGGGAGTTGAACCCCATCCCAGTAAACTGACAGTTTGTTATGTTTCAAACATTGAAGCGCATTCACGGACATTCATTTTCTTAATGATCTTAACAGGCTTACATCTATGATTGTATTGGGGGTACACTCAAAACATTTGAGGCTTAAGACCTGGCAACATGATCTTGCTACGCTGCTTGTTGACGCAAGAAAAATCATCTAACTCGTGCACACAGTGTATGACGGTCACAGAAATGCATGGCCGCATCAACCAGAGTCCTGCCAGTACCCTCGACGTGCGTGAAGTTATGAGGGCCCGATCAATGCTGCTTGCAGCTTTAATTATAACTGTATTTTAACTGCTACTGTGTAAGGGAAAACTGCTGTAAAAAAGCACCTTATTAGGGCCCGAGCACCGACGTAGTCGGAGCGGAGGACCTATTGTTATTCTAATGTTTTTTATTATTATTATTATTATTAGGGCCCGAGCACCGACGTAGTCAGAGCGGAGGACCTATTGTTATTCTAATGTTTTTTATTATTATTATTATTATTATTATTATTATCGTACCAGTTTCATCGCAAAAAGGAGGTGCTTGGGATACTGGGAATCTTTTGAAATTTGGCACAAAATTCAATCGTGGTGAAAATTCCAGTATTATTGGGGTGTCCAGCTGCGGCATGACATTTTGGCTCGATAGCGCCCCCTACAGAGTAGCCCCAACTTTGGGTTTCACCTAGCTGTATGAAATTTGGTAGGTATGTGGAACGTGATGGGACGCACAAAAAAGTCAAAAGGAGGTATATCCTAAACCAAACAGGAAGTCGGCCATTTTGAATTTTATGACGTTTTTGGACCGTTTCAAGGCGCCGTACTTTAATGAACTCCTCCTAGAGATTAAACCCGATTGCCTTCAGATTTGGTCAGTATGCTCTTGAGACCTTGGCAGTGAAACGATACTCAAAGATCAAAAAGTTATCGAACTATGTGTCCGTGGCGTGGCGGCAAAAAAACACCATTCGCCATGAAACAAGAAGTTGTTGTAACTCGGCTGTACATTGCCTAATCTGCTCCAAATTTCTCATATGTCATAACATCCTGACCCTGAACACATGTATATGACAATTTAGAATCATAGTAATAGCGCCACCTAGTGGCAACAGGAAGTCATAGGTTGTGTATTTTGACACCCTACTGCTCAGAGATTAATCGGATCCCTCTCAAATTTTGTCACAAAAGCCTTAAGACCTTGATAATGCTTCATTGTGAAAATTGTAGGAAGTTGTCGAAGCGTGGCGACGTGGCGGCTCTGCGAATTTCGATCCTTCGCCATGAACGAATAAACTGATGTAACTCGACTCTGCATCATCAGATCTTTACCAGATTTCACATGTTTGATTAAACTCCAGGCCTGAAGACATCTGCAAGCCAATTTTGAATCATAGTCATAGCGCCACCTACTGGCAACAGTAAGTTAAAGTCTTTATACTTTGGCTTGTTTCTCTTAGTTGGAAAATCAGATCAACATCAAATTTGTTCCACACAAATGTAAGAAGTTCATAATGCCAGTTCTCTAAGCTTTTGATGTTTCGTCGAACGCCGTTGCCGTGGTAACGCAGTCTTCGCCGTGAAAAACGATGGTCATTTGGAGAGGTTATAAAAGCTCGAAACACAAGCAAACTTGACACACAGATCACAAGGCCAAAATGTAGTTCTATAATATGATTTTATTTAATCAGAGTGTTAAATCGGCTCAATAGCGCCCCCTACAAAATTTCGACGAAGCAGCCCTCGCAGTACGTTTCACATAGATTAACAAAATTTGGTAGGCACATGTATCACATGTGGACTTAAATAAAAGTCTCTTGGGGCCATGCCCTAAACCCAACCGGAAGTCAGCCATTTTGAATTTAGTCTGAATTTCTAGTGTCGTTTTTTCAATTTCCAGGCGCTCTACTTTAATGAACTCCTCCCAGGGAACTAATCAGATCAACTTAGAATTTGGTCAGAACAATCTAAAGACCTTTGTGATTAAAAGTTACTCAAAGCTTGTTGTTTCGTGAAATGCCGTTGCCGTGGCGATGCATTCCTCGCCATGAAAAACAAAGGTGTTTTTGAGGGGCTAAAAATACTCAAAACAAAATCAAACTTGTCACACACATTTAAAATCCTGAATGTAGTTATCTGATGTGATTTTAATGCTTCAGAGTGGCAACTCGGCTCGATAGCGCCCCCTACAATATTTCAACGATGCAGCCCTCGCAGTACGTTTCACCTAGATGTATGAAATTAAGTAAGCAGGTGTATCACATGTAGACTTAAAAAAAAGTCTTAGGAGTCCATGCTCTAAACCCAACCGGAAGTCAGCCAATTTGAATTTTGTATGAATTTCTTGTGGTTTTATTTCCTTTTCCAGGTGCTGCACTACGAACTCCTCCTAGGGAAATAATCCGATCAGCTTAGAATTTGGTCAGAACAATCTAAAGACCTTAACGATTAAAAGTTACTAAAAGCTTGATGTTTCATCGGATAACATGGACTTGGTGTCGCGGCAATTTTACATGATTCACCATCATCCATCAAGCTTTTGTAACTCAACCTTACTTTGTCAAAACTGCCCCAAACTTGACATGCTTGATTGCTGTCGTGATTTTAGGACTTCTGCATGCCAATATTAACTCATAGTCATAGCGCCACCTACTGGCAACCACAGACGTAAACAGAATTCTATAATAACAGCGTCCCAAACAGGGTTTGTGGGCACACCATGAGAAAAAGACTTCTCTGATCTAAATATGTGCAAACTAAGATGCTTGGAGAATAAAAGTTAATCAACAGTGTTTTTCAAACCATGTCAGTGGGCATTTGTCTAAATGATCTGTCTAGAGCTTCTACATGAGAATCAGGTTAAATGTTACAATGAATGCTTCTCACTACAATCTAAAGTTACAGAAGAGCTTAAAATGAAAACAGTGTCAAATTAAAGTGTTCAAGTAAAAACAAATGACACTGCTGTTCTGTTAACTTTCATGTAAGTCCAAATACAATCAGTAGGACACTGCAGGGAGTTGAACTCCATCCCAGTAACCTGACAGTCTGTTATGTTACAAATACTGAAGCACATTCACACGTTCATTTTCTAAATGATCTTAACAGGCTTACATTTATGATTGTATCGAAGGTACACTCAAAACATTTGAGGCTTAAGACCTGGCAACATGGTCTTGCTATGCTGCTGGTCGACGCAGGAAATATCATCTAACTTGTGCATGCAGTGTATGATGGTCACAGAAATGCATTGCCGCATCAACCAGAGTCCTGCCAGTACCCTCGACGTGTGTGACGTTGCGAGGGCCCGATCAATGCTGCTTCCAGCTTTAATTTATTTAGTGTTTGCAAACCAAATATGTTATTGCACTTTTGTTCATATAGCAGTACTAGTGCAGTACACTACTTTTTAATTCATTATTGCATTTTGCGCATAACAATGCCATTAATCAAAATTAAAAAATTGCAATCGTTGCCCAGCACTAATATTTTATTTTTATACACTGAAGAGAAACTGTGTTTTGAGATGCTGTCCAGAACAGCAGACTAGTTGTAAAGAACAGGCATCTGGTGTGCCTGCAGATATATTGCTAACAATGCAACCTTGTGACAATGCCGCTCTTTTTATGGGCCTTATGAGTTACGACACCTGGAGGAGGTACGCAGAGAGTTACAGCACAAGAGCTGTACTGCAGAGTTGAGCCATTTGCTCAGTTTAATGAAATGCTTTAAAAGGCCTCTTAATTATATCACAGCCTAGGGTCTGCCTGTGCTCAAGTGTTTTCATTTGTGTGTAATACAATGAGTCAAAGCTACTGATTATTAAAAGATAGTGAGGGACCGGGATAGTGTGTCACCTGATGAAAATGTTAAGCAGTGCTGATTAATGATTCTCCCCATTAAACAAAACATGAATTATTCAAATACCCCTCTTCTAACATCTCAGTTGGCCAACATGTCAGTGACAGTGAATGATCAGGGAGCATGGCTAACCAGCCAACCAGTTTGGTTTTGGCTAGCTTGGTTATTGATTCCTCTCCACCAGTAGGCCCCAGCCAGCTGGCCGCCTCTGAGCCCCCTTGTGGCTGCTGGAGCTCAACACCCCCTCCTTCCATCAATCCATCAGTCCACCCACCACAAACACCAGCTGGCCGTTACCCAGGAGGGCTTGCCAGGCCGGCACTGCTAGGCCGAATGAAGCAAGCACAAATAACCATTAGCATTCCCCAACTCATTTGCCTGAATTAGTGGGCACAACCATTTCTTGTGGGTTGGATGGTCAGTAAATAAACCTCAATTAAATACATGTAGTGATGCTGGGGGGCTTCAGTTATCTCATGACTGGACTTGAAGGAATTATTTGACATTTTGTATTCTCTTTCTTACTGAGAGTTCGATTAGAAGGATTTAATTTATGTTTGTTAATATGAAGCTTGAGCCACAAAACAGTTAGCTTAGCATAAAACTGGAAGCACGGGGAAACTTGGCTCAGTCCAAAGGAAAAAAATGGCACCACTATACTGTAGTTATCGAATTACCTGGCAACCTCACGGTGACAATAACACTCAGTTAAAGTGCCCGGTCAACAAAAAGCCCAGCACATAAAACCACAACTTGTAGTTTTCACACAAGACTTAAGGTGCTAATTAATGAGCTCTCAGCTAACGCTAGGCAACAAAGTGAACACACGCAATATTTTCAAAATGTTAAACTATTCTTTAAGATATGTATGATTTTAGCATTTTGTAATTATTCAGCTGCATCAAAAAGCTTTTTTTAATCTCATTCAATGGTAGCACTGTGCTGAGTAATGAGAGAATGACAATGAATTCTACCTTGAATTTGTAACAATCGGCACTAAACCTAGAATTGCTAATTAATCCAAAACTAAGTTAAACCTTGTCTGGAAGTGGAATAATGGGACAGCGTCACTCACCATCAGTGGTGGAGCGCGATTGGCTCTTAAGGCGGAGTGAGGGTCTGAAGCGTGTGCGGTCGTTGAAGCTCCAGCTCTTCTGTACCTTGGCAGGGCTAGTGGCCTCTGTCCCAGCCTCAGCCACCGGAGACCGCCGGTCGTTCACTGAAGACGTCTGCCTGTTTTTGATGCTCTGACCTCGAGGGCTCGCCATCCTCACCCGCTCTTTGAAGCTCAACTTCTGACTGTAGGGTGAAATAGGGATGAATGAACAGTGGTAGGGAGGGGAATTGGAGTGAGGAGAAGAATAAGAAGGGAATGATGTTGTGAAGAGGTGGAATGACATATGAAGATATGTTAATGTTGAAAGTTTAAGAGCAGTAACATAAATCATCCAAGCCTCATGTCATAATGCTGTTCCTTTACACAATCTTGTCTTATGTAATCATCCAGAACTTTATCTTCTAGCATGAGGCTGAAGGGCTGCAGGACAAGATGGAAAAAGACTAGCATGCATCGCAGCATTGTAGCTTTCCACAAACTGCAAGCTCAGGTTAGATTTGATGTTTCCACTGTGTTGTGTAGATTGTGTCTTGATGCGTTTTTATCCACTGCATTAGCTAAAGTATGAAATTTGATATGACCAATTATTTAGCATGTTGCAAAACGAAAATTAAATGTCACATTGTCATATTAAATGGTTAAATGTTGTTACTTTCTTTTGTGCTTGCATCGTAACATGTTTCTTACCATACCCTACACAAATCACCATTAAAGCAAAAGGATTTATTGCACTAAGTGCCATGTAATGAGTCATGAAAGGGAAGGTAGTGAAAGAAAAGTGATGAAAATTACTTGTGTAAAGGGAAGGAACAGGACAATGAGAAGAAGAGAAAGTAAGGGAGTGGCTGATTCTGCTATTGTGCCGCTTTATATAATGACTGCATGCAAAGGCAGTGCACAAGCATCAGGCATGGCTCATTTAAAAGTGGTACAGTGTATTGTATTGAGCATGAGTAGTTTTACATCAAAGGATAAGGCTTGTGTCTATATTTTTGTTATTGTCAGTCAATCAAATGAGAAGACCAAAACCAACAATGTTTTTGTGCATCTTTGTGTCCCTCTTTGTGGCAACTGCTTATTGGTTCCAACTGAAGCAGTCAATCTTTAAAAACGGGTCAAAAATATATTTTTTTGTTTCTAAAAAGGGCTCAGTAATTTCCTAAAACAGCTGGCAGGCTTTATCAAACTATTCTCAAATGGCAGTAAATGGTTCTTTTCAGTACTTTCAGCTGCGAATTAATACACATTTGGTGCTCTAGTCAGGATTTACATCAGCAGGACAGCGAGTGTGAGATTGAGTCAAAATAAAAGAGAGTGGTCATGTTAATGGTAACGTCACCCAGTGCAACAGTGTGGCTCATTGATCAGTTTTTAATAGATTATGGACAACAATGGAGCTTTATAGACCCTTTTAAGTCATGATTACATCACGGTGGATGGAAAACAATCAATATCACATACATTTGAGATATTTGGCAATAGCTATGACAAGACTGTGTGGATGAACTTGTCATGGTTTACTAATTTAGCGGCTGGCTAGTTAGCCAACTATCTTGCTAATAGCTCCATGCTAATGTTTCACTGGTCACAAAAATACCTGTTTAAATTCATGTTTAATAACAGAAATGGGCTTTACGGCAGAGAGAGGTAAAAAATATAAGGCATTGGTTACGCAACTATCCTAGTAAGGATGAATCCATCGCTGGTTTTAGTCTTTTCACTAGCTTTGTTGACAAGAAAAAATATAGAATATCACTTGTCTTTGATTGTGGATATTTGAGTGACCAGAAACAGAGTACTATGGAATTTAAAGTTTAAAGTGATAATAGGTGTACGGTGTGATAAGTAGTTGAGATGTAACACCAGGAGCTGCATAAAGAAAAACATGTCGGTCTATTAAGTCAAATTATTCTTCAGTCAGGAAAAACCTTACAGATGTTCATTATTTCACAGGGGATCTGCTACTAACAATGAATCCTGGTACAAATATTCTGAGAGCAAATGTAGTTAAAACCAAAATCACAACAAGCAGAAGTAGCGCATTGCTCAGGCAAAGATCAAACAAAGGCAGATAGTGTATTACTAGGAAGGTGACTGATGTCTCCCTGCAATATTCAATTACTCTGCCCTGTCTGAGGGCGCACAGCCTCCTACAGATACCCATGCACCAAGAATTAGTCAGCATTCCCGAATAAAACGTCATATAACAGGGGAGCAGAAACGCTGTGTACCTATATTTCCGAGTGGTATGCCTCCTCAGTAGCTTCTGTTTATTACTAAGAATTTTACTAAAAAAACAAGGGGAGACAAACGGTGATGTGTTACACGATGCAGAAACAAAGGAGAGAAAATATTAACTCTGAATGTTTTGTGAGGTGAAACAAAGAGCTTCTTTAACCTTATTTCTCCTTGCCTTTTTTTAAAATGTGATTCTTACTGTTAATAATTTGCTTCATGCTGCAAAAAGCCAACCTGAATGTAAATGCAATGATCCTTTATAAGACCACAGAGTTTCTGTTGCCGCTTTGATTTGCCAACCATCGACATTTAGAAGCAGCAGAATGGAGGCAATTGAGCTTAGTAGGGGAAAATTAACATCTACAGCACCATTTGAAAAAGGCTGCAATTTGGTGACTCACGCACTTTGTGTTCATATCCCCAATTTAACTATGTGGATTCAGATGGCCATGGCAACAAGTGCCTGAGTCACCAGTGTAAGGCCAGCAACCTTTCAACGGACACTTATGTGTTCACAGAGGGTATTAAGATGCAGAACTTTGTGCTTTTTTTCACGTAATTTTTTGCCCTGCATGCTGTCCTCCCCTTGTGGCATTAGCTAAAATACTTCCATGAGGATATCATTAGAAAATTTGGCAATATGATTACAGACTCAAGCTAAATACAATTATTTATAAGAGTATAATAGATACCTGAGGCAAGAAAAAAAATAGAGACAAAAATATGTGCATGCATGTAAGTATGTGTATGACTGCTTGTATTTGAGAGCCTCCAGGATGTGCATGTTTTGTATTGGAGAGGAGAACAAGTGATAAAAAAAGAAAGATAGACGATAGAACCAAACCGAAAGATAAAACAATGAGTCATACAGAGTGCTAGTGTAAAGGTCGCTATTAGAGGGTCAACATTTCATTACCCACAGCCTTTAACACCTCCTAATTTAACTCTCTCTCTCTGTGTGTGTGAAAGTGCAGTTCAAACAGAAGTGGAGCAAGTGGGTCTTTGGGTTTATAATGCTTGATGTCATTCCCCAAATAGGGCTGGATATTGTTTGACACAATTTGATAGTGCCGATATAATACCTTAATTTTGGTACAGATAGCATAATTATGTTATTTTTAAATATAAAACCCACTGTGCACCACCTGCTCGGGACCAAAAAGCAGAGTAGCCAGTATATCAAGCAGCTAAAAAATTTTTTTTTTCCTTGGTGGAGACCAAACCAGAGCTACAAACAGATAATATTGTACTTGCATTCCGCAAGCGACCAAAACTGTCAATAAATGAATGTTAATGTTCAAGTCAAGTCTGCTGGATGTGTACATAGCAAAGTGTTTGCTAACACGTTCGCCCTAACGCCCTTCAAGGTGACTATGTCAATGTTGTGCTTATAGCTTGTTGCACTGCCCCCATGACAAAAATCTATATATTCAGGTTTAAGGAAAATAAACATGTTTTTCTATTCCTTTCTTTTGTTAAGAAGCCAAACTTCTCAGATGTCAAGTGTTCTGATACACAAGATATTTGCTTAAATACAAATTTAAAAAACAAATTAACATAAGAACTATCTAGAAATTCAAACTGTTTGTACTTTTCATAGACAGTCACAGACACATTAAGTTTTAATAACCAGCCCTATTCAACCTAATAGAAGACAGTGCTTGTTCAGTGAAACAGCAGTTACAAACCTTGTGGTTGACTCTCCCTGCTCCTTCCTGGAGTTGGCAGATGAGAAGAAGAAAAGATATATTAGAACGCATATTTTCAAAAAACTTCAGTGCCAATTGTGCTTAAAGGACCATACTAGTGCTTTTGCATATTTTAGCTGATTTATTACAAATCCCAGAGACTTTAAATTACAGCTAAGCATGTTGAAAAACCACGCTGCTGTGTTTCAGACATTTTAATGCATTTTTTCCTTTTATTATCGAACAATATAAAAATTGATTAGAAGACTCTCAAAAGTTGATTACGTAATGTTACAATGAATATCCAGTCTGAGATAGTTTTTGTCAAAGTAGCAATTTTGTTATGAGTAGAGCAATGGTAGAGTGTACAGAAATGATGGAAATCAATGGATGCCCAGATAAAGAAAAAAATGTTATAGCATCCATTAAAAAAATGTAGGTATACATGATTTGTAGTTAAGGAGCTAAAACCTGAAAACACTCTCATATGGTCCGCTACATCAGCACAGTAGAAAGATTTTTGTATTAACGACTGCTGCAGAAGATTTGATGGTAGCAACACGTCAATCAATAATAAGCATTCCAGGGGAAATAGACGTCAACAAACAGTAGGCTCACTAAAAACATGCAGACTATCAAGAAAATCTAAGGAAGCACTTGCAACAAGAGATGGTGACTGAGTGACTGAAGATCACTAACAGTAATATATGCCTTGCAGACAGTATTTCCAGGCTCCACAGACGTGTTTCTGAGGAACGTCATTGTGATGTGGGGACACACACGGGGGGTAGACAACAAACCCGAATGAGTGCATAATTAGTATTTTATTTTATTAATTTTCTCACTAACTGCAAACGTTAACTCTGTGTAGGTATGTGTTATTACTGCTCCTAGCTTCTGTTTTTCACTGGAATTCTTTGTGGCATGTTAGTTAGCTGCTGACAGATGTGTTTCAAAGTGAGGCATTTAAAAAGTTTTGGAAATAGAATTTTACCGTTTTCAAGCAAGTTGCTCTATCACTTAATAGTTAAAATATCCATATGCTTTCATGACATTATGGCCCAAGGTTTTCTACCCCCCTGCTGCATGTACACATTTGATTGTAAGTGGGGGAATCTGCAAATTAAAAAACGTTCTATGGCTCATTGGGGCCACAACTGACATCCAAAAAAGATACTGATATAATGCTGAAGCCACTGCCTCAGACCCTCGATGTCCCTGGCCCATTGAGCACTTAACTGACTTTGGTTAAATACAGAGAGCCTGACTCTGCAAATGTTCTGGATGGATACAATGTTAATTTATATAATAGCAGCGAAAATTAAGGGTTACTCAGAATTAATTTTTTTGTTGGAAAAATGGAGCCTGGAAATGATATTTTTTGGCTGTGAACTAATTTCTCATAAGAAAATAAAATTAGAAAATCAATGCATAAATAATGTAAATAAAGAGGGCAACACATATACATATAACAAAACAAAGAAAAACAAATTGAAAACGGTTGAATCATTTTAAAAAGATAACTTAAACTGGACAGAACTGAAGTAGGAAAAGATGGCTTGAGTGGCACAGACACCGGTTGCCATAGTTGTACCTACTTTGTAGGGCTGCAGGTATGCAACGCCTTCAAGTGAGGCTTCCAGGTAGCAATGGAAACCGAGTTCTCATCAGCCGCATAACTACGCCAAACACACTGCATGCAGAATACACAAAACCAGGAAGAAGAAAAAAGTACAAAGAGAAAAAAAAGATATATGGGAGGGATAAAAAAGTAAATAAATACAACAAAAACAAGTCAGAGGAGGGATTAAGAAGTAAAAAGGAAGAAGAGGATGAGGAGAATAGCAAACAGAAAACCTGATTAGTGAAAACAAAAAAACAGGTGTGTCACACGTTTGTGGCTGGGCGGAGGTCAGGCATGGATACATGCCTGTGGGAGGGCAGGAGGCTCTCATAGTACCACCAAGTGGCGTTCATGTAGGGCCTGGTGCTGTTGGTGGAGTAATAACGCCAAGCAGCCTGGTACAACATGGGGACGGAGAGGATGAAGAAGAGGAGGAGACAACAAGAGGTGGAGTACAGGAAAAGGGGGAGATGGGAACATGAGATGGGAGAGATAGGTGGGAGGGGGAAACCAAAGAGGAAGAAGATGAAGAAGCATGTAGGAGGAAAGTAGGTGAGAGAGGACAATAAGGAAGCGCACAGAGAAATATATGAGGAGGACAACGTGAGGTCAGCACCAATAAAAGGAAATGTGTGAATCACATGAAGAGAGGGATGGCAAGAATGGGTTCGCCAAACTGGTGTTTTTAGGCTTAAAGCCTTAAAGTCTGGAAAGGACAAAAAAAACTCCCAGAGATGAGAGAGCTTACTGCAAAGTGAGGATGATGGGGCACAAGGCAGGACAGAGTGAAGCTACATGTTATGGGCTTTTTATTGGTTGTGTCATGGTTTCGGAGAGTCAACAGAGGAATACGAGAAACTGAAGAATGATAAAATAATTCAAAAACATTTCATATTGCAAGTTTACTTTTATGTGTTTTTTTTTTAAATAACAGCAACAACTCATTATAACAATGTTCATATATTCTAGCCCCAAAACAGTTATGTTTGTCAGAGAAACAGAAAGAGAGCAGGCTGTCTGCTTTACCTGGATGAGGTAGGCGGCTGGGTTTCTCCTTTTCTCAAAGTGCTTCTGTCTGTGCTGCTCCTGAACCTTCAGGGCAAAGCCTGAGCCCAGAATACCCTGGTATGATATTAACAGGATTAAATTCTGGATGTGTGTGCACACCAAAGACTGTCAAATATCACTGATCTGCTCATAAACTGCAATACTGACGAGAACGTCCATTGTGGCTACATGGGAAATGACAGGGTCATTTTTTTTTTTTTAGGTAAACCTCAAAGGCCTGCAATCAAATATTATCTTGCTGTGTAAATAACTTGCAGCGAGTTAAACACTGAAACATGCATCCTCTCTGACACCTAAAAAACAAAAGGGTTTACTTGAAGAATACAGACTTACAGCTGGCAAGGCAAAAAAGGAGATTCCCAGGAGGGCAAACCCTGCGGACAACATCCGTCCTGTCCACGTCTTTGGTGTCTTGTCCCCATAACCAATGGTTGTCAGAGTGATCTGTGAAAGCATATGATTTATTGTCAGGTCCTGAATGATCATATTAATGTATACAGATGAGAGGAAAAACGTACAAGTATAAGCTTTACTTATATATCACTTAAATATCATCTCAGAAAACAATTTCTTTGATAAAAAAATCGGTTATCATACTTGATGTATATCATATACTTGATGTGTCAGTATTCTTTTAAATTACACAAATGATTATTAATTAGTCAACTAACCTCATATGTTCAGTATTTGCCTTCTTTGACTACTTTGAGTTATGCGTCTTGGTCTGGTATTCTAACTGTATTATATTTGCATGCTTTTTCGTTTGCATACTGCTTGAGCTTGCCACATAGAGGCATGATTTGAAATGATGCCTTCAGGCAGCGCAGTCTGAGTGATTGGACCTGTGTGGAGACTTTATAGGAGCAAGTCTGTACAGTATGGCCTTGGCTCCAAGAACAATGTTGAAAGCCTGTGGCTGAAATGTATTTTGAAGCACTGAATGCGTGTTCTTGCTGTCATTTATGTGTGAAGACTTACTGTACTACAGGGATGGTCTTTGAAGACACAATGAGAGGGCAGTTATGTAATATTTACACCTTTCACTGACTGCACTGAACAAAAGAAATGATTAAAATGTCTTGATAAAATTGAGTCAAAGAATCATGTATTAGAGAGGTAAATGTGATCATGATTCTTAGTAATGGGAGCACCTAAATATGAAGAGAGCTATTCAAATGTGTTCAACAGGACCCTGAAAAGGGGTATTTAATGCAGTGTATTCACTATTTAATGACAGAAGCAAATAAACCTGGCTATGGCCTAGAATTTGCACTGCCTGCAAAACTCCTAGCTTGCCTTCAGTAATATCTGTCTAACCATCTATCTTTCTATCTATCCATCCATCCATCTATCTATCTATCGCTCTGTTTTGGCAGACTAATCAGTCGGTATTATCTTTCATTCAGGCTCGTATTGCTTTGCATGACAAAGGCGGCTGCAACCTTTCGGTATCATTATGATTTTTTGAGCCGGTATGAAAATGGTGGTTAATGGAGCTATGCGAGGCTAATGTTTATGGAGGAGCTGTCAATGCTCAAGGCAATGACAAATCGAATAGGAGGAAAATATTACCGTCCAATGAAGGACGTATTTATGTGAAGAGGTAACAGTGCCGATTTGTAAGAAGTGTAACTTTGAGATCTCCTATTGCACAAAAAACAAGACTGTGGCTGTGAAAAGAAATCAATTATACAAATTCATGAGATAGTGAAATATATTGGAAGTGGAATGAAACTGGTCTGGCAGCTGTTAAATCTTCATTTCCATCTTCAATTCCATATTTTAATGTTAAGATGTCAGCCATATTGCCCAGAGAATTGATTTGATGCTGCTGTTTTCATTCCTCCTGATGCAAGTTCAAAAGATGCAAAGGAGTGCACTATAGTTTTTGTTTTCTTGTTTGTCAGGTATAGAAACTACATTTCTTTGTGTCACCCTGTGTGGCATAATGACAATAAATGATCCTTGAATTAAGAGATTTTACTGAATCCTGACAAGCAGAGCAACATATATTCCTCCATACTTACCGTGCCCCACCACAAAGCATCAGCGTAGGTAGCAAACTCCTTGTTGAACTTGTTCTCCACAAGGTAGACAAGGAACGAAGAGAAGATGAGAACCAAGAAGCCAATGTACCAGGCGGTTACCAGTTCCTGCAGGCAGAGATCAAAAATGACTTTCAGAGAGTCATATTATTAACACAAAAAAACACTTTGCATATGAACACTTCAACCTTAATCCACCTTTTATTGAATCTGTGTTTTAAATCGGCATTAAACGCTGTTGATTATTTTAAAACACCCAGGTAGTCTCAAAAGCCCAAATATAAAAGTGCACAAGGGCAGTTACATGTTGTTACGGTTATCAGGCTGGCACTTTCCAGCATTTTTCATCAAATAAATGCCAGCTCCGGCAGGCTGAAAAGGGAATTCTGATAGCAAAGCAGATGTAAATGAAGATTCTACTTATTCTAACGTCTACCCATCAGTACGATTGGTGAAAAATTGCACCAAATTCGACAAAGCACTCCCTTCGGTTCCCAGCGATAGACTCACCTAGAATGAAGCAGATCAGATGAGCAGTTCTTGAGCTATGCAAACAGACTGACTGACAGAGATTCCTTGATTTATACTTAGGTGATGCTGACAGGGGTCTGATTCTCAGTTTGCAGAACTCTACCCTGACCACCAGTACACGGTCCTTAACATAACATATTTAATGTAAATGCCCAGCTCTTTTGCTTACTGCTCTAGCTGATGTTGATCGCTAGCAACTGCTTCCACTGCACTGCAAGCTGAAAACGTACCAAATGCCACCTCAGCTGCCATCTTTATGTCAATTGATTTTACCCGCTGCTTCTGCTATCTGCTCTTACTGCTGCTCACAGCAACTAGCTGGTAGATGCTGTTGCCAATACACATCCTCTACTCCAGCATTCACCCTTCTGTAGGTTATAGGATTAAAAAATGTTTTGAAATAAATCCTTTGAAAACTTTAGACTGTACGAACACCACAGATTAAATTCAGTTTACCCATATTGTATTGGAGAAAGATATCTCAAAACAAAAACTGTCAAACTACTGGCAACTGGGTGCATACTTGGTTGTTTTGGGTAATGTTTTCACTCACAATGCACTAGAAACAATGGTTTGGCCAGAAACTTCCATAAATCATCTACAGAGGCCCAAAAACCCTTTCTGAAAAGCCCTTACAAAACACATCCTTGCTGCATGCACAGTCTTACATTATGTGACCCTTTCACTTAAAATGTGATGTTGAGTTTGGTTTAAATGTGCAGCTTTGTTATAAGTTAAGAAGAACTATGTCCACAACAATGACCTGACCTGGCTTCTGTGTCTATGGTAGTCATATTGATCTAAGAGAGAAGCACTGTATATAGAAGTTGTTGAATTTCTGTGGGTTGAAAGAGTTGAAGGTGAGTCGAAGTAAGAAAGGCAATAAATCAGAGTAAAATCTTCCATTTACATATATGAAACACCTTAGTATACAATATGCCTTACATATACCCTACCACTAACTATAACTTTTAAAATGTCCAGAGTTTGATCAACACCATAATACACAGTATTGGGCTTCACCTAGGTAGGATTTATTACAGGGCTGTGCATTGGATTGCATTGGTTTCTTCAGGTGTAGGTACCTATTTATGTGTCTACTTGAAATACAATAACACAATTTCTATATAACATATGTAAACATAGTGTACTATATCTACAGTACTTCACATTGGAGCTCATACAAAGTTCCCAGTGATCTTGATCTATGCCTAACAGCAGCAACGTGTGTGTGTGTGCGCATTGGCCATTCCTCTGTGGCAGCTCACCTTGCTGTGTGCGTAAACCACAGAGCCCAACAGCTTCCAGGTGCCTCCTCTTCGGTCCATTCGCACCATGCGAAGGATCTGCAGGAAACGCAGGCTCCGCAGCACCGAGGTGGCAAAGATGTTGCCCTGGCTACCCGCCGAGACCACCGCCACCGACGCAATCAGCACAATGATGTCTGGAGGGTAGAGAAGATACATGCACAAGGGACAACTATAACTTGTTATGACTCAACCCTGGAAACAAAATACAGCATATCTGGCATCATGATCATACATTTAAATATTATAAATTTCATAGTGTATTTAACCGAGTGGAAATAATATTTTAGATCTCGGCTTCCTTTAATGTGCTGTGTTATTTTGTAAAAGTATGATTAAAGTCATTCAATTTAAACATGGACTCCAATGGGAATTTGTTTAAGATTTTGTGATGCAAAGTCAATATTTGTATCACTATAAATACCGGAAAAACTGTTTCATCCAAGATAAAGTTCTATAAATATATTACACATAGTTATGCTTATGAACATTTTATTATACATACTCATAGGAGCAGAAAAACATTCACCCCGGTAGCTTAAGAAGTTCGACCTAAAGGCAAGTATATCTTACTAATATTGATCTTGATGTGAAACTGGCCCTTTAAACAGACAGGCAGGATGGCTCATCCAAGCCTGGAGGTCAGAATATCTGGGACTTGCTTGATGTCTATCATGTTGCTGCAATAACAGCAACTCACTGTTGTCACCTCGTTCTCACCCCTCACTGTGGCAAATTATCCCAACAAATGCTCCATATTACTGAAGCTGACATAATCTGCCAGGGGCATCAACAGTAACAATAATAACAATAATGTTATGTGTGCTCTTCC
Organism: Cebidichthys violaceus; assembly: GCF_023349555.1. Taxonomy (NCBI): domain Eukaryota; kingdom Metazoa; phylum Chordata; class Actinopteri; order Perciformes; family Stichaeidae; genus Cebidichthys; species Cebidichthys violaceus. The sequence continues at coordinate 359,459 of NW_027176967.1, forward strand.
TATATATGCTGTTTGTATATGTTGCCTGGTTACTACATCAATATTGCAACAGGACAGTGTGGAAGACAAGCTGAAGCTTATATGAAGAATATATTTCCACGCAGAATAGATCTGAAATTATCAAAATCTCAACACGGCATGTCAGTGAGATTCTCACGTCTATAAGTTTCAGATGCGTTTCTCATTTCCATGTGAAACACCCTTGAGTAGTGTTACCTAGTTCACACTGTGCAAGATGTTTTCTCTCATATAGAGCCATCTTGTCAGCTCCCGTCCTTTCACTAAACCTGTTTCTGAGAGAAAATGCTGACCACGGTCAGCACTAATGGCTTCTCTTCTAAACCATGAACCAGTGGGCAGACCCAGAGTGGGGAGAGGGAAAAGTCAGCAGCAGCACCATGAAAAATACATTAATGACACCTAGGGGATCAGAGTCTCCGGGGCACCCGCAGGGCTGCAACGGGTTCACTCCCTTTGATGGTGCAGAGAGAAAACGTGAGGAAAGTGAATTATAGAAAGGTGAATGTCTGTGTGAATGCTTAGCTTCCAGTTGTACAGTGTCCCTTCATACAAAATAACATACATTTGGAAAGACAACTTTCTAAAACCTAAAAGCATGAAAAACCATTCAAAAATATAGAGCAATATCTGCCTGCACTCAATGAAGCTTTTGTGGCATGAGATTTCAAACTTTTGAACCGCAGTCTATGTCATCACTACCACAATTTGTTCAAATACAGTACCAAATTCCCATATTGTTTAATGCAGGAAGAGGCACAAATAAGGAAAAATAAATCTGTTGGAAGCACTCTAACAGCAATTTGGCCCTCTAATCTCTCAAGCACCCAAATAGATTTTTATTTAGAGGTGTAACGATTTCCCCAAGCTTCCTCCCGACACACAGTGCCATCATTTGTGTAAGACATTTTATTTCAAATTGAGATAATTCACCATTTGCAAAAACAAAGTTCTTTTTTACATCTTGTATTGAATGAGAATTCAAGGTTAGTATTTTTTTTTGCACAGTAAGATATATATAAACATTTGTAAACAAAACACCCAATTTGCAGCATGAGGTGTTCTGACCATCAGGCAAATTAAACACAAACATATCAGGAAAATTGTGTGGTGTTACAATCCATCCTTAGTCATTCAAAGAAATTTACAAACACATGAGCAACCCCAGTGAAGCTGTGCAGCAGGAGTTGTTCATTCAGATGTTTATTTCTAAGTTCCCAGGGAGTGTCCATGTAGACGGATTTTCCCCAATGGACAAATCCACAGCTTACATCACTTGTGGTGATATTGCCTTCAGTAAGTTAATTTTGTTCACTCTGGGGCTCCAATATGTGCGTCGATGCACTCGTACATATATGAAACTACACTTAGACATACATGAACGGAAACACACACACACACACACACACACACACACACACACACACACACACACACACACACACTCAGTCAGTCAGTCAGTCAGTGCGGTGCCGGTGGGTTTTCACAGAAACAGTAAACAACCGTTGTTTGTTTGCTTCAAGGGTACTGTAGTCATTTTAGACATTGGTTGATTAGGGCATGTCAAATAGCATTAATATATAACAGGTAAAACAGGTTATGTTACCAGTTAACATGATTATGTTTGCTAATGTGTCCTGATATGAATTACCTGAATAAAACAACAACAAATAATACAATGCAGAAATAATTTCTAATTGTGTGACAAAATAATGTAAATCAAGGTGGACTTGTTAGTTTTGTTAGGATTTTTCAATCGTAACGCACAGCCTTCATTTCTGTAGTTAATGAAACTGGCTCAAGTGTCTTCATGTGACCTACATGTGGAGCTCTATCAATTTCATCCATTCACAGATGAAGACTATGATATATGGTTGAAAGCTTTAACAAAGCTAACAAGTGAACCTTGAGTTGAGATTCAAGAATGGTCTTTCTCAATTAACACACACACACACACACACACACACACACACACACACACACACACACACACACACACACACACACATATATATATACTGTGATCAACTGTGATCACATAATTTACCCCTATATTAGATCTACAGGGTTACAACAAAATCTTCCCCCTTCAGAAACTCCATAAATGAGCCCCAAATCTTTGCAAAGATGTTATATTTCCCTTTAACTACATATGTAACTTTCTCTAGGGCAAGGCACTGTAGCAGTCCCTCTATCCAATTTCGTTTGCTCGGCCTGTGAACAGATTTCCAAGCCATTGCAATTTTATGTTTAGCTTCAAGGAGACAAAATATGACCATCTTCTTTTTGCTATGGTTAAGTGTACAGTTTGCTGGGAAACACCCAAAAAGACAGCGTTTTGGACATAATGGAAGTTGTTCGTTGATACAAATAGATACAATTGTAATAATCTCTTTCCAGAAATCTTGAATGAGGGTGCATTCCCAGAGGCAACGAGACAAGCTACCTTTATGTATACCACATTTAACACAAGCATCCGGTGTATTGGGGTAAATGCGATGCAGTAACTCTGAAGTAATGTATGTTCACCCATTCATACTGGAGAAGCCTGAACCTTGAGTTTATTGTTTGGACTTGACACTGTAGACATATGTCCTGCCACTCTTCTACAGTGATTTCTTCATTTAGGTCTGAACACCATGCTAGCCTTTTGTCATCTGATGATTATTTTGCTGCAGCTATGATAGTCTGATAAAACTTTGAGATCAGTCCAGCTGATCCATAACGGTTTAAAGCTATCTTTTCTAAAGAATTTAGAGAGGGGAGATTTACAGAGTTCTGTGTCTTTGTTATGAACCTTCTTATCTGGAGATACTTGAAAAAATGTTTTGTAGCTATGCTAAACTTTTGCTTGATCTCATTAAAACTTAAAAGAGTATGAGTATCATAATCATACAAATCGGAAATCTTTCCGATACCTCTGTCTGCCCATAACTTAAAACCAGGGTCGTTAGTACCTGGCGTAGAGTTTCTGTTCCCCCAAATAGGTGAGTATTGGGATAGAGGAGTTTTTTCCCCAAGATAACTTAACACTGCCATACTGTCAGCGTATTTTTAACAAAGGGGTATGCAGTGTGTTTCTTCAAAGTGGCTAAGTTTGCTGAATAAAGGTAGAGATATAAGGGGATTTTGGAAGTTGTGGTTTCCTCCATCCTTATCCAGTGCAGAGTTGACTGGTGTTACATTACATTACATTACAGTCATTTAGCAGACGCTTTTATCCAAAGCGACTTACAACGCAGTATCTATCTACCGTAGGCACAGCTACGGGAGCAATTTTGGGGCTAAGTGTCTTGGTCAAGGACACATTGACATGAGACTAGCGGAGTAGGAGCCGGGGATCGAACCTAACCGCCGACCCTCTGATTGAAAGGCGGCCCTGCTCTCCACTTAGCCACGGTCACCCGTGTGTTCAAACCAATATGAGGCTGCTCGTAGTTGGGCAGCCCAATAGTATCCCTGGAGGTAAGGGAGTTTTAACCCACCACTGTCATATGGTAAGTATAACAGGGTCATGCGCAGTCTTGAGTGTCTGTCATTCCAAATGTATTTACAAAAAAGCTGTTTTATTTTAGTAAAGAAATTAGAAGGAGGAGCAAGAGGGATGGTTGGAAAAAGGTATAGGAATTTAGGAAGAATATTCATCTTCAGAATATTAATACGCCCAATCATGGAAATTGGCAAAGATTTCCATCTATTAATAGATTCAACTACTGACTCAGTCACAGGGTTATAGTTAGTAGGTACCATGGATTCTATTGTAGGTGTGATTTTAACACCGAAGTATGTAAAGCTGTCCACAATGTTCCTAAATGGTGTATTTGGTGGTGGAGTTAATCTCTCAGATTTTTTCTAAAATAGGATTGTAGACTTAGATGTATTGACCTTATAACCTGATAAACTACTGTATGTTCCTATTAAACTTAATAAAGAAGGAATAGATTGTTTCAGGTCTGTCAGAAAGAGCACTATATCATCAGCAAATAGTCCTATTTTATTCTCAATGTCATTAATTGTGATACCAGTTATCTCACCATTGCCTCCAATTGCAATTGCTAGAGGTTCAATGGCCAGGACAAAAAGAAGAGGAGACAAGGGACATCCTTGTCTTGTACCTCTACAAAGAGAGAGCTGTTTTGATACCATATAGTTGGTCATTACTGAAGTGCTTGAGTCATGATATAAGAGTTTGATCCAACTAAGGAAGTAGTTGCCTAATCCAAAACGGTTAAGCACTTCAAATAGGTATCCATGCTCAACCCTATCAAAGGCCTTTTCTGCATCAAGTCCTATCACAGCCACATCAGGTATTTGTTTCTTGGCATATATAATGTTCATCAGTCTACGAATATTGTGAGAGCCCTGTCTTCCTTTAATAAATCCATTTTGATCTAAGGCCACAATAGATGGCAAATGTTTCTCCAACCTTCTGGCAAGCAGTTTTGCTAATATTTTCACATCATTATTGATTAAGGAGATGGGGCGGTAGGATTCACACTTTGTGGAGGGCTTACCTGGCTTTAATATGAAGGTTATAAGTGTGTTCCGCAGAGATGGGGGCAGCTCATCATTTTCAAGTGATTCTTCAAGCATATTCAGTAAAGGAACCAGTAGCCTGTCCTTGAATTTTTTGTAGATTTCAATAGGAACACTGTTGGGTCCTGAAGCTTTCCCTCCTTTCATACTGTCTATGGCCTCTGACAACTCAGATATTGCAATTGGGGAGTTGAGTTCCTGTTTTGCGCTCTCACCAAGGAACGGTATTTCTATCTGATCTAGGAAGCTGTGGAGTGTGTGAGATGTGGCTGGACTTTCTGATGTGTACAATTTAGAATAAAATGTCTGGAAAGTGCTATTTATTTCTTGTGGGTTAGTAATTGTTGTCCCTTTCTCCGACTCAATTTCTAAAATTGATCTTTTGTTTTGCATTGACTTTAAACACCAGGCCAAAAGTTTCCCTGCCCTTTCTCCTTGATCGTAGACTGTCTGTTTCAGTTTCATTACGCTATATAATGCTTTATTTATGGATAATTCATTATACTGTGCTCTAAGAATGGCCAGTCTCTGTCTCGTCTCATTTGTATCATTAAGTTTAATTTCTGTCTCAAGTTCTTTGATATCTTTTTCTAACTCCATCAATTTTAGGAGCTGCTTGTATAGCTGATCATTTGGCCTCGCATGCAGGCCTTGAATGCCTCCCATCTTGTAGACGCTGATGTTTGAGTAGTATTGACTTCCAAATAGACATCAATATTGGTTCCAAAAAATTTGAAAAACTCATTATCATGTAACCATCGTGGGCTCAATCGCCATATAGTGGGACCCTTATTGGCTGCTTTGACAGTGTAATTGACTAGTAGTAAAGCATGATCTGAAAAGACAATACTTTTATACAATGAGTCATTCACATTAGGTATCATAGACTTAGAAATTAGGAAATGTGGGTCTATGTGGGATATCACAAAGATTTAACTCGCACATAAAGTGTTGTATTACTTTCCTACTTTGCGTATGTGAGGTGTTCACACCTGATAATTTATCCAGTGTTGGATTAAGAGTACAGTTAAAGTCTCCTGCCATGCAAATGTGACCATGCAATGTTGATAAAGTTAGGAACAGGTTATTATAAAACTGTGTATAATCGTTGTTAGGACCATATAGACATACTAAATTAATATCTTGATTTAGTAAAGAGCCCTGGACGATAACAAATCTGCCTGCTGTGTCTTGTATGGTATTGTAAACTTGTAATGGAACAGATGAGTGAATAAGTATTGCTACCCCTTTTGCATGAGAGGAGAATGAGGCAGATATGACCTGACCTGGCCACCTCCTTTTCAAGGGGATGTATTCACTGGAAAGCAAATGGGTTTCTTGAAAAAAAGCTATCTGTGTTTGTAGCTGTTTCAGCCCTGATCCTCTGGAGGAGCAGTATAGCAACCAGATCTTAGAAAAGATATTACAATTTTTTTTTTTTTTTTTTTAAATAAGTCGGGCGTACTCCGACGAACTGCATGTCAATACGGATAGAACAATTTTCGTTTGTGACCTTAATATAATAAAGTATCTTAATAGTTAGCCTATCTGAATAGACATTAGCCTAGTCGAAGTCTGAACCTGTCCTGTGCCAATAATAATCTTAACTCGTCATCAGTTCAAGCTTACCACAACAGACTCTCAGAATTCAACGGTGAATAGACCACCTCACCATTCAGCCAAAGTTTTCTGATATTCGTTACTCTTCAGGTGATGATCCCTGTTATGTATCACGATCGCTGTTGTTCCCCTTCTTAATCTTCTGGATGAAGTCTTCAGCTTGGGCTGGTGAAGTAAAGTGGTGCCAGGTTCTATCGTGTGGAATTCTCATTTTTGCTGGGAACAAAAATCCATACACCATATGCATTTGGCGCAGGCTCTGTTTCGCTCCGTCACAAAGTTTCCTCTGTCTTTGGACCTCAGTTGAAAAATCACCGTCAACTTTGATTTCATCTTTCAGAAGTGCTGCTTTCATAACTCTGTCTCTGTCTCGGTAGGTTAGGAATTTCACCAGGAGAATCCATGGTCGTATTCTGTCTGGACCCTGCTGATCCTGGGTCTGCAGTGGTATTCTCCCCAGCCTGTAGGCTTGCTCGACGATTACCGGTTGTTCTTCTGCATCTATGTTAAGAGCCTTCTGCAGCCATGCAGTTAAGAATGTACGCGGATCTCCGCTCCCTCAGGCAATCCAACCAGTCTTAGATTGGAGCGACGTTGTAGGTTTTCCATCTCTTCCACCTGTGAGGTGAGCTTGTGGACTCTTTTCCACGTGGTGTCGGCTTGCTTAACTAGTGAAGTGACCTAGTCTTCCGCAGTGCTAATGCGAGTTTCTGCTTCTGTGAGTCTTTCAAAAAATGCCCCTACAGCTTCTTTTATCTCTCGGTTGGAGGAAATGACTTCATGTAGCTTAGTAGAAAAATCGTTCCTCATGGACTGTATGGCCGATAGAATCTGGCTCTCATTGCTGCTAGCCTCCTCATGGGTTAGCATATCGCTAGTTAACTCTTCCGTGTCTTCCTCAGGTAGAGTTTCAAAGTCTGTCTTTTTGTCGTCTTTAGGAGGTCGGCCTTTCCCTCAGTTTTTCGACATTGTGTGAAATGTATCTTAAGAAATATTTTAGGTCACAAATAGCTCTATTTAGTTAGTAAATTATATTAATTTCGCCGGAGCCTCGCTCCACACGTCTACTCATAACCAGAAGACATATATATCACATTTAGTCACAGTCACAATGTTTCTCTTTGTAAGGAAGCAAGAACACAGAGAACTATAAATGTCAAAGCCACAAACACATGATGGGACTGATCATCATGTCCTCTACTACCACCACATCCCATACTACTCAGGTCTTCGGAGTTCAACTCATTCCTCACTTTATCCCATTATCTCTCTCATTAGTTCAGTGGTTCCCAAACTTTTTCTGTCAAGCCCCCCCTTTGATGATATATGAACATTGTAAGCCCCCCCACCGCACCTGACCCCACCCACCCCAAATGGGTCGTACCTTCTTTGTTTTAAATTAATTGCATAAACTCTATAACATATTTGTTTTTCTTTCTAAAATAAGTACATATCACTTCACTTTTCCACTTCACAGTTTGTTGTTTAGTTTGTTTTAGCAATTTAGCAATAATAAAATCAATTTCCAAAAAGATTGGACTTTGGATTGCTTTCAAGTAGTGCTTTCAGACATTAATTGCATTATATTCTTGAATATATTTTTAAGTAAAATTAACTTAAAATGTTAAAATTGAAGTTAGGAACATTTAACAGTAGGTTTTCAAACAGAATGAATGTGCAAGAAAATGAAAAATCCTACATATAGAATAATGATAATAATAATATAATAATATTAATTTGTAAATAAAATTAACTTAATTTCTTTTAAGTGCAAACAACGTATATGTCCCCACATTTAACAGCAGGTTCTCTCATACAAGAAAATAACATATCCAGCAATGATTGATGTGGATTTACTTTGTTCTGATTGCTTTCAATAAAAGCTTTTTGTGACATACAAGAGTGCCACAATTCAGTTTACCCAATAGGTTCTTTAAAACTGATTTATAAACAAGATGTGCAAGCTACTCAAGCTTTTTCTGCATGGATCATATTCTTTCTTTTTTTAATCATATTCCTATTCATAAATTCTTATTCCTACATATCAATCAGTGAGATAGTGTTTTTTTATGAAAATTACCGGATGCTCTATCCCTTTTCGATGTCTGACTTCCTGTCTGGGTCGATCTTCTCTGTGCAGCTTGACGTGATAAACCCGATCCGTGGGCTCTCGCACTTCACGCGCTTCATTGAGGCAGAGCAGTGACGTGCAGTGAGGTTCGTGGCTGGTGAGGCACTGACTGCACACTACATAAATCAGATTTACAAATATATGAACCCAATAGAGTAGCTTAAATCACCATTCAATTGGCAGCTTGCACATTGACTATTGGTTGTTTTTCATATCAGCATTATTTACACACACATAAGTGAGGTACATATTTGATTCCACCGGGAGCGTTTCAGAAGGGGAGCACTTGCGGGCGCCACCCGCGAAAATCATGAGATTCCGCGATAATCTGTGTAACAACCACGGATGTATAAAGAGAACAACACACATAAAAGGTTACTTTACCTGTCTGACGCTGAATTGCTGTTAATTTGGTCATATTTCCTTGTTTTTTGAGACATTTTAAGCTTGGATATAGAATCTAACATTTTTGTGGTCAAAGCAAAATAAAAGAAGAAGATGAGAAGTGTAGAAGAAGAGCAACAACAGAACAAGCATAAACCCGACCCGTGGGCTCTAGCACGCCCTCTTCTTTGAGGCAGAGTAGTGTTTGCCTCCCCTCTGTGCTTTTTCACTGCGGTTTAATGTCAGATCAGCAACACTAAATAGGTTCTACACATACGTGAAATACAGTACCTATTCTATGGAAAGAAAGGACATATAATAAAAGTGTCTACAAATATTACAGTGGTGACAAACAATGAGAAAGCAAAAGACACGGCTCAACCCAGTTAGTGAGGGATGGCGCAATCTGAGGTTAGGCACAACTCCAACTCGTAGCTGCCTCTGTTTGAACGGGACATGCGCAAATTCAGCGATTTTGATTATAAAAATGCTTGAAATGATTGGAATCATACAGAATTACATTTATAGCACAGATCAGTAGAGCAATATTAATATTTATTTTAGCATTATTTGTTTTTTACTTTTCATGATGACAAGTGAGGCTCCTGCCTCCCCTGACCACACGTCCCTGAGGCAGAGGTACTGTTTGCCTCCCCTCTGTGCTGTTTCACCGCGGTTTAATGTCAGATCAGCAATATAACAAAAGTAAATATAATATTAAAGCTGCAAGCAGCGATGAGCGGGCCCTCGCATCTTTGCATACGTCGAGGGTACTTACGAGACCTCAGCTTACGCGGCCAAGAATGTCTGCGACCATCAGATAACGCGACCACGAGTTAGACGTTTTTTTCCTGCTTGGAGTATTTGACCCTGGAAATTGTGCTTTGCAAATAGTCCACCACTTCCTGCAACCACTGTGTGGCGCTAAACAACGTGCGTCAACATAATTTATGTTGCTCTATATCAAGTGTAGACAACATCATGTAACTTTCATCTGAATCGGATATTGTTTGTCAAATAACGCTGATTTCCTTTCGCCATTAGGTGGCGCTTTGACTTAGATGGAAAATTGGCTTGTAGGCATCCTCAAGCCATGACTGTTATGAAGCATGGCAAGTTTGGGACAGATTTGAACAAGTCCAGTGGAGATACATCAGCTTGCTGTTTCATGGGGAGTCACGTAAAATGGCCGCCACGCCACGGCTACACCATTCAATCAAACGTAAAGCTTTTGATAACTTTTAATCACAAAGGTCTTTAGATTGTAGTGGATCTGAAAAACTCCCTAGGAGGAGTTTGTTAAAGTATAGCACCTAGAAATGGTCAAAAATGAATGGAAAAGGCACACAAAGATCAGACCAGACTTCCAGTATGGTTTACAGCATAGTCTCAAGAGACTTTTTTTAAATCTACATGTGGTACATGTGCCTACTAAATTTCATACATGGGGCTGGGGCTGCTTTGTTGAAAATTTGCAGGAGGCACTATCGAGGCAATTTATAACGGCCAAGCCAAAAATCCACATGGAATCTGTATTTGCATCACCTATGACATATGTACAAAGTTCCATGAGTTGAGTATCCCAAGTTACAAATAAATCTATCCAAATGAGCATTCCCGATTCTCTCGTACAGTCAAACGTCCGTCTCCTGATTCAAATAAATCATCCAAGCAACAAGTCCATACACTACTTCATGGTGATCTAGCAATAGCTTGTCTTAACAACTGGTTTCAAATGCACAGCTAACAGTATGAAAGCAAAGCTAACGATTAGTATGCTAATGCTAACGGCTAATCGCGATTAGCAACACAACTTGTTTTACACTGTAACATTTAGTCACAGTCCAACGTCCGTCTCCTGAATCAAATAAATCATCTAAGCAACAAGTCCATACACTACTTCATGGTGATCTAGCAATAGCTTAAGCCCCTAGGTCCCCCATTTGGACGCAAGTGTACATAAAACGTACAGAGTTTAGTGTACAAAGTGACTGCCAAAGAACCCACGAAGAACAAATATAATGATGTTATAGTTCTGGAAAAACCTCAGAAACTTGGGAACAACATGAACCAAGCCACAACTCTCATCAGCCAAGCAAACAAATAACAAAATATCATAAATCATAACTCAATATCACTGGACCTGACAAGAGAAAACAGCTGCTACGTGCTAGCTACGAAAATGCTGCATGAAAAAGCATGTCCGTTTGACGCAGATTACGGAGATTACGGAGATATCCTCCATTTCTCTCCCCGGTAAACCATCGCAGAGATATTCAGCATCAAGCACAAAAAAGTCACACAGCTTTATCGAATATTGTACTCACTTTTGGTCGAATCACAGCGAAAAAATTAAATATTTCCGTACTGCCACGTCTCTGTATGTCCAGCTGCATGTGCTCCGTGTGAATCCGTTCGATTCGTGTCTCTCCGATACTGGTCGGCTTCTGGGGAGGGATGTAGTCTCAGCAAATTGGATTTCAGATCTGACGTCAGATGGGACGTTTTTTATTCTGATTGGCTATTAATGCTGTCAATCATCTAACTTTCAATTCCCTGCAATTCTATTGGCTTATAGGAGGGCTCAATGGCGAAAATCGGAGAAAGGGGGGCTGAGCTGCAGCCCTGAACAGAGAGAGAGGGCTGGATCTGAAAAAAGTTGAATGAACACAGAGACTTAGAAAGGGCTTAGAAAGGGTTTAGGGCCTTCAAATAAAGCCCAAACTGCTCTATTTAGATGTAGTGAACACCATTAGTGATATATACAAGTGAAATATATAGTTTGGTACATCATAAAGTTAAAATAACACACATTGTGCAACATGTGTAAATATTGGAATCCTCGCCTGAAATTTCTGTACTGTATCCTCTCTAGCTTATGAATGCTTCACTTTATCTAAGTGAAAATGTGAATAGAGACATATAGTTCTATGATCTGGGACAGCTTGAAAGCTTGAATCTACATGATTTCTAAAAAAAAAATCCTGAAATTGCTTTTTTTTTCAGGCGAAAGTTAGAATTTTCAATTTGTGCTGTGTGCCATCTTAATTTACTCTTAACCAGTAACATATCTACTGATATTTACACATAAAAACACATCTCACAAGTGTTAGGGTTATTTTATTACCAAACGTATTAAAATAGCCCTTACAGTTGCAACACTACACTCATTGTAGTATGGGTATGCTATTTTCGAGCTGAGGCCTAAAAATAGGCTGGGGCTTAACAACTGGTTTGAAATGCACAGCTAACAGTATGAAAGCAAAGCTAACGGTTATTATGATAATGCTAACGGCTAGTCGCGATTAGTAACACAACTTGTTTTACACTATAACATTTAGTCACAGTATAGAAAACAATTCACAAACTCGTATTTACCTCTTGTACATCACAACAGTCCAAACCATAGGATAACTGGTCGTCAGCCATTAAGTTATGAACATTATTGCACTCTCACAATAGTCACTATTCACTTGATGGTGATAATTCGCTTCTCCATTTCTCCAACACACTGAACCTGGCCGCATACGACTAAGCCCCACCCCTCTACATGAGAATGGGCTTGGATTGGCTGTTAGTTTCAGGACAAGCCAATTAAACAAAGTCAAAACAAAGATTGACATATCATAATGCTACACAAGTTAGGCTGTTAGGGAGAACACAAGTTCTGAATCATGTACTTATCAAACAAACTATGCTCATTTGCATGAACTGCAACTTTTGAACTGTAAAGCTTATGAGTCTCTTATTGAAATACATTTTATCCACCCATATCTATTTTTACCCATACTTATACAGTTTTAACTTGGTTTTAGAAAACTATTTATATCCTGATGTCTGAATTAATTTTCAACTAGGGCTACACCAATATTCTACTAGTTCCTGAATCCACTATGTGGCGCTAGAGAACACATGCAAACATGCATTATGTTGCTCTACAACAAGTGCTCTTTTAGGGTCTATATCAAGTGTAGACAACATCATGTAAATTACATGTGAATCGGATATTGTTTGTCAAATAACGCAGATTTCCTTTCGCCATGAGGTGGCGCTTTGACTTATTTGGAAAATTGGCTTGTAGACATCCTCAGGCCATAACTGGTATCAAGCATGGCAAGTTTGGGACAGATTTGAACAAGTCCAGTGGAGATACATCAGCTTGCTGTTTCATGGGGAGTCACGTAAAATGGCCGCCACGCCACGGCTACACCATTCAATCAAACGTAAAGAATTTGATGACTTTTAATCACAAAGGTCTTTAGATAGTACTGACCAAATTTGAATTGGATCTGCAAAATTCCCTAGGAGGAGTTCGTTAAAGTATAGCGCCTAGAAATGGTCAAAAATGAATGGAAAATTCAAACAAAAATCAAAATAGCAGACTTCCAGTATAATTTAGGGCATAGTCTCAAGAGACTTTTTTTTAAGTCTCAATGTGTTACAAATGTACCGCTGGGGCTGCTCTTTTGAATATTGGTAGGGGGCGCTGTCAAGGCAATTTCTAAAAGAAAAGGCAAAACCCCATATTAGTTATTTATGTTTATCACCTTTGACACATGTGCAAAGTTCCATGACTATTTGTTCATCCTAAGCCACAGAAAACTGAGCTTCCATTTCACGGTGAATAATGCGTTGCCATGGCAACATATTTTAACGAAAACTCACAAAATTCATGATGAAGTATCATCAATGTCTCAAGGCTTTCCTCAGAAAATGTGAGGTCCATCAGATCAACTGGCTAGGAGGAGTACATCAAAGTATAAAACGTGTCATTTCCTTTTGCCAGTAGGTGGCGCTATGACTTTGAGAACATTTTGGCATGGAAATGTGCTCAAGCCTTAAATAGCATTATGCATAACAAATTTTGGGCAGATTGGACAATGTACCTCTGAGTTACAACAACTCCCTCTTTCATAGCAAATGGCACAAAATGTGAGCGAAGTGGGCGCACGCCATGTCAAGGTCGTTCAATGAAAACTCACCATTTTGATACATTTTCATCACAAAGGTCTTTAAATTGTCCTGACCAAATTTGATGTTGATCGCATAAACTCTGTAGGAGGAGTTTGTCAAAATACAAAGCCTGAAAACGTAGTTTAATGGGAGTCGCATAAAATGAACGCCACGCCACAGCTACGCCATTCCATCAAACATAAAGCTTTTGATAACTTTTAATCACAAAGGTCTTTGGATTGTACTGTCCAAATGTAAGGTGGCTCTGACAAAGTCCCTAGGAGGAGTTCGTTAAAGTATAGCGACTAGAAATTGAGGGAAAATTCACATAAAAATCCAAATAGACGACTTTTGGTTGATTTTAGAGCATGGTCCCAAGAGACGTTTTTGTAAGTCTCCATAGGATACATGTGCCAACCAAATTTCCTACATGTAGGTTAAACGAGGCGCTGGGGCTGCTTTGTTGAAAATCTGCAGGGGGGCGCTATCGAGACAATTTATAACGACCAAGCCAAAAATCCACATGAGATCTTTAATTTCATCACCTACGACATATGTACAAAGTTTCATGAGTTTTTGAGTATCCCAAATCACAGAAAAATCAGCTTGCTTTTTCATGGCGAACAAAGCGTTGCCACGGCAACAGAGTTATACGAAACCTCACAATATTCATGATGAACTATCATCAATGTCTACAGGCTTTCTTTCTAGAATGTGAGGTTGATCTGGTGAAATGGCTAGGCGGAGTACATCAAAGTGTAAAACTTGTCATTTCCCTTTTGGGCAGATTTGACAATGTACCTTGGAGTTACAACAACTTCAATTTTCATGAAAAATTGACCAAAATGGATGCCACGCCACGCCAAGGTTATTGCATGAAAATTCATGATTTTGATAACTTTTCATTATAAAAGTCTTAAGATCATGCTGACCAAATTTGAAGCCGATCGCATAAATACTGTAGGAGGAGTTCGTGAAAATACAAAGCCTGAAAATGGGAAAAATGGCCAAAAAGAGCTAACTACTGTAGCGTCCCCTTGTGGCTGAAGGAAATGAAAATGTGAGGGTACGTTACAGATTGCTATGTGGACATTTGCCTAAAATTTTGTGATGATAGGCACAATGGTTTTAAAGTGAGGTTGATTGATGTACAGAGCCACGCCCCTGATAAGTTCATTGGCCCATAACTTGATAACGCGATAAGTTATCAAAAAACTTTTGGGGGGGTTTTGATGAAATTGAATGAATAATGATCCACAGCAAATTTGGTAGCAATCTAACACAGCTTTTAGGAGCAGTTTGCAAAAATGTGTTTTTCACAAAAATGAAAATGGTGGAAATCTGAATGGGCGGAGCTAAAAAATTTGAGTGTAATGATTGTAGAGCAGATGGAGCTGAATATGTGTGTCAAAGTTCATGTTAATCAGACATGTTGGGTGAAGGCCGTGGCCTGTGAAACTGTAGGGGGCGCTAGTGAGCCATTTTGTCATACATGAGCATGCGACCCATAAAATCTCAAATTTTCACGCAGTCCTGATCAGCCTGCCAAATTTGGGGAGTTTTTGAGTATGATAAAGCCCTGAAAAATGCAATTTTAGAGGAGAAATAATAATAATAATAATTAAAGCTGCGAGCAGCGATGAACGGGCCCTCGCCTCCTCCCGCACGTTGGGGGTGCCGGCGGGACTCCAACGTATGCAGCCGAGATCGTCTGCGACAGTCGGACAACACGCTTAGGAGTCCGATGCTTTTTTTCTGCTTGGACCGCGTGATGCAGGAAATGATGCAATGCAAATAGTCCACAGCATCCTGTATCCGCTGTGTGGTGCTACAGAGCATGCAAAAACATGTTTTATGTTGCTCTATAACAACTGTAGACAACATTGTGTAAAAGTCATGTAAATCGGATGCCGGTTGTCAAAAAACGCAGAATTACTTTGGCCAGCAGGTGGCGCTGTGAGTATTAGTGGAAATTAGCTTGTAGACATCCTCAGGCCATGAGTGTTATCAACCATGTGAAGTTTGGGACTGTTTGGAACAAGTCCGGATGAGTTACATCAGCTTCTTTGGTGGGGAATCACGTAAAGTAGCCGCCCGCTACGGCTAAGCCATTCCGTCAAACGTAAAGCTTTTGATAATTTTTAATCACAAAGGTCTTGAGACTGTACCGACCAAATTTGAAGTGGATCCGACAAAGTCCCTAGGAGGAGTTCGTTAAAGTATAGCGACAAAAAGTAAGTCTAAATCTATTGAAAAATTACACAAAAATCAAAATGGCCGTCTTCTGGTACATTTTAGAGCATGGTCCCAAGAGACTTATTTGTAAGTCTCTCTGAGATACATAATCCTACCAAGTTTCATACAGGTACCTCAAACGTAGCGCTGGGGCTGCTCTTTTGAAATATTGTAGGGGGCGCTATGGAGGCAATTTAAAACGGCCAAGCCAAACACCCATATAAAATATGTCCTCCCATTACCTATGACACATGTATAAAGTTCCATGAGTTTTTGAGCATCGCAAGCCACTGATCCATCAGCCTACTTTTTCATGGCGAATGAAGCGTTGCCGTGGCAACAGCGTTCAACGAAAACTCCCAATATTCATGATGGTGCATCATCAACGTGTTAAGACTATCTTTCCAAAATTTCAGACTGATCTGGTGAACTGGCTAGGAGGAGTAAATAAAAATATAAAATATGACATTTCCTTTTGCCAGTAGGTGGCACTATGAGTTATTGAAAATGTTTCAATTGAAATGTGCTAAGAGTTGAAGTAGCATCATGCATAAGAAATTTCGTGCAGATTGAATAATGTACCTTGGAGTTATAACAACTTATTTTTTCACGGTCAATGAGGCAAAATGGCCGCCCCGCCACGTCAAGGTTCTTTGATGAAAACTCTAGCTTTTGATAACTTTTCAACACAAAGGTCTTAAGAGCATCCTGACCAAATCTGAAGTTGATCGCATGAATTCTCTAGGAGGAGTTTGTTAAAATACAAAGGCTGAAAACATGAAAAATCACCAAAAAACTGAAATTGAGTGAAATACTGTAGCGCCCCCTATGGGTTGAATGGAATGAAAATTGCAGGGTATGTTCCACCATGCAATATGCACAAATACTGCAAATTTGGTGATTTTAGGATACACGGTTGAGAAGTTATGTGTATTGAAAAACAAGCCACGCCCCAAGAAGTTCATTGGTCCGTATCTTCTAAACGCTTTAAGATATCAACAAGCTTTTGATAGCTTCATGTGATCTTGATCCAATAACGATCCAAAGAAAATTTAGTAGCAATCGGACCAAGTGTGTAGGAAGAGTTCTCAAAAATGTGTTTTTCACAAAATTCAAGATGGCGGAAAATTTTTCCAGGCGGAGATTAAGGGTCTGAGAGGCTTTTTTGTAGAGCTAGTGGATCTGGACATGTGTGTAGAATTTCGGCTAAATTCGACATACTGGCCGAGGGGCGTCGCCGGTCCAACTTTGAGGGGGCGCTAGAGAGACATTTCTTTTCACACATATATGAAACCTATATCATACCTCTATCTTCACCAGGCCTGACAAGTCTACAAAATTTGGTGAGTTTTCATGCATGGCAAGTATCCCAAATATGCGCCCAAAGTACAAAAATAAAAATCTAAATAATAATAATAATAATAATTAAAGCTGCAAGCAGCATTGATCGGGCCCTCGCAACGTCACACACGTCGAGGGTACTGGCAGGACTCTGGTTGATGCGGCAATGCATTTCTGTGACCATCATACACTGCATGCACAAGTTAGATGATATTTCCTGCGTCGACCAGCAGCATAGCAAGACCATGATGCCAGGTCTTAAGCCTCAAATGTTTTGAGTGTACCTCCGATACAATCATAAATGTAAGCCTGTTAAGATCATTAAGAAAATGAACGTGTGAATGTGCTTCAGTATTTGTAACATAACAGACTGTCAGGTTACTGGGATGGAGTTCAACTCCCTGCAGTGTCCTACTGATTGTATTTGGACTTACATGAAAGTTAACAGAACAGCAGTGTCATTTGTTTTTACTTGAACACTTTAATTTGACACTGTTTTCATTTTAAGCTCTTCTGTAACTTTAGATTGTAGTGTGAAGCATTCATTGTAACATTTAACCTGATTCTCATGTAGAAGCTCTAGACAGATCATTTATACTAATGCCCACTGACATGGTTTGAAAAACACTGTTGATTACCTTTTGTTCTCCAAGCATCTTAGTTTGCACATATTTAGATCAGAGAAGTCTTTTTCTCATGTTGTGCCCACAAACCCTGTTTGGGCCGCTGTTATTATAGAATTCTGTTTACGTCCGTGGTTGCCAGTAGGTGGCGCTATGACTATGAGTTAATATTGGCATGCAGAAGTCCTAAAATCACGACAGCAATCAAGCATGTCAAGTTTGGGGCAGTTTTGACAAAGTAAGGTTGAGTTACAAAAGCTTGATGGATGATGGCAAATCATGTAAAATTGCCGCGACACCAAGTCCTAAGACTTTTTTTTAAGTCTACATGTGATACACCTGCTTACTTAATTTCATACATCTAGGTGAAACGTACTGCGAGGGCTGCATCGTAGAGATATTGTAGGGGGCGCTATCGAGCCGAGTTGCCACTCTAAAGCATTAAAATCACATCAGATAACTACATTCAGGATTTTAAATGTGTGTGACAAGTTTGATTTTGTTTTGAGTATTTTTAGCCCCTCAAAAACACCTTTGTTTTTCATGGCGAGGAATGCATCGCTACGGCAACGGCATTTCACGAAACAACAAGCTTTGAGTAACTTTTAATCACAAAGGTCTTTAGATTGTTCTGACCAAATTCGAAGTTGATCTGATTAGTTCCCTGGGAGAAGTTTGTTAAAGTAGAGCGCCTGGAAATTGCAAAAACGACACTAGAAATTCAGACTAAATTCAAAATGGCTGACTTCCGGTTGGGTTTAGGGCATGGCCCCAAGAGACTTTTATTTAAGTCCACATGTGATACATGTGCCTACCAAATTTTGTTAATCTATGTGAAACGTACTGCGAGGGCTGCTTCGTCGAAATTTTGTAGGGGGCGCTATTGAGCCAATTTAACACTCTGATTGAATAAAATCATATTATAGAACTACATTTTGGCCTTGTGATCTGTGTGTCAAGTTTGCTTGTGTTTCGAGCTTTTTTAACCTCTCCAAATGACCATCGTTTTTCACGGCGAAGACTGCGTTACCACGGCAACGGCGTTCGACGAAACATCAAAAGCTTAGAGAACTGGCATTATGAACTTCTTACATTTGTGTGGAACAAATTTGATGTTGATCTGATTTTCCAACTAAGAGAAACAAGCCAAAGTATAAAGACTTTAACTTACTGTTGCCAGTAGGTGGCGCTATGACTATGATTCAAAATTGGCTTGCAGATGTCTTCAGGCCTGGAGTTTAATCAAACATGTGAAATCTGGTAAAGATCTGATGATGCGGAGTCGAGTTACATCAGTTTATTCGTTCATGGCGAAGGATCGAAATTCGCAGAGCCGCCACGTCGCCACGCTTCGACAACTTCCTACAATTTTCACAATGAAGCATTATCAAGGTCTTAAGGCTTTTGTGACAAAATTTGAGAGGGATCCGATTAATCTGTGAGCAGTAGGGTGTCAAAGTACACAACCTACGACTTCCTGTTGCCACTAGGTGGCGCTATTACTATGATTCTAAATTGTCATATACATGTGTTCAGGGTCAGGATGTTATGACATATGAGAAATTTGGAGCAGATTAGGCAATGTACAGCCGAGTTACAACAACTTCCTGTTTCATGGCGAATGGTGTTTTTTTGCCGCCACGCCACGGACACATAGTTCGATAACTTTTTGATCTTTGAGTATCGTTTCACTGCCAAGTTCTCAAGAGCATACTGACCAAATCTGAAGGCAATCAGGTTTAATCTCTAGGAGGAGTTCGTTAAAGTACGGCGCCTTGAAATGGTCCAAAAACGTCATAAAATTCAAAATGGCCGACTTCCTGTTTGGTTTAGGATATACCTCCTTTTGACTTTTTTGTACGTCCCATCACGTTCCACATACCTACCAAATTTCATACAGCTAGGTGAAACCCAAAGTTGGGGCTACTCTGTAGGGGGCGCTATCGAGCCAAAATGTCATGCCGCAGCTGGACACCCCAATAATACTGGAATTTTCACCACGATTGAATTTTGTGCCAAATTTCAAAAGATTCCCAGTATCCCAAGCACCTCCTTTTTGCGATGAAACTGGTACGATAATAATAATAATAATAATAATAATAATAATAATAACAATAAGAATAATAATAAGAATAATAATACAAAACATTAGAATAACAATAGGTCCTCCGCTCCGACTACGTCGGTGCTCGGGCCCTAATAATAATAATAATAATAATAAAAAACATTAGAATAACAATAGGTCCTCCGCTCCGACTACGTCGGTGCTCGGGCCCTAATAAAAAACATTAGAATAACAATAGGTCCTCCGCTCCGACTACGTCGGTGCTCGGGCCCTAATAATACCCCATAGAATTTCAATAGGGCCTTCGCTGGCCCGACGTTGTCGGTGGCTCGGGCCCTAATAATACCCCATAGAATTTCAATAGGGCCTTCGCTAGCCCGACGTTGTCGGTGGCTCGGGCCCTAATAAAAACTCCTAGAAACTCAATAGGGCCTTCGCTGGCCCGACGTTGTCAGTGGCTCGGGCCCTAATAAAAACTCTTAGAAACTCAATAGGGCCTTCGCTGGCCCGACGTTGTCGGTGGCTCGGGCCCTAATAATTCTTTGAATTACAATAGGGCCTTCGCCCGACTTCGTCGGTGCTCGGGCCCTAAAAAGTAAAATATTACAGTGGTGACAAACAATGAGAAAGCAAAAGGCATGCGCTCAACCCAGTTTGTGAGGGATTGCGCAATCTGAGATGAGGCACATCTCGTCGCTGCCTCACCTCCTGTGCCTCCTCTCTGTTTGAACAGGACATGCGCAAATTCAGCAATTTGGATTATAAAAATGCTTGAAAGGATTGGAATCATACAGAAATGACATGTATAGCACAGATCAGTAGATAAATATTAATATTAATATTTATTTATAATTTTTTTTTTTACTTTTCATGATGACAGGTGAGGCTCTGCCTGCCTCCCCTGACCGCACATCCCTGAGCCGTGCCCCCCAGTTTGGTAACCACTGCATTAGTTCATGCTCTCTTTCACACTCAGCCTCCCTCCCTCTGTCTCTATTTTCACCCTTTTGTTTACACTCACATTCCCTCAGTGCTGGCAAACTACAGCACCCACTACAAAGTGTGACTACAGAGCTCAAGGCACCCTGCGTGACGTCTAAGCCCTGGTCTCCCTCCTTCAAGCACTCTTCTGCAGTTTCCAAGAAGAAGCAGAGAGATCCATGTTTAAACAGTGGAAAGAATACAAGTCAGTTAATGCAACCTCATTACGTAAATGCTCTCTGCTCTTATGAGCTCTGACCACAACTGTAAATGACACGATCAAACTATGGTCAATAGCGTGCAGTGGAACAGTGCTTACGTCCAACGTAACTGATTGCATTTGAGAGCACAACTGTGGTCCAATAGAGGGCAAGTAAAAGGCAACTGAAAGTTGAAACAACGAAGGAGAGGGAATGGTGCTTTGAATTGGAAAAGATTCCTTTTTTGGGGAGGGTTATCTGTATGTGCTTCCACAAAATAGACTCAACAAAAAGGTGTGCTCCAACAACTCACCTATGACACAGAAAGGCTTCCTGGCGAAGCGGATTCGTCCCTGCCATCCTCTGTAGCGACAGCAGCATCCTGCCGACCAGATACGGACGATGTATTCCAACCCAAACACTACAATCATCACAAACTCCTGTTCAAAAACACAGAAACAATAGTTGTTTTGCCAGCGTGTCAATGGTGGCAACAGAATATATTCATGTGGTTTTCCAGGCATCATACTGTATGTTAACCATTACAAATATATCATCAAACATTATTGTACATATCATTCATGCAATGTTTTCATCATTAAAATGGACGCCAGGTTGACAAAGTATTGTATCTGGTAATGACTGACATGTCGTTAATGCGCACACATTGAGCTCCCATTAGATAACAACTATACAATTTGTGAAACTGTAGCTACTTTCGCAGGTGCAACCATGTACAGTAAATGGTCGACTGAATAAAAAAAGAGACCTCTCCTTTCAGTAAGAGGCTATTTAGTCTTTTTAAAAGCATCTTTGCTCTTGTGCCCTCTCGTAGCTTGTTTAGCCCGTCTGACTTACTTTCTGGGGGTAACTTTGACTACATTTAGTGTTATTAGCACTAAAAGTTTCCAGTTTGAGGGCAGACACTTAAACAAAGGAGGCACTGACCTAGAAGTCTAGGTCTGCTCTCATTTATAGAGGAGTTTCTCTTCATAATACAAAATCAGTACTTAACATTGCCCCTATAATCTGCTAAATCCCAATTAGCATGTATCTCCTTGCACGGGACTCCCTAAAAACTGGGTATTTTTGCAGGGCTAAGAAGTGCACACTTCAGCGAATCTGTGACTGTCGCAGCCCTCAGCTTTTGGCTGATGGTTTTCCAGTTTCTTACCAGAATTAGGAGACAATAGGAGGAAAAGTCCTGATGAGCTGGGATGGTTGAGAACACAGAGAGGACCAGGCAGCTGAAGACCAAGACAAACCTGAACAGAGCAACAGAAAAACAAAAGGAAAGAATCGTAAATACAACAAAATTGGAATCTTTTAGAATTAGATCAATGGTCTGACCTCTGAAACAACCACACTGACCAGCAGATCAAATCTCAAACTGGTAACAAATATGCTGTTGATCATAGAAAAGTGCACTAAATGGAATCGTCCGCTGAATTTTCCTTTGTGACAAACTCTTGAACCCATTCTGGCACTGAAGTAAGAGCAGAACACGAACAACCTGGCAGCACACTCACAGAACCTATTTCCTCTCTGCAGTGAACCATGAGGCCGACTATTATTCAATTTTCCTGAGATATCAAGTTAATCATGCTTGTTTGTGTAACACGATTTGCAAGAAATAAGCAGTGAAACTGCGGCTATTGGAAAACAAGCAGAATCCAACCATTTCCACACTCCGAATGTCGCTCCCTCCGCCAGGAAACAGTAGCCTGCCATCTTCATAACCATAACATGTTTTTTTTCCATCACAAAAATCCTCCAAAAACACGTCATTGTCTGAAATAGCAGCATGGGGTTTAGAGTTACGGTGGCTCTTGATGCTAAACAGGGAGAGCACATCTGTGTTTTATCATCTGAGATCTCCTCTCAAGCCTGCTGGAGAAAGACCGGTTGACATGCTTTGTGAAGGCTTTTAGAGAACAGGCAGCTTTTTTTAAGTCATGTCCTGCTTCATGTTTGTACAATTACACATTAACTATTCAAACTGCAGAACATTCGCTAAGCTCTAACCTTTATGCATCTTGATTTGTGAAAAACTTTCAGTTAAAAACTTCACTTCCAGGGAACTGGTGTCACGATAGTATGAGCCAGCCTGATGTCCTAAAAATTACATTGCCATACAACAAAACTGCATTGTCAGATACTTTTAGAGGGAAAAGTATTTTTTCCTGGACAAATACTGGACAATCGACCAGAAGACCGCCGTTTGTATCTTGTGTAAAAACAAAAGCCGATGTTGACTTATTTTGATATTTTAATATCTGTAATTTAAATAATATAACGTAGTTATTTTTAGCCAAACAATGTTCTTTTACTAAAACATAAGCAAGTAGTTTTGTTGCGTTTTGTTTTGTTCGGTTTCAAATTGCAACAATTCAAAGTTGAAAGGAATTCTTTCAAGCTTGAAAATCTGGGGCCATCAGGATTTCATCCAGTGTTTGAAAGGCGCCTGTGTGAAAATGGTGGGTTTGCAGAGTAGGTCAGTGTCCCATAGCTTACAGTACAGGACTGTGCTGCTCTGACCCCCCCTTTGACATCCCGAGAGTCAAAATGGAGGTCAACATTTTCCACAGCCATGTGGATGGTTATGTCATTATTTCTCAACCCATACGTTCTTCTCTTGCTCCGTCATATGGCTGAGAGCTACTGAAGTTTCAGAGTGAAGCAAAAGCGTTAAGTATCAAAAGTTTGAGGTTTGCTCTGTTCACAAATACAGGATTTGAATAATGTGATTTTGATTGGAGGAAAACATCTAGTGACAAGCATTGTGGTGCTGTCATCTGAAAAGCAAGTCCCTTGTCACCGGCACACCTACGCCTCTCGCACTTACAAGGTTGTCAGACCTAAAATTACAGAGTGACAATCAACTCCCTTCATCCATAGCCAACCTTGTGCTATGATTTTGAATATATTTACTTTAAAAAGAGGGTAGAGAATAACTGAAAAGCACCCTGACAGCATCATTAAGCTCTCAACCAAGTTCACTAATTAATCCCACAAACTAGCGTTCTCAGCTGGCCTTGTGTGTCATCATTCCCTGCGCTCATAGGCAGCAGAATTAATCTGGAGTGTCTCGCTCTGCACTTCCAGCAGAGTGCTCGCTCTTAACCTTCCAAACAGCCACGGCTGAAAATTAAGCTGGTTTACACACACACATGCGCGCACACACACACACACACACACACACACACACACACACACACTTTCACAATAGCAACATGGAGACATCTGTCCTTCCACCTACTCATCCAGGCAATTACCTTTTCAAAATGCATCCTCCACCCTCCTCCAGTAGGGGTGGAGGATGCAGGGGGGGGGGGGGGGGGGGGGGGGATAAGTGCTACTCTGATTTGCATAATCTAATTCACTTATTTGACAAGAACAATGCATGGAGGCACTGTTACATTTAAATAAAGTGCCATCGATGCAATGCACGTAGCACTTCTAGACGTAGCTAATTTGCAGATCTTGTACCTGGTTAGGCTTTTAAGAAATAAAAAATATATTTAAATGAATTAAATTTGTTTGGAAAATGGGTTGTAGTTTTAAGACTAACGTTCTCACACAGCATCATTTCAAATTTGATTGGTGGATAAAAAATATATGGCAACTCTGTGTACAGAGGCAGATGGATATGGAGAAGTGGAACAGAGTTACAAATAGCATCTATTTATAAATATTATTTTGTAATAGAATATTTAAAGTTGTTTCCAGTTTCTAAATCTGCCTCATGTCTGAGAAAGGTAAATGCAACCTCTAAACCAACAGAAAGAGTGTAACATGTAAGGAAACACAACTCTGACAATCAAGTGCGGTTGAGTCTTAATTGGGTCACAGAGCACTAATAGATTAATAATGATGCAAAATCATATCTGATGGGGTTTCTTATGTCAGGTTGTTACAGAGGAAGATCTAACTTACATGACCTGCAGACTGATGCTGTCCATGGTCCTGAAACCAAATTCTCTGCTGGTTTTTGATTCATCATTAAGTATTGGTTTCACAGTACTCCTTCGTGGTATTTCATTTGGGTTATGTCTTTTTAGCTAATAGGTATCTTTTCCTATAACCCTGCCATTTAAACTGAGCTGTGCCTTGGTTTCAAACCACATTATAACTTACTTTTTTTACAAACAACACAAATAACTAAGTAGTATAAAATATATACCATACTTTGGTGTTTTGTGATACAAAATGAATCAAAGCAATGACAATGAGGGATATCTATCTAGATAATAATGAGAACAGATATTAAACAAATCAGAAACTATTACAAAACAAAAAAGATATTTAGTCATCTTGTAGAATTAGTCCTTAGCAGTGGCACATGTTCCAATCCAACCTGCAGCCCTTTCCTGTATGCTATCCATTTTTACTCCCCTTTTCCTATCTAAAAACTATCTAGCTAAACTACTTTACATCTATTTTAGAATAACATTTGTTAGTACTACTCATTCAGTGATAACAGTTGTACAGTGTCATCTGTAGGCCAAGATGGAAATTTCTAACTGTTGATGTTGTCAGGGTTATCTTATCTTTGGAAATGCATAACAGAAAACCATTGTTATAAACTAGGCAGGGAAGGTCAAACTAATAATAGTTGAATTATGGGAATTGTTGTATCCAGTGTTTGGCCCATATTAGTAACTTATAATCAGGATATCTTGGCCTGTGCTGCAACATTCCACATTACTACGAATTGTATTTAGGTGCAATACTACAATACTGGAGAACCCCTTTAATGGTTTGACTTATTGACTGTTTATAAAAATATAAAGAAATATAGTGAACAATGCCTCAAAAGATCCCCTGGGTGATGTTGTCCGATTAACAGTTCAAAACCCAAAGAGATTTAATGTTATAAATCCTCTGATCTTTTTTTCTAATGCTGAAGTTGACATTTGTGGTTTTAAATAAAATGTCTCAAAAACTATTGGAATACCACAACATTTGCAACAAACTTTGAAGCCACCCTTAGGATAAGTTGTAATCACTTTGAAGATCCCTTTACGATTTCAAAATTACGATTTGTCCAAATTGGTTTTATGACCAAATACCATCAAAACTGACATTCCCATCAGCCTTTGTGTGTATTGCTCTTCAGCATATAAGCATAAAACATTATAATTGCACATTATTAGCAATATATCATGCTGACTTTAGCATTTAGCACAAATCACAGCCCCACAGTGCAACTAGCAATGGCTGTAAAATCAGTCTTGCTTGTTGATTGTGTAATCCTTTAATAGACCTGCCCTGAAACATGAAAATGTTTTTTTTAACGTAATTAAAAAGTAGTAAAATGAGCATGTACTAATGTAAGGAACATAGAGTTTGTCTATGACCAATTCATTATATACAGGTCAGAGATCAATGCCTGTTGAGGGGGTCAGTGTACTTGCATGCTTTCAAATGCTGTTAATTATAAATAAAAATACAAAATAGTTCAAATTATCTAGAAGATAATGTGTTTTCTCTTTACAATTAAGCAACATGGTCATCAGAAGTTATCACTAGGTCCAAAGAGTAAAACATCATCCATAAAAACGTCAACATAATATCTATCCCACATTAGTCTGTCTGCCTCCCTTTACGATGACTGTGACCCAGAGAAATGATGCCCTTTCCTGTGAGGTAATGCAGTTACATTCCTCCACAGTCAGACATGCATTCCATCTCTCAAAGCATTCTTTACATTCAGTCTGAATGTAAAGAAATGGCGACAGGCCCTCTCAGTGTACTCAGCACATTTTAGAGGCTTACATGGTGGATGACTGGATTAAGAGACGAGTCAAACACTGTTAGATTGTTATCACTTTAAATACTGCTATTACATTATATGTCTTTACACTCTTTCAACACAGTCACACACATTAAGGACAAATGCACTAAATCTGCGAGACGGCATGTATGTGCATATTTTCTGTGCATCAGCCGCTACGTGTTATAAGCCACAGTGCTGACGGTGAGCTGGAGAAATGAGTGTGACTGTAAAGCTCAGATAGAACAATTTCCATAATGCACCTGGCTCTTTGAAAGGATGAAGCCAGGAATGCACTTCGTATTTTGTCAAGCTGTTGGGTGGGGGGTATTGTGTTTCTCCTTCCCTATTACGCTGATGTTATGCATCTCAGTCTGCAAGAGGGATTGAAAGAGAGAGCAGAATGAGCAGAATGTGTTCAGGAGATTAGACAAGTGCAAATGAACTTGCAAAGTTGGCTCAAAGAGGCACTGGGAGCAAGGATTTTCACGACATCTTACTATTGATACAATGAGGTGTTTAGGAAGAGTCCTGTGGGTTTGTTTGTTGGCGTGTGAAGCTTTCTGCTGTGCACAGTGTTTAAAAGAATATCACCATTTCGATAAGACAGGCAACACACAGCACAGTGGAAGTAATGCAAGCAGTGTCGGATCTATTGGTGAACTGTGCATCCACATAATAGAATGCATAGCACATGGATCTTCATACAGTTGCATTAAGAATAACAAACACACACACATATACAACTTGAATAATTCATATTTTCAATGACATCCTGTTTTTGCGGCAGGACTGCACTGTTTATGTTTGGGCAAAGGAAAGGAAGGAAGGTTTGAAATATTTGAAAAACCCATAACAGGCATCTTCTTGATTGCCACAATTTCCAATTACATTTGCTCTTCTCCTACTTTGTAAACAAAGAACTTCCTTTTCACGACATTTAAGTTTATCTTTTGTATGTGCACACAGACTGAACCTCCTGACTGACACTCCACGTTTTGGTAATTAAACACAGGGTTGCTACTTCCATTACATCCGTGATACTTGATGCTCTCAGCATCGCCACTTGGCAAAGTTTATCTCCTCTGACATGTTCTGAAAGACTACAGGGAGAGTTGGGCCGTGATAATAACATTAATTTGCTTTATTCTGCCTGAGGGTGCCACAAGCGTTGTGTTTCTAGAATTGAGAGCCTTCCCAGGATAGCTTAACATTGCAAAATATAAGCTTACTTTAGAATTAAGATAGAAGCTCTTGAAGCAAGCAAAAACTGTGCTCATAGCATATTCAACCTAAACGTACATATTTCACAGTTGAGTAGTGTTGTTAAACCTGCTGTTGTGTCAAACTTGTTAACCAACAGTTGCTTATTAACAAAACCAGCGGTTAAGGAGCCATCTGACGAATGTAGCGCACATTTTCTTTGACTTAGTTCTGTTTTTGGACTCAAATTTGGGGGAAATATCTCGCTCTTTAGGTGCTAATGCTCGACTGTGTTTACCAACTAGTTGCTAACTCACTTTCTGCTCTTTGGTGCTGAGCAGGTAGTGGAGGTATCTACTTTCCAGGAAACAGCTAGCTTAATATTAGCGCCTGTTTCTGCACGTTGCAGCAGTAGTCCCCTCTGTTCACACATACTTTAAATCAGGGAATCCCTGGATGTAATGTTTAAAGCACTATATGATTTAAGTAATGTTACAGAGCACATATTAAACAGTGCTGATTTATGACTTTTTCCGAACATTAGGTTTGACGAGACTGCGAATTTTTCTCAAGAGTTTGAGCTGACAGCTGGAAGCTTGTGTCAGCAGTTTACTTTCATTAGTAAAGTGTAGACCCCTCTCGCCCCAGCGTCACTTCGCTGTTCTGCTTTTAAATATTACAAAAATAATGTCATAGAAAATTTGGTTGATGCTTTAAATTGATACTTTATGAGCAATGACTGATACCAACATTTGTATAGACTGATGAAACAGTCCCAGGAAGTGCTGAGAGAACAGGATGAGTATGAAATGGTATATTGTTATGACATTAACATGATTGCAATGAATGACAGGGCGCTAATGGGGTCCTATGAAATGTCATGTTAAATGCGAGTACATTATGCAGACAGTTTTTCCTGCCTCAGCCTGCTGCTAGATGGACCTGTCAGCATCTTTTGTGCCCTTACATCCTCCTCCTCATCAAACATAAAAACCTTTGATGCTAGGTTCAAGAGGTTCACATTCTGCTGGCTTCAGGCGTGGATCCCCCTCATTCATTTACTTTATTCAACTTAATGTCCCCAATAATAGAGAAGGTAGCAAGGGCTGATTTTCAGGTCTTTATCAGTAATATAACAAGAGGCATCTGGAATTAAAGAGGCAGAAAATACACAATCACTAGTTCATTTTCATTTTCAGAAGTTTTACGATTCAGTTTGCAGTACAAATGCAGTATGTGTTTAAAGAAGTGTAACATTTGTATTTGTGCTCTTACTGACAAGATAATGACTATCTTAAAGTGGTACTTTAGGTTGAGACAAAAAGGCCCAGCGGAGCTTGCTTTCAAACATCAAATTTAAACAGATTACATATCACCAATCACATCATGTCCTGATGTCCCTGGGAAATACACAGGGACAATTTGTTCTCTTTCAGCATCTAGTATCTGTGGTGGAGTGGGACCTCTGCTCGCAGGAGGCCGCGGACCTCTCGCTCTTTTGTTGTTGTTTGAGCAACGAAGTCACGCGAAGAAAAATCAGCTGGATCCGGCTTACAATGAAAAAGTATTTATAATTCACAAATGTTAAAAGACAATTACAAACTGAATTACACTGTCGACAGTAAGGAATCGCGAAGCCGAGTTCAAAGACTCTCCCCCCCTACCAGCCTACAAACGCCAGTTCACAGTAAAGAGGATCGCCAAGAACTGAACAACATCTCTCCGAACAATGTTTTTATACCCAAAAGTCAGTAGTTTACTTTCAAAAGTCCATTATCAGCTTTCTGATTGGCTGGAATCTGATTGTCTCCTCCTGTCCTCGGACAATGCTCTCCATTGGTCTAAGTGATCCGCATAATGTCTGAATAGTGTCCTCTGGTCCGACCTGTCCTCCTTCTCATAAAACTGCATGTACCCGACCCCCATGTTTTCTTAGGGCTGTCTTCATCTACATCTCTGTTTGATCAATACATCTCCTTCCCCCACTGTTAACACCCCACATTCCTGAAGTCAGCTCACCAAACTCATCACATTATCATACAGTTGTTTTCGGATCTGAAAAGCCTGTCTCAAAGGTCTCTCTCTCTTTCCCTCAAAACATTCAGTAACTGTATTTTATAGTTTGATACATAAAATGATCATACTTTTATGATTTAACACTTTTCCAAACAAACATGTTATAACATTATATCCACCACTAGGAGTGATTATTAAACACACTAACATTGCTTTTTAACTTTAAATTCTTCACAATCTAGAAATATATTGCAACCGTAGACATTTAGTTTCAACCACAGAGGAACGCCCTGTGATGTTTATTTTGCTACAACTTTGATATCTGAATAATTACCCGAATATTGTCCTGGTTGGTGTTATATTATAAAACCAATTACTCCGTCATCTCACTTCATTTTCTGCTGAGCCCCAAAAAGATCATTAGTGCAAAAAGCAGATGGACAGGGTCCATCATCTTGTAATGTTTCCCCCTCACAGCAGCACTGGAGATAGAGTTAGCTACACACAGCAGTGATATTACAGATCAACTCCCAAAAAAGAAACAAAACAAGAGGAGCCTGTGTAAGGACACGCACAAACTCCTCTGCTGTGTATTGATGTTCTATTACAAAAACAGAATGTGAAGGCCCTATGAGTAATAAAGCCACAGAGACCACCCACAGTGCACAGCTATCTATATATAAGTGTATAATGAGAAGTTAAGGGCCTTTAACACGCTTCGTAGAAAAGGAGGGAAATACATCTGGATAAAACCACAAGTGTGCAAACCCGTAAAGCAGCGTCACTCCAGTTTAATACGTCCTGTTCTCTCATGTTGAAGCACATAAAGAGGCTGTGTAAATTAAAACTCCATCAGCAGAGCTGTAGGAGGACTTGTAATGGAAAGTGAAGGGGAGGAAGTGAACAATTCTGACTTGATGCAAATGAGCCAGACCCTGATTGTGTGGCTTTTCACTGTTCATGACACAATACATTTTTGATTATGGTTAAGTGTATCTTATTTCAAAGGTATAATATTTAACATTTCCACATTAAAATGTCTGAAAACAACTAGACCCACGTTATATATTTTCGTTAACTAACTTCTGGGGAAACACCAGATGATACGTCACAAAGTAAATCATACAATGTCACAGAGCAGCATAATTTTTTCCATTCATTTTTATTTTCCAACACAGTAATAATTTAATATCTATCCAGCTTACTACGATGTGCTACAATGACAAGTGGCTCCAGCCACTAAGACTACGGAGCCTCCTTTTAAATTTCATTACCTTCATAAGTACAGGTGCAGCTCACAGTCCTCAAAAACAAATACATTACATAATATATTACCTCGTCTGTGAACATGATTTCTGCCTTAATCCCGTCAGATAGATTTTCATCAGCAATGGTGGTTGTCTAACAATAAAAAACTTTCATGATCCCATGCTACCGAGTGACCCTTAGTGGAAGAAATTATATACTTTGAGTTTAAATTACAGTAGACCACAAATAAAGTAGTAAATTGCAGTAAATTTGTTGAACAGTTTGTCTCAAACTGTTATTAATGATCATTTTCATATTTTTTCTATTCATTTTTTAGTCTATGAAATGTCAAGATGCCTTACAAGTTTCCAGAGCTTGTGGTGACATCTTCAAAAATAAAAAACTGAAAAAAGCCTACTTGAGAAGCTAGAACCTGTACATTTTCAGCATTTTTGCTTAATAGATGGCTTACACAATCAATTATCAAAATAGCTCTTCATTTGACAAAATGAATAAGTTTGATCACTTTACTGTAATTTTGACAGTTTGGACTTCTGTCTAAAACTAACATGTGATGTGATGTTGTTTACACCCACTTCAAAGAGCCACTTGTTTTTGCACAGACACACTTTCACATCTGGGGTCTAACCAGAACACATTTCAGAGTCGCAGACCTCCTCCTACCAGACAGATACCCATCTGGTAACTTGGCAACTCCAAATCACTGTGAATATTTCATGTACAGTCATGTGCTGGACTGAAACAGAGATAACAGGTACTTGATGGGCAGCATCTTGCAACAGTGTTTGGCAACATGCTAGAACTGATGTAATTATCTTGTCACAGCACTCATGTAGAGAGTTTACAGTGGTTGCTGTGTGTCACAGAGTGTCAGTGGTGTTGTCATTTTGTTTCATTAGGTGAGTGTCCATCCACCTATTTTTAAGCATATTTTCAATTTGAGCTTGAAAAAACTTAAGTGGTAACGTAATTCTAATTCATAATTCTAAAAATATCTTGAAAAATATCTTGAAAAAAAAAGTTTGTATGCTTTACCGAGGTTTAAAAGTCGGTGTATCTATAAAAGCAAAATGCAACAAAGTGCAATGTAAACAGAATTAGCAAATAAATGTTGACGCACATGAAACATGTGACCTTAACTTCCACTGAAGTTTCCTCATTGCTCAACAGAGATCTGTCCCTCCTCACATCATTACATGAAACAGGAGTTTTCTACATTGTTTTTCACCTTTTGAGGTCCGACTGAAGCTCTTTTAATTAAATCATCTTATTGTGCCATCTTCTTCTAAGCTAAAATAGTTTATTTTGATTGGAGAATTGGCGCCACCTATTTCTTATCCCGATGAACCAACTCCTAATAGCCGCATAACGGTAGTGAACCGAAACAAGCTTTCTTTCGCATCATCTTTTGCAGATTTTCACTAAATTTGGTTCATTTTTGCGATACATTTGGATGGAAACCGGGTTACTGTCTCACTGTGTATCAATAAGGGCTTTTTGATAAATTCTGGTCTTTCATTACTCAGCTTCAGAAGAATTACAATCAAGAAAACCCATCTCCAATTAAGACTGATGTGACAGCAAGTCCTCAGATTCCTCACTACTTTAATTTGAGTATCTCACACACACTGATCCCATTAGCCCCGTTATGGGAGAGGATATTATCCAGAGCAATCATTCTCAGGAATTGATCTGTGTCATTTGCAAGCTTATTGATCCTTTTCCACAGTTGAAAGTGTCCACAGTGACTTTCTCGTACAGTCTCATGTGTTTAGTCAAGTAGCGTCCCACTTCTCAGAGACTCTCTCCATCGATCAACATTGAAGAAAATTGTCTACTTTCGCCAGCCAGTGACGGGTCAATACTTGGACCTTAGGGCTCCACTTCTATCTCCACTCTCACTCTAGACAAACAAGTATAAATGGTGCCAGGTGATGGGATAATGAGGCACCCAGACATAGACTCACCGAGGTCGAGGCGTGGCAGAGACACACAGAGCTCTCATTGTCACACCATAATAAGAGGCGTAAATGGAATAGGAGTGAAGCGGTGTCCTGGACTAACCCCACAGAGATTAGAAAACGAATGCCTTTATGCAAGACATAAAGGTATCACCTGCCCAGATGGCGCTCAGGCCAAAAGCCCCTGGAACCACCACACCCACGCTCCCCTGTGGTGTGCATAGCCACCTACCCAAAGGTCAAATCCATAGATAAATACACCTACTGTATGTGTGGAAGATGAATCAGCAAAGGGAGAAAAACAAAGTTAGAGGCTTC
This sequence comes from Cebidichthys violaceus, assembly GCF_023349555.1. Taxonomy (NCBI): domain Eukaryota; kingdom Metazoa; phylum Chordata; class Actinopteri; order Perciformes; family Stichaeidae; genus Cebidichthys; species Cebidichthys violaceus. Next base: position 393,089 of record NW_027176967.1, read on the forward strand.
AATTCATTTAGCTCAGCTGCAGCGGAAAACAAGAATCTCAAAAGGTCAGCAGAGTTTAGATCGAGAGTTGCAACAGAACTGTGCAGCACTAAAATGAAGGCGATAGGAAAGACAAATTGACACTGTGCTTCAAACTTTATGGCTTTAAACTAGATAAAAAAACACTCTTTAAAAAAGAGTCAGGACCCGCTCTGGAGGGTGAACCACCACACACATTACTTTCATTTGAATAAGGAGAAGAACAGCAGAGCCAAGTGCTGTGAAGCAAATTTATTCACTGTGATATCTGCTCAGGCAAACCCCTGTGACCTCAAAATAGCAAGGACCCCATTAATCAACAATACAAGAGTGAGCCAGTCGATGAGCTGATGTCTAGCATCCATCTCCATGCAGTCTAAAATTGGGTGATAACGAAGGAGGATGGGGCTGATGGCTGAAAACATTAAAATAGCCTGAGCTGCTGTTCTAGCAAGTTTTAATCAAAATCACAGTGGTGTCACACGTGTGTCGGCATCGGAAATATGAAACTGACCGGCCGGTCATATTATCAGATTTTTTTGCCAGTCACATTTACACACATGTGTCGCCACAACATGGCACACAGCTGCACTGCCAGTAATGTCACAGCCACACACACACACACACACACACACACACACACACACACACACACACACACAATTTTTGACAGTTCACACCAATTGGTGAATCTCTGCTTTTCAAAAAGAAAAACACACTACAGTGCATATCAATTCATTGCATCTACATATAACCATAATGGCATTAAATACCCTCAGTACAGTTTGTACAGTTTTTGAGCATAAACATGTCAGTAAGGAGAGGGAAAAAACAGCTTGAAGGCAAGCTGTGATGGTCTGTGAAAACCTCAAGATTCATTCAAAAGGCCAAACACACCAGTGTTTCCCAGTGGAGCAGAAAACCTTGACCCAAAAAAAAAAGGTTCAGTGGTGCCGATGGGGTTGCAGACAAAATGGCTATCAGAGAAGCAGGAGTTGAAAGTAGGGTTAAAATGGATGAATAACAATCATGATAGAGAGATATGATGGAGTAAAAAAGGCACAGAAGGGTGGAAAGTGTTTTCTCCATTTCTAAATCAAATGCTGGGCTTTTATTTTTGGTTTATTGGGCCTAAACTCAAATCTGACATTCTGGCTATACATTAAAAGAATAATCTTCCTCTGTGTTGGAGTGCAAACCATATCTGTCAAGAGACAGATTTGTCTTGCACATGTCTGATGATAGAATGTCTCATAACCTGCCCAGGGATGGAACACATATTTCAGCTGTTTAAACCCGTTTCAGAGAAATACTACCACTTAAATTCCATTCAGTTCTTCAGTGGTAGTCAAGGAGTACAATCATTAGAGATGTGATAATGCTGTGATAAATGATCTCTGGATGACATGACAAATGACCTGCAAGGGAGCAATAATGACTTTACAGAGAAGCCATAACCTCAACATTGATAAGATAACATATCAAAATGCAGAGGAATACAAGGAGAACATTGCAACGAGACCTTAATGATTCTCAGCAGATATCTGATCAAACAAGGAAAATTATTGAGTGTCAGCATCTCTAATGGCAGCTGCAATAAACCAGAGATTCTTTTGACATGAATTATCCCGTGTATGAATAAAAGCAGTTTTCTTCTTAGATTTTTTCCAGCAAAGGATCAACATGATTGGAAATAGTTACATTTTTTTCTACATTTACCACATTTTGTATTAAAACCATTCACATAATCTGGATTCAGTGCGTTTTCCTCCATGTGAGTGAATGAGAACAAAACCATTGCTCTAGCGTCACATCTGAGATTGTGGCGATAGTGTCACATAAGATTTTCTGAACATAGACTCACAGAAGTATGATCCCTGATCCAGTTTGTGTGAAACATACCTGCCAGGCATGTCTGCAGACCCCAGCGTGTAGACAGTTCAATAGAAACAACCATTTACATGTATGGTATTTATAATCCCATCTTTTATATTTCTATTCTAAAATAGATGCTGGGCGGGCTTTTTGGTGGAGCATCTGTGGCTAAAAAAAGTTTGTTTAAGTAAATATACAAGGATATGTCAAACTTCTGTTTTGGAAAGAAAGTAAAAGGAACTAGTAAATGCATTTCCTGCTGAAAATGCGTTGGAATGCTGAAAGCTGAAATGAATTGCAAAAACATTGTTGAAAATACAGAAATGAGAGACTACCTGTCTGAAAAATGTTGAAGCCCGAAAGCATTTAAACTGCACTGCTGAAAACCCTTCTAGTTGAAATGTCTAACTATGGTGTCTGTAGCTGAAAGTATGAGAAAGAAGGCTTTGAAAGTTGAAGAAGTTTAACAGGATTTGAAGATTTTCTCCATAGATATCCCATTCAAAACAAATTGCAAAAAGCTCAATAATTCAAAAAGTTTAAAGATTACAAATATGAAAAATATCACCCCTCTCCTGAAAAAGCTGAATATTTTGATATTCGAACAGCTTCTGTTGCTTAAAAAATGTCAGCAGTAGTGATATTTGTAGTAGTAGAAATTGTAGTTGTAGTAGTATTATTAGTAGTAGAAGTATTAGTAATTAGAAGAAGCAGTATAAGTAGAAGTATCAGTAGTCGTAGTAATAGCTGTAGTAGTGGTCGTAGTATTTAATATAACAGTAGTAATAGTAGAAAAAGTAGTAATAGTAATGGCAGTATTTGAAGTGATAGCAGTAGTATTAGTACTAGTAGCAATCATACTAATAGCTGTAGTAGTATTGGTACTGGTAGTAGCATGAATAGCAGCAGTAGTGGTAGCAGAGAGAGAGCCAGAGGGAGAGAGGGAGAGACAGAAAGAAAGACAGAGAGAGAAACACAGAATGACAGGAAGACAGAGATAGAGAGACTGAATGAATGAGTGTGAGAGAGTGAGAAAGGCAGACCGACAATTAGATGGACTGAGTGTGTGGGAGAGAGAGACAGGCAGACAGACAGTTAGATGGACTGAGTGTGTGGGAGGGAGAGAGAGACAGACAGACAGACAGAGAGTTATATGTACTGAGTGAGTGGGAGAAAGAGACAGGCAGACAGACCGTCAGATGGACTGACTGTGTGGGAGAGAGAGACAGGCAGACAGACAGTTATATGAACTGAGTGAGTGAGTGAGACACTCAGTTCATATAACTGTCTGTTTGCCTGTCTCACTCACTCACTCAGTTCATATAACTGTCTGTTTGCCTGAGTGAGACAGGCAGACAGACAGTTATATGCACTGAGTGAGTGAGACAGGTGGACAGACAGTCATCTAGATTGAGTGAGAAGAGCAGACAGACAGTTATATGTACCGAGTGAGTGGGAGAGAGAGACAGGCAGACAGACAGTCAGATGGAATGACTGTGTGGGAGAGAGAGACAGGCAGACAGACAGTCAGATGGACTGACTGTGTGGGAGAGAGAGACAGGCAGACAGACAGTTACATTGACTGAGTGATTTGGAGAGAGAGACAGGCAGACAGACAGTCAGATGGACTGAGTGTGTGGGAGAGAGAGAGACAGGCAGACAGACAGTTATATGAACTGAGTGAGTGAGACAGGCAGACAGACAGTTAAATGTACTGAGTGAGTGAGTGAGACAGGTGGACAGACAGTCAGATGGACTGACTGTGCGGGAGAGAGAGACAGGCAGACAGACAGTTACATTGACTGAGTGATTTGGAGAGAGAGACAGGCAGACAGACAGTTATATGGAGTGAGTGAGTGAGTGAGTGAGTGAGACAGGCAGACAAACAGTTATATGTACTGAGTGTGTAGAGAGAGACAGACAGACAGAGAAAGGGAGAGAGAGTGTGTGTGTGTGTGTGTGTGTGTGTGTCATTGGTCCCCATGGTGACGACGCAGCAGTTGGAGAGTCTGTGAGTCTGTGTGTTTATAAACATTAGTAATTAGCTCAAGCACGAACACCTGTGAGCCTGCCGCCTTTTCATGAGAAAAAAACTGGAAAACACCTGTCAAACAAAACCAAAAAACCCCCATAACCATAGCCCCTATTGCTCCGATATTAAGACTGGAGCGCAGGGATGACGTGAAGAACATATCATGCGAATATTGGATCTGTAGCGTAAAAAAAAGTGGCTTTAATGACGATTTAGAAATGGGGTACGTGTCTGTGCAAGACTTTTTTGAAGTACGTTTTAACATTGGGGTCTATGGAGGAGAAAGTTGGTTTTCTTCTCAAGTAAAGGCTTTTGTGCCAAAAGTGTAAATCTGTGAGATTCCACAGTCATATGTCTACGACAAGGACAAGATTAGCTACGTTTCCATCCAAAAATTATGCATGTAGAGTGAAAATTGAGGAGTCAGTCGCAAAAGACATATTTTTTTCACAGGAATCTCAAGCTTCTCTTCACTCAAGCGGTGACATCACGCACTCTAAGCTGCGCAATACACACCCATTATAAAAGCAGAAAAGGACTGAAAAACACATAAAAGCAAAATTGCTACAGCTCAAAAAGTATAAAAGATATCAAAATGATTATAACATACAATCATTGATCAGGGTTTTCTCAATATTTGAAAGTTTAAATGGTGTCTGTAGCTGAAAGTATGAGGAAGTAGAATGATCTGAAAGTTGCAAAAGTTTAAGAGGATTTGAAAAGTTTCTCCATAGACATCCCATTCAAAAAAAAATTGCAAAAAGCTTAATAATTAAAAAAGTTTAAATATTAGAAACATAAAAAGACATAGCACCCCTCTCCTGAAAAAGCTGAACATTTTCATATATGAACGGTTTCTGTAGCTTAAGAAATGTGGAAGTTATTAAGTGCCAAAATACGTACTGAAGAAATAGTTGAAGAATAAAGATTAGGATAACAATACTTGGAATGCTGAATCAGCATTCCAACAATTAAAAGGATTCCAAAAGTTAAATAAAAAAGAGCAACAATCACAGATTATTCACTTTCTCTGTTACTCAAGTGCAACACAAACATTTCACATCACCTAAGAGTCATGTCATTAGGTGCCCATCACCTGACGGCCGTATCACAAACACACGGTGGAGACAAAAGTCTGCACAAAACAGAATGTTTCGATTTGGAGAACGAAGGTAATATAATTGCTGCTTTTCTTAAAGGTTAATGTGCGTTGATGCTGGAAAATTGGACATTGGCGGTGATGTGCCTCAACACGCAATGATGCACATCAAGATGCTGCTGGTGTGCATAAATACATGACCAAGAGTTAACAGCTACAGCCTGTGAGCCTGCAGAGCTTGTGAGGTTTTATTTTGCTGACCTCTCTGCGACTGTAATTTTGTACTGCGATGTATATATTTTCATTATACTTATTTTACTCTACTACGTGACAAAAACACAATTGCCAAATAATTCAACTTCTGCTGTCAATTAAAGGACTCTGTGTGTGTGTTTTTTATTTTTTTTAAATCAAAAAATAAAAATAAATAAAGGACTCTGTGTGTGTGTGTGTGTGTGTGTGTGTGTGTATGTGTGTGTGTGTGTGTGTGTGTGTGTGTGTGTGAGTGAGAGGGTTTGATCAGTTATTATAGAGTACATTAAAACATGTGAATCTTAAGTTTCCACAGTTTTGTATTATACATACACAAACGTGTATGCGTCATGTACAGCAGAAAAAAAGCATTGCTATATTGACAGGTTGATATACAAACAAATTTAGAACATATTTGCTGGCTGTGCAAATGGACTGATGGTGTCGGTACAAAAGAAACATCAGTACATAAAGTGCTGCTGAAGAAAACACAACGTCTATTGCATCTAAGCTGACTGAAGACGAAATGACACGGCTTCAACTTTTGCCTTACATTTGTTGTTTTGTCAACAGTAGCACAATCAGCTACCTTTTGTTTAGTTATGATGATTTACACCAATTCCTACAACAAACAAGATCTACACACGCACAGTCATCCAAACACTTGTATCACAGACATGCGGTGTCTATTAAGTGGGTGGTTGGAAACTACAAATCAGCACATTTCCACCCACGTCACTGTCAACATTTATTTTTCTCTTTATATTTAGCTGCATGATAAAACACAATTACTGAACAAAGCTCCCAACAAGGGACTTGGGAGTGTTTTCTATATACTGTACTATAGTTCTCTCATCATTTCATTACATTGTGTGGGTCCTTGTAAATTGTATGCGTAGGCTCTTTCAATATAATTCACTGCAGAAGAAGAAAGACATCTACACAATGGCTTTCTAAAGCATATTCAGCGCCGAGCTATAATATCAGGCTCGGGTTTTACATTATTATGTTGCAAAATGATGAGATTGAGACCCAGCCCCTGGTTCGTCCCTTTGCTCTTGGTTCATAAAGATGAATGCAAATGTGAATAAAAGCAATTACAACAAACAACTTCTGAAAAAGATAAATAGGCAGAGACAACAAAGAGGAGTGAGGCTGCAGTGAAGTGATGACACGTGTATTCTCAGTGTCTGATGCACACCTTCCCGCCATCACAAACCTCCAGCATCATCGCTACACAAAGGTGGAGGGCAGACATTGTTAAAGAGGACTATTTGCTCTGCTAATTTAGTTACAACAACAACATGCAATGTGGTTTTCAGCACCTTTCTACCTCTTGCACCATTGAGACGAAGAGAAGGATGACAAATGATTGATGGGAGTCTAACTCATCCCTGACGCTGCTCTATTGATCTCTCTGGCTCGACTGACAGCAGATATTACGACCAAGAAAACACATGCACCTGATTGCATGCCACCACTCATGGGAAAATTATTTTCTGCGGAGTCCTGTGGAAAAGCAGTACACTTCCTGTTCAGTCACAGAGTGGTGAACAGCACATTCTTTGGCGGGTGCTCAGTGTCTCTGTTAAAGGGATTTGTTACGCTGCTTTTACAGAGTGGGTACGCTTCAGACCAATGCGTGCGACTGAGAGAGCTGCTCAGTTTTTACGAAAACAATAATTGAGGTGCAATATAATCTCACTCACTGTTTTCTGGAAAAACTGTTGACTTTTCTGTTAAAGGTAATTTGAACTTCAAGCCACCGTAGCATAACACAGGAATCAGAAATCCAAAACAGAAATCAATTAGCAAATTAAAAGGCATTCCAATATTTCAGAGTGACAGGAAAGACACAGCAAGACATTTTCTGATGTAAGATTGGTTTTCAATAGCCATGCTTGTTTTTCAAATGAGTGGCATTCACAGGGTCAGGAAGATAAAACACACTAGATACACAAATAATAGAGCCGGATGGCTGTTTATCTTACAGTAACGATAACAACCTTGCTGTAAATTACAACCGGGCTCAAGCCGTGGCCATGATGGGAGACAGCCTGAGGAAGCCAAATGGAAAGATGATATAAATCTGAGATGCTAAATCTATTCACTTTAGAATGCACAAGTTGGAAATTATGAGAAGTTTTCTGGTTAAAGGGTGTGGGGAGGATGAGGTCAGAGATGGAGGTATTTTCCATCCATTAGAGGCGTAGCATGAGATACACACATAATTCACTTTCCACATCTTCACCTAATTAAGTAATCGCATCATAATTGAGTGAGCTCTGGCTGGATGTTTCACGTCAGTGAGAAGTAATCAAACCCCGAAAGCTAAGCAAATATTTTCTCCCTTTAACACACACACACACACACACACACACACACACACACACACACACACACACACACACACACACACAAACAGGGAGCTAAATCTTGTGTTCTAAAATTATATGAATGATCACAGCTGATGCAACCAAATTAACCCTTTTCAAACTAATTTTGGTAGACGTTAGCTTCTCAGCTGAAGTATTTTTAAAAGCCAAAAATTTGAATTAATGTGTGGTGTGGGTGTTACTGGCTTTGGCAGCTGCTGTGGCTAGCATTGCAAATTCTTAGTGAAATTGATATGTTCATAAAATGTCCATAAAATACTGATAAGACTAGAAAACAGGAGCCACAAAAGCATACTGGTAAGATGGGAAAGACAGACACAGGTGTGAAAAAACATGTTCACATTCAGACATTAAATTCACAAAAGCGATTGACATTAACCATGGGACCAAAAAGATTCAAGTCAGAGAAGTATAGCAGCAATTCGAGATTTATGTTTTTCGTGAGTGACATATGTTGGACTTCACCTTATACTGAAAATCTAGTCTACAGCTTAGTTCGAAAAAGGTCACCAAGCCCTTCAGTGACAAAGAAGACTCTCTGCTGGCTTTAGTGGATCTTCCAGGGCTCTGCAGAGATGAACCATTATTGAGAAGGCAACCGTCTTCTTCATCTTCTATCATTTGAGGCCTTATCCAAACGGATACAGATGGGTGACAAATTAAAACCAACATAAAGTGTCATTGTGAGGTGCACAATCTAACAATCTGCTTCTTGCAACCACATTTGCATTGACTCAAAATGACATTGATGGGACAAATGCATCAAGTCCCTACTAATTAGCTGTAAATGAAATGAAAAGAACACAATGTCAGACAAAATGAAATGGCATTTCAATCTCATTTGAACATTTGTCACATTTGCTATAACAAATGATGCAGTGGTTATTGTTGGGAGGGCAGTCTTGGTAGGTATTTATTTTGAGAGGATAATGATTTGAAGCCTCTGGTGATTATCCAAACTGTAAATGTAAAGAACAAGGTCTTTAAAAAAAAAAATTGGTTTCCAAAGAACATGCGTAGAGAAGCACATGTAATGTTTGTTCTGCTCGATTCTCTGTCCACAGTAAGTTGTAGGGCTGCACAAGATTATTATGATGAATAATTGTATCATGATTATTTATCATTTTTATTCATTGATTTTAGGGACAAATTATTTTCATTGCATTTTCACTTGTTGTGCTACATTCCTGATATTGTACAATTTTATGCATCAAAATAAGATATATTCACAGTACATCTCCTGGAAGTAAAATAAATTCATACCAATATGTTTTACCCAGTATATTATTAACAAAGCACTGCTTTCACTTTCCTGTTGTGCTACATTCCTGACAAAAATAAGACTTAAAATACCTAAATTTAGCTGAATTCATTGCATTTTTGTTTTGCCCGTAAAATATACAATACATAATTCTTCTACTCTGGACTGCGGCCCCAGCATTCAGGGAACACCTGCCACCGTAAGGTGTGCGTACTGTACTGTTAGTTTAGGAAGTGCTTGATTTGATATGAACCGGAGTTTGCTATAAGTGGAGCACGCACTTTACATCAATATCATAGTCGATTATGTTGAATTAATTGTGTGAAGCCAAAATCGTGATCGCAATTAACGTTTGCTCTAATAAATTGGAGATTTTCGTATATATTTGTTTTTATTTTATTTTTGAGGTTTTTTCAACCTCCGTCTCTGTTTAGCTCAGAGTCTGGTCAGTTTGGTCTCTTATTATCCTTGAAGCTGAACAAAGTGCTTGGTTCCACAAAACCATAGAAGGGAAATGTCCTCAGTGTGATTAAACTAATCACGACCAAAGAAGGTAAAAAGTACAAAGAGGACGCAGAGTGTACATGAATGTATAACAAGCTGTATTTGGGAGAAGGCTGCCCAGCAGAGAGACATTTCGAGCAGCAACAGAGAGGAATTCAACAATGGCAGTGGAAAAAAATTGTGCAATCACCAAGGCTGCATAGCTTAATGCATAATACTATATTTGAAAATGATTCAGTGGTACAGAATGGCCTACAGTTCTTTGTCCCTGTGACAATGACATTCTTGTTTCCATCTCCTGCATCATTGAATTTAAATCAAGAATCAGACATCCATTCATCTAGTCTCTCAGTTTCAAAGCCAAACAGCCCTCAAAGCAGACATTTGACAACAATGTTCACTAATAGACATATTTGCAGAAGAACAATACAAATAATAAGCCTTTTTAACCCCCAGTCTGGATGGGCAGTAATGCAACAGGTACAAAAGGTACATACCGATTTCTTTTCATCAATTTCACTTTCAGAGGTATCAGACATAAAACAAAAAAATCAGTTTGTGAATAAAACAATTAGCAACGATTGCTTTCAGCAAACAGAGAGCAATAAAGTTGTGCGTTCGTGCAAAGCCGGCACCAATAATAATAAAGTAGATAGAACAAATAGATTGGCCTACAGTGCGTTGACTTATCTGAGGGGACACATGCTGTGTTATTTCAAGGTGGATATAGATTTTCACAACACCAGAATGCCGAAACAAACAGCACGGAGAGTTGATTAAATATCTCATCTTTTAAATAAAATCCTGTCTAGCTGGCTGTGAGTTCAACGTTATTCTCTGTTGCATTACTCATGTTAAAAATCACTTTTTATCTTTATTCCAGTTTAGCTGTTAAATGGAGTCTGTTTCAAACGATCAATTTAAATCTATACCAGTTGACACACATTTGCACATTATTGTCCTTCCATCTGATTTTCATAGCATGAATGCCGTTTTCTTTTCTTTGACCTTTTACTACAGCAGGTGCTAAAGCACCTGTATCCAACTGGTGGCTCCTTGGCTCGGGCCTTGTGGCAGTTCAGCTACTTCACACTACAGTACAAGTGCAGGAGAGTTTACATCTGGAAGCCTTTGCTTCACAATCTCATTATCAAACTAGAAAATTTCGCAAGAAATTTTGACAGTGTGGCTTCTACTGCCCGAAGACGTCGCAATATATACATAAACGCTGATGTTACCGGCAATATCGTTGAGGTTCGATTGAGATAATGCTTCTCTCTTTTCTGCATTTTAGATTCATACTCTTGAAAAAGTTAAACCAAGTTAAAGCTGACGCTTTTATTTTGAAAACTTACCGGATGCTCTATCCCTTATCGGTGTCTGACTTCCTGCCTGGGTCGATCTGCTCTGTGTTAATTGACGCGATAAACCCGAGCCTTGGGCTCTCGCGCACCCTTCATTGAGGCAGAGTAGTGTTTGCCTCCCCTTAATGTCAGATCAGCAACACTAAATATGTTCTACACAGACGTGAAATACAGTACCTATTATATGGAAAGAAAGGACATATAATAAAAGTGTCTACAAATATTACAGTGTGTGCAGGAATGAGACAGCAAAAGGCACGCGCTCAACCCAGTTAGTGAGGGATTCACAGTCTGAGGTGAGGAACAGCTGGTCACTGCCTCACCTCACTGTCTCCTCTCTGTTTGAACAGGACATGCGCTAATTCAGAGATTTTGATTAAAAAAATGTTTGGAATAATACAGAAATTACAGTTATAGCGCAGATCAGTAGAGAAATATTAATATTTATTTTATTTTAGCATTATTTGTTTTTTACATTTCATCATCACACCCTGACCACACGTCCCTGCGTAGAGCTCTGGGTGAACACAGATGGCTACAGTTTGTACTTCCTGATTCAACAACAACAGGACGTCAGTGATGACAGGAGGAACATCGCGCCAACTGCGTCGCTTCAAACGCGTCGCCCCAAAACGCCCCAAACGCGTCGCTTCAAACGCGTCGCTTCAAACGCCCCAAACGCGTCGCTCCAAACGCCCCAAACGCGTCGCTTCAAACGCGTCGCTTCAAACGCCCTAAACGCGTCGCTCCAAACGCGTCGCTCCAAACGCCCCAAACGCGCCGCCCCAAACGAACACCCTGGTATGTTTTTTATGTTCATAGTGTTATAAATGTGAGCGCCAGCGCAAGTTACAAAACTGGTACTGTCTGCTTTCTTTGACAAATTTCTTTTCTGATTTAACATGGGGCCTAATGGAGCAGTCGGTTGGAGTTCATGTCGCTCCACGGCTGTTTGAGCCAAATGTGTAAGTCCGTTGGATTCCATAGACACTTTGTTGCAACCAGCACAACATTTCCAAGCTTTTTGGCCAAAAATGGTGTATAAAGAGTAAAAATTGTGGGAATGGGAGCAATTTGTTTGGAAAAATCACAGAACATTTTCCTGCTCTGCTTCACTCTGACCGTGATGTCATCACTCTAGCACTTAACGAGCTGCGCAATACACACCCATTATAAAATCTCAAACAGACCCAAAGTTTTGCTGAAACTAAATCGGTGACTTCATGAAAACTATGCTAGCTAGCAAAATGTCCATTTGGCTCAATAACGTCCATCAATTTGTCTACGTTTTAAACTTTGAATCATGTTTCTACGTTAAAGTATGGCTGGTCAATATGGGTCCAAAGTTAAGTGTTTTTTTTGCTTTCTTCACGCCGAAATCCCATTCAAGTCAATGGGCCGATTTTTCATCGTAGATCGCGATTTTCGGGGAAACCGGGGGACGAATTTCTTATAAAAGTCATAGCTCACGATTCCCGATCAAGCCGCACGTGTTGAATTACTTTTTGAGCAGGTGTTGGCAACGCTGTGGGACTAGTTTCGCGGCAAACTCTGATGTGGAAGATGGAGAATAAGAATAAGAATAATAATAATAATAAGCCCGCAGGATTACAGTCAGTGTGCTTTGGCACAGGCAGTATTATTGCCTTGTGCCACAAAGCCACACTGAACTAGAAAATGCATTTCCTGCTGAAAATGCGTTGGAATGCTGAAAGCTGAAATGAATTGCAAAAACATTGCTGAAAATACAGAAATGAGAGACTACCTGTCTGAAAAATGTTGAAGCCCGAAAGCATTTAAACTGCACTGCTGAAAACCCTTCTAGTTGAAACGTCTAACTATAGTGTCTGTAGCTGAAAGTATGAGAAAGAAGAAGGCTTTGAAAATTGAAGAAGTTTAACAGGATTTGAAGATTTTCTCCATAGATATCTTATTCAAAACAAATTGCAAAAAGCTTAATAATTCAAAAATGTAAAGATTATAAATATGAAAAGTCATATCACCCTCTCCTGAAAGAGCTGAACATTTTGATATTCGAATGGTTTCTGTGGCTTAAAAAATGTCAGCAGTAGTGATATTTGTAGAAGTTGTAGTAGAAGTATTGTTTGAAGTAGAAGTATTAGTAGCATTAGAGATATTTATAGTAGTAGTAGAAGTTGTAGTTGTAGTAGAAGTATTATTAGTAGTAGAAGTATTAGTAATTCGAAGAAGTAGTAGAAATAGTCGTAGTAATAGCTGTAGCAGTGGTTGTTGTATTTAATATAACAGTAGTAGTAGTAGAAGAAGTAGTAGTATTAGTAATAGTAATGGCAGTAGTAGAAATACTAGTAGCATTCATACTAATAGCTGTAGTAGTATTAGTACTGGTAGTAGTATGAATAGCAGCAGTAGTAGTAGTAGTAGTAGTAGCAGTTGTAGTATAAGTAATAGTAGTACTGGTCGTATTAGCAGTAGTGGTAGTAATAATAGCAGTAGTAGTAGTGGTAATAGTTGCAACAGCAAAAGTTGTAGTAGAAGTAGTATTAGTAGCAGTAGTAGTAATACTAGAAATATTAGCAGCAGTAGTAGTAGTTGTTGTAGTGTTAGTAAGAACATTAATTATTTCAACAAAAAAGCCTCATTTTGAGCTTAATGTTTAAATACAGTTAATCCATGGGGCTTTTATTTTGAAAAGGTGGGGCTGGGTGGGTTAGACAGGAGGAGAGGAGACTGAATCATAATGTTAGATAAACACAAACAGGTTATTAAATGACAGGTTTCATCAAAAGCATTTCAGTTGGAATTCATTCGGTGGGGCTTGTATTAAAAAATGGTGTGTGTGTGTGTGAGTGTGTAGGGGGGGTCCTCTAAAAGTCTCTAATACCTGAATGACTGTATAAGAGATACACACACACACAGAGAGAGAGATACACACACACACAGAGAGAGAGATACACACACACACAGAGAGATAGAGAGACACACAGAGAGATAGAGAGACACACAGAGAGAGAGATACACACGCAGAGAGAGAGAGACACACAGAGAGATAGAGTGAGGCTTGTGTCTGTGAGTCTGTGTGTTTATAAACATTAGTAATTAGCTCAAGCACGAACACCTGTGAGCCTGCCGCATTTTCATGAGAAAAAAACTGGAAAACACCTGTCAAACAAAACCCCAAAAACCCCATAACCATAGCCCCTATTGCTCCAATATTAATACTGGAGAGGGAGGATGAGTTGAAGAACAGATCATGCGAAAATTGTGTCTGTAGTGTAAAAAAAAGTGGCTTCAATGGCAATTTAGAAATGGGGTACGGTTGTCTGTGCAAGCCTTTTTTGAAGTACGTTTTAACATTGGGGTCAATGGAGGAGAAAGTTGGTTTTCCTCTCAAGTAAAGGCTCTTGAGCCAAATGTGTAAACCTGTGGGATTCCAAAGTCATATGTCTACGACAAGGACAAGATTAGCTACGTTTCCATCCAAAAATTATGCATGTAGAGTGAAAATTGAGGAGTCAGTCGCAAAAGACAAATATTTTTTTCACAGGAATCTCAGGCTTCTCTTCACTCTAGCGATGACATCACGCACTCTAAGCTGTGCAATACACACCCATTATAAAAGCAGAAAAGGACTGAAAAACACATAAAAGCAAAATTGCTACAGCTCAAAAAGTATAAAAGATATCAAAATGATTATAACATACAATCATTGATCAGGGTTTTCTCAACATTTGAAAGTTTAAATGGTGTCTGTAACCGAAAGTATGAGGAAGTAGAAGGATCTGGAAGTTGAACAAGTTTAAGAGGATTTGAAAAGTTTCTCCATAGACATCCCATTCAAAAAATAAGTTGCAAAAAGCTTAATAATTCAAAAAGTTGAAAGATTAGAAAAATTATGAGAAATAGCACCCCTCTCCTGAAAAAGCTGAACATTTATATAGTTGAATGGTTTCTGTAGCTTAAGAAATGTGGAAGTTATTAAGTGCCAAAATACGTACGGAAGAAATAGTTGAATAAAGATTCGAAGAACAATACTTGGAATGCTGAATCAGCATTCCAACAATAAAGATTCGAAGAACAATACTTGGAATGCTGAATCAGCATTCCAACAATAAAGATTCGAAGAACAATACTTGGAATGCTGAATCAGCATTCCAACAACTAGAAAATGCATTTCCTGCTGAAAATGCGTTGGAATGCTGAAAGCTGAAATGAATTGCAAAAACATTACTGAAAATACAGAAATGAGAGACTACCGGTCTGAAAAATGTTGAAGCCCGAAAGCATTTAAACTGCACTGCTGAAAACCCTTCTAGTTGAAACATCTAACTATGGTGTCTGTAGCTGAAAGTATGAGAAAGAAGAAGGCTTTGAAAGTTGAAGAAGTTGAACAGGATTTGAAGATTTTCTCCATAGATATCCCATTCAAAACAAATTGCAAAAAGCTTAATAATTCAAAAAGTTTAAAAATTACAACTATGAAAAATATCACCCCTCTCCTGAAAAAGCTGAATATTTTGATATTCGAACAGCTTCTGTGGCTTAAAAAATGTCAGCAGTAGTGATATTTGTAGTAGTAGAAGTTGTAGTTGTAGTAGAAGTATTATTAGTTGTAGAAGTATTAGTAATTAGAAGAAGTAGTAGAAGTAGTCGTAGTAATAGCTGTAGTAGTGGTCGTAGTATTTAATATAACAGTAGTAGTAGTAGAAGAAGTAGTAATAGTAATGGCAGTAGTTGAAGTGATAGCAGTAGTATTAGTACCAGTAGCAATCAAACTAATAGCTGTAGTAGTATTGGTACTGGTAGTAACATGAATAGCAGCAGTAGTGGTAGCAGAGAGAGAGCCAGAGAGAGAGAGGGAAAGACAGACAGAAAGACAGAGAGAAACACAGAATGACAGGAAGACAGAGATAGAGAGACTGAATGAATGAGTGTGAGCGAGTGAGAAAGGCAGACAGACAGTTATTTGTACTGAGTGAGTGAGTGAGTGAGTGAGTGAGACAGGCAGACAGACAGTTATATGTACTGAGTGAGTGAGGGAGACAGGAGGACAGACAGTCATCTGGATTGAGTGAGAAGAGCAGACAGATAGTTATATGTACTGAGTGGGAGAGAGAGACAGGCAGACCGACAGTTAGATGGACTGAGTGTGTGGGAGAGAGAGACAGGCAGACAGACAGTTAGATGGACTGAGTGTGTGGGAGAGAGAGACAGGCAGACAGACAGTTAGATGGACTGAGTGTGTGGGAGAGAGAGACAGGCAGACAGACAGTTATATGTACTGAGTGAGTGAGGGAGACAGGAGGACAGACAGTCATCTGGATTGAGTGAGAAGAGCAGACAGACAGTTATATGTACTGAGTGAGTGGGAAAGAGAGACAGGCAGACCGACAGTTAGATGGACTGAGTGTGTGGGAGAGAGAGACAGGCAGACAGACAGTTATTTGAACTGAGTGAGTGAGACAGGCAGACAGACAGTTATATGTACTGAGTGAGTGAGTGAGACAGGTGGACAGACAGTTATATGAACTGAGTGAGTGAGACAGGCAGGCAGACAGACAGTTATATGGACTGAGTGATTGAGTGAGACAGGTGAACAGACAGTCATCTGTATTGAGTGAGAAGAGCAGACAGATAGTCAGATGGACTGAGTGTGTGGGAGAGAGAGACAGGCAGACAGACAGTTATATGAACTGAGTGAGTGACACAGGCAGGCAGACAGACAGTTATATGGACTGAGTGAGTGAGTGAGACAGGTGGACAGACAGTTATATGAACTGAGTGAGTGAGACAGGCAGGCAGACAGACAGTTATATGGACTGAGTGAGTGAGTGAGACAGGTGGACAGACAGTTATATGAACTGAGTGACTGAGACAGGCAGACAGACAGTTACATTGACTGAGTGATTTGGAGAGAGACAGGCAGACAGACATTCAGATGGACTGAGTGTGTGGGAGAGAGAGACAGGCAGACAGACAGTCAGATGGACTGACTGTGTGGGAGAGAGAGACAGGCAGACAGACAGTTAGATGGACTGACTATGTGAGAGAAAGACAGGCAGACAGACAGTTATATGGACTGAGTGAGTGAGACAGGCAGACAGACAGTTATATGTACTGAGTGAGTGAGGGAGACAGGAGGACAGACAGTCATCTGGATTGAGTGAGAAAAGCAGAAAGACAGTTATATGTACTGAGTGAGTGGGAGAGAGAGACAGGCAGACCAACAGTTAGATGGACTGAGTGTGTGGGAAAGAGAGACAGGCAGACAGACAGTTAGATGGACTGAGTGTGTGGGAGAGAGAGACAGACACACAGACAGTTAGATGGACTGAGTGTGTGGAAGAGAGAGACAGGCAGACAGACAGTTAGATGGACTGAGTGTGTGGGAGAGAGAGACAGGCAGGCAGACAGTTATATGAACTGAGTGAGTGAGTGAGACCGGCAAACAGACAGTTATATGAACTGAGTGAGTGAGTGAGTGAGACAGCTGGACAGACAGTCTTCTGGATTGAGTGAGAAGAGCAGACAGACAGTTAGATGGACTGAGTGTGTGGGAGAGAGAGACAGACACACAGACAGTTAGATGGACTGAGTGTGTGGAAGAGAGAGACAGGTAGACAGACAGTTAGATGGACTGAGTGATTTGGAGAGAGAGACAGGCAGACAGACAGTTATATGGAGTGAGTGAGTGAGTGAGACAGGCAGACAGACAGTTATATGTACTGAGTGAGTGAGGCAGACAGACAGTTATATGTACTGAGTGTGTAGAGAGAGACAGACAGACAGAGAAAGAGAGAGAGTGTGTGTGTGTGTGTGTGTGTGTGTGTGTGTGTGTGTGTGTGTGTGTCATTGGTTCCCATGGTGACGATGCAGCAGTTGGAGAGTCTGTGAGTCTGTGTGTTTAAAACATTAGTAATTAGCTCAAGCACGAACACCTGTGAGCCTGCCGCCTTTTCATGAGAAAAAAACTGGAAAACACCTGTCAAACAAAACCACAAAACTCCCATAACCATAGCCCCTATTGCTCCGATATTAAGACTGAAGTGCAAGGATGACTTGAAAAACAGATCATGCGAATATTGGATCTGTAGTGTAAAAAAAAGTGGCTTCAATGGCGATTTAGAAATGGGGTACGGTTGTCTGTGCAAGACTTTTTTGAAGTACGTTTTAACATTGGGGTCTATGGAGGAGAAAGTTGGTTTTCCTCTCAAGTAAAGGCTTTTGAGGCAAATGTGTAAACCTGTGGGATTCCAAAGTCATATGTCTACGACAAGGACAAGATTAGCTACGTTTCCATCAAAAAGTATGCATGTAGAGTGAAAATTGAGGAGTCAGTCGCAAAAGACAAATATTTTTTTTCACAGGAATCTCAGGCTTCCCTTCACTCTAGCGATGACATCACGCACTCTAAGCTGCGCAATACACACCCATTATAAAAGCAGAAAAGGACTGAAAAACACATGAAAGCAAAAATGCTACTATTCAAAAAGTGTAAAAGATATCAAAATGATTATAACATACAATCATTGATCAGGGTTTTCTCAACATTTGAAAGTTTAAATGGTGTCTGTAGCCGAAAGTATGAGGAAGTAGAAGGATCTGGAAGTTGAACAAGTTTAAGAGGATTTAAAAATATTCTCCATAGACATCCCATTCAAAAAATAAGTTGCAAAAAGCTTAATAATTCAAAAAGTTGAAAGATTAGAACAATTATGAGAAATAGCACCCCTCTCCTGAAAAAAGAACATTTATATAGTTGAATGGTTTCTGTAGCTTAAGAAATGTGGAAGTTATTAAGTGCCAAAATACGTACGGAAGAAATAGTTGAATAAAGATTCGAAGAACAATACTTGGAATGCTGAATCAGCATTCCAACAATAAAGATTCGAAGAACAATACTTGGAATGCTGAATCAGCATTCCAACAATAAAGATTTGAAGAACAATACTTGGAATGCTGAATCAGCATTCCAACAATAAAGATTAGAATAACAATACTTGGAATGATGAATCAGCATTCCAACAACTAGAAAATGCATTTCCTGCTGAAAATGCGTTGGAATGCTGACAGCTGAAATGAATTGCAAAAACATTGCTGAAAATACAGAAATGAGAGACTACCTGTCTGAAAAATGTTGAAGCCCGAAAGCATTTAAACTGCACTGCTGAAAACCCTTCTAGTTGAAACGTCTAACTATAGTGTCTGTAGCTGAAAGTATGAGAAAGAAGAAGGCTTTGAAAATTGAAGAAGTTTAACAGGATTTGAAGATTTTCTCCATAGATATCTTATTCAAAACAAATTGCAAAAAGCTTAATAATTCAAAAATGTAAAGATTATAAATATGAAAAGTCATATCACCCTCTCCTGAAAGAGCTGAACATTTTGATATTCGAATGGTTTCTGTGGCTTAAAAAATGTCAGCAGTAGTGATATTTGTAGAAGTTGTAGTAGAAGTATTGTTTGAAGTAGAAGTATTAGTAGCATTAGAGATATTTATAGTAGTAGTAGAAGTTGTAGTTGTAGTAGAAGTATTATTAGTAGTAGAAGTATTAGTAATTCGAAGAAGTAGTAGAAGTAGTCGTAGTAATAGCTGTAGCAGTGGTTGTTGTATTTAATATAACAGTAGTAGTAGTAGAAGAAGTAGTAGTATTAGTAATAGTAATGGCAGTATTTGAAGTAGCAGTAATAGCAGTAGTAGAAATACTAGTAGCATTCATACTAATAGCTGTAGTAGTATTAGTACTGGTAGTAGTATGAATAGCAGCAGTAGTAGTAGTAGCAGTTGTAGTATAAGTAATAGTAGTACTGGTCGTATTGGCAGTAGTGGTAGTAATAATAGCAGTAGTAGTAGTGGTAATAGTTGCAACAGCAAAAGTTGTAGTAGAAGTAGTATTAGTAGCAGTAGTAGTAATACTAGAAATATTTGCAGCAGTAGTAGTAGTTGTCGTAGTATTAGTAAGAACATTAATTATTTCAACAAAAAAGCCTCATTTTGAGCTTAATGTTTAAATACAGTTAATCCATGGGGCTTTTATTTTGAAAGGGTGGGGCTGGGTGGGTTAGACAGGAGGAGAGGAGACTGAATCATAATGTTAGATAAACACAAACAGGTTATTAAATGACAGGCTTCATCAAAAGCATTTCAGTTGGAATTCATTCGGTGGGGCTTGTACTTTAAAATGGTGTGTGCGTGTGTGGGGGTGGTCCTCTAAAAGTCTCTAATACCTGAATGACTGTATAAGAGATACACACAGAGAGAGAGAGAGACACACAGAGAGATAGAGAGACACACAGAGAGAGAGATACACACGCAGAGAGAGAGAGACACACAGAGAGATAGAGTGAGGCTTGTGTCTGTGAGTCTGTGTGTTTATAAACATCAGTAATTAGCTCAAGCACGAACACCTGTGAGCCTGCCGCCTTTTCATGAGAAAAGACTGGGAAACACCTGTCAAACAAAACCCCAAAAACACCATAACCATAGCCCCTATTGCTCCAATATTAATACTGGAGAGGGAGGATGACTTGAAGAACAGATCATGTGAAAATTGTGTCTGTAGTGTAAAAAAAAGTGGCTTCAATGGCGATTTAGAAATGGGGTACGGTTGTCTGTGCAAGACTTTTTTGAAGTACGTTTTAACATTGGGGTCTATGGAGGAGAAAGTTGGTTTTCCTCTCAAGTAAAGGCTTTTGTGCCAAATGTGTAAATCTGTGAGATTCCATAGTCATGTGTCCACGACAAGGACAAGATTAGCTACGTTTCCATCCAAAAATGATGCATGTAGAGTGAAAATTGAGGAGTCAGTCGCAAAAGACAAATATTTTTTTCACAGAAATCTCAGGCTTCTCTTCACTCTAGCGATGACATCACGCACTCTAAGCTGCGCAATACACACCCATTATAAAAGCAGAAAAGGACTGAAAAACACATAAAAGCAAAATTGCTACAGCTCAAAAAGTATAAAAGATATCAAAATGATTATAACATACAATCATTGATCAGGGTTTTCTCAACATTTGAAAGTTTAAATGGTGTCTGTAGCTGAAAGTATGAGGAAGTAGAATGATCTGAAAGTTGAACAAGTTTAAGAGGATTTGAAAAGTTTCTCCATAGACATTCCATTCAAAAAAAAATTGCAAAAAGCTTAATAATTAAAAAAGTTGAAAGATTAGAAACATAAAAAGACATAGCACCCCTCTCCTGAAAAAGCTGAACATTTTTATATTTGAACAGTTTCTGTAGCTTAAGAAATGTGGAAGTTATTAAGTGCCAAAATACGTACGGAAGAAATAGTTGAAGAATAAAGATTAGGATAACAATACTTGGAATGCTGAATCAGCATTCCAACAATAAGCCCACAGGATTACAGTCAGTGTGCTTTGGCACAGGCACTGCCTTGTGCCACAAAGCCACACTGAATAAAGATTCGAAGAACAATACTTGGAATGCTGAATCAGCATTCCAACAATAAAGATTCAAAGAACAATACTTGGAATGCTGAATCAGCATTCCAACAATAAGCCCGCAGGATTACAGTCAGTGTGCTTTGGCACAGGCAGTATTACTGCCTTGTGCCACAAAGCCACACTGAATTACCGGGCTGAAAACACACTTGAGGCTGGAGAGTGAGAAGTTGCCAGCATTACTTTCAACTACTGTATCAGACCATAGACTGTATAAATGAACGACATGTCTCCATTTCCTCCCATTATGCAAAAAATTGAGGCCAAAAAGAAAATGGATACCTGCCATCTTGCAATTTTGACGTCATATTGGAGTCCTAGAGTACCATGGTTGCTGTTTGGCTAGAAAGACATAACAACTAACCATAATAGCTCAAATAATAATCTCTCAAATAATATATATCTATATAAATTAGGGATGCTAATGTAGATTTTTCTTTTATTCTGACCGATAGCCAACCCTCATTAAACAATGGTTAACGAACAAGATTGTTGTCTTGCATGCAGCGGTGCTGTGATTGAAGTGCTAAAAAGCCGTCCAAACAAGTCGAATCCATCATTTAACACCAGAAAAAATAAAAAATAAAGACTGTGCTTGATCATCTCTTGGTGAAGTGGAAGATGCCTGATCTCTTTTTGCTTGTGGCTTTTGTAGAAATTGCTGGCTGTCAAACTCATGTGGCTATACAATGGCCAAAGGCTTCACTTGCCGCTGTCAAATCTCTTTGTTTATCAAACTAGCAACGGTGCTATTAGAAATTGACAAACAGCATGCTACAGTGTACAGGAGACTGTAGCCGAAGGCAGTCTGGATGTGTGTGAGTGATCGCTCCTATCTCCTTGAGATCGTTGACACAGAGGAAATGATACAGCGCTTGTCAGCTCATGACTTCTGCACAAACAATGTTGACTGTGCACTTTATGATGTTGCTGTATGCCGATGGTAGTCTGATGATCAAGTACCATAATGATGCTCTATATAAAGTGCATTATGCTTTAAATAGACTGGTATGTATGGGGTGTCGTCCAACGTCTAAAAGGCAAAAGTATTTACAGGCACATTCCAAAGAGGGTCAAAAAGTCTGTTGTCATGCCCTCCTTCATGGCTCAATCACACTTGCTGCCTTATCTCTTTCCAAGTACTTTGATTAGGGCTGGGCAATATCTATATATTCTATCAATACCATGATATGAGCCTTGACATACTCTTAGATTTTGGATATTGTAACATGGTAATGTGGCAAAACAGTAGTCTTTACCTTGTTTTAAACGCTGCATTACAATTAAGGAATGTCATTTTCTCAACTCCCCAGACTGTTCTAACCATTCTACCATTTACCCTTACCCACTCAGTCATTATAGCCACATTATTGATGATTATTTAACAAAAATGTCATTGTGTTAATAATTTGTGAAAGCACTAATAGTAAAAAATTGCACATTCAAAAATAAAGTACCGCACGGTACAAAAGTACCAGCAAAATGACTGCATTACTGCCTCTCAGGTTTAAGAATTGCACCTATAAACAAATGACTGGTTTACCTTTCACATATTTGGTTTAAAATAAGGTCACAGCTCTGTGAGACTGCATTTAGGCGCATCACCAAAGTCATGGGTCATGGGACCAAGAATAACTACCAAATTTTCTGGGAAACCCACAAATATTTGGTGAGATTTTTCACTCTGGAGCAAAGTGGTGGAATGACAATGCCAACTCTGGAGTCAATCCTCTTGCAGAGCTTAAAACAAAACACATTATTTCCCTTTTATTACACTTTTCACGTTTATTCATTGTGAATATATCTTGAAGAAGAACTTGCCATCTGCTGTTAATTTGAGAAATGGGCTTTTACATTTTTTTCATTCATGTGAGTTATTGCATTGTGTCTGTAACTGTAAGGAAGATGCCAGACTGAATCAGTACTTGCTTTGGGAATAAATTACGTCTGTAGTAGGCTACTTTGTAAAATATTATATAAACCTTCACTAAAAACAGACAAACTTGCACATAAACTCACAAACACATTAAAATGTATCCACTCACAAATGCATACTGTCACAGCAAGCTGAATGAACAGGAACTCTAAGAAAAAAGTATTAAAAAGTTGATTTAGGATAACGATATGTGTGAGGTATGCATCAGTACACAATCCCATCTCCCCTATGGGCAGACAGATCAGAAACACCAGTAGCTGAATGTCTGTCTCAGAGCCATTGGACACACAGCACTGGCATTTGCATTCACTAAGGCTCAACGCGAGACATCAAAATGGCCCCGAAACAAACAACGAAACAGACAAGAGGGTGAAATCCCTAAACAACCACAGGCTGTGGAAATTAATCCCTATCAAAAATTGCCTCTAGCCAAGAGCGCAGACAGACGTCTCCTCTCCTCTTTTTGTCTCTGCTTCATCAGTCCTCCTCAATCTGCCGTTTCAGGACTCCCTCTGCTTTTCTCAGCATCACTCTGTCTCTGTCTTTTTTCGGCTTTTCTCTCTCACTTTCTGTCTCAGTTTTCTCTGGCTCATTTCCAAGAGTTTTTCTTATCCCTTGGCGCTGTCTGCAGCTAGCAGAGTAGTGGTAGTTATTGTTTATTAACACATGCAGCTCATAGAGGCAATTAAGGCTCTTTAAATCCAGTAATCCAATTGTCTGTACATCCAAGGATCCCTTGGAAACAGAAACCACTTATAGCTAATTCAGCATACTTTTATGGGGCTATTTTGCCAAAGTATAAGTATGTTATAAAAACAGGGCTCAGGTTTGTAGCCTACATCATTCAGCATATTTCAAAAACTAAGAGCATCCACCAAATAGAAGTAGTAAATTGTTTGTTGAACCATAAATATATTTTTCTCTGAATGTCATATCAACATTGGGGGGGGGGCGGTTTGTTGCAGTTGTCGAGATTTTGTTGGAGGGTAGGGAACAAGAGGTAAGACTTTGAGTTTTAAGTCAGAATTCTGAGAATAACGAAAACAATCTATGTTCACACAAGAATTTAGCACCGTTTCAGAAATAATCACCTTCTATACTAACTCGCCTGAAAACACATATCCCGTGACCATTCACATACACTGGGCATGCGAGTGCCGGTGTAAACAGCAAGCAGATTGATTTGTCTGCGATTGGTTGGCCTAAAAATCGGTCTAGGCTCCAAAAGGTTAATTGCAGAAAGATTTCTGATATAAAAGGTCTTATTTGATACTTAGGATCTTCCTCTATCTTTCCCACACACAATCAAACAGAGCCAATGTAATGGGAGCAAAACAATTTTTTGCAAACGTAGTTATAAGGCTACTACAAGGTAACTATAGCTAGGTCTTGCTCTCTAAAGTGACAAAACAAACCTTTACTATATTATTGGACAAATAATTGGGTTTAAACAGGATTTGCAGCACTTTCAAACATCTTTTATACGTGTGGAATCTGGGCATGGACGTAGCAAAACGTATGCATTTAAAAAAAACAAGGTAAAAGCTTTCATTGTCTGTCCAACACAAAACTGTTTGTGCACACATCAGAGCCTACCAACCAGTGTGGCCGGGGGCGACAGATTGTGAGAAACATGTTAAATAATTCAGGAGCAGCTGAAATGCTTGCTAACAATAAACTGTTATTGTCTCTGCAAAATTACACAAAAGTGTCTTTTGAAAAGTGCATCCATGCCATAGAGAGATAGGAAAGTTTTTTTTTTTTAAAGTAGGGTCTTTAAATTTTGAATGAACGTCCATCATAATGTCATCAAATATAAAGACAGAAGCTGGCCATTTCCACAGCACACTGGTGTAGAAAAGATAGAGGAACCAGCATATTTTCCGTTTAGAAATAAAGAGTTGACATGACAGCAGATCAGGCTGATTAGCCAAATTGCTTTCTGCTGTAAGACAATTCTTGTTGTCATTCATCAGGAAACCAAAAGACTCTGCACATTTGTTAAAGGAAACATATCGTTTTAGACAGAACAAATGGCACTTTGGGTGAAAAGCTCTATCGTCAAATGTTATCTTAAATGAAGAAACAAAACACTGAACTTTATCACAAGAGCCAGCAGATGTTTAAAGGATAATCAGCAGAAAAAAAGGGAAAAAAAGATCTATTCAGCTTCTTTCATTAGTTCTTACTTCACTCATGGATTTTCCAGGCTTGAATTACTAGTCTAAAATCTATCAACCAACACACTTATCATTTTTCAGCCTCAGGTTGGTATGGATAATAAGGTTGTCTGTTAAAAGTCAGGTCCTGTCCCTCCACATCGCTGCTCCAGACAGCATAAACTCACCAGAACAGCATGGTAAGCTCATGAGATGCAGGCCATGGTGGCTTTGGAAACCCTATCCCCTGACATTTTCCATTCATAAAATTCCTGGAATTGAGATGAAGGAGGGAAAATAAATCAGGCTGCAGCCTGGTGTCTGCGTTTTTTCATATATGTTTTTTTTCATGTTGCTGTGATTGGTAGAATGAGGGTTTAGCCATATGTTTCCTCCTGCTACCATTCTCCACAGCCTCCTTTTGTTTTTCCTATTGACATTAAATAGACATAAAGAAGAGATTTGCTGAGTGTGCCTTCCAAGTGAAGTGGTTAGAAATGTGAGGCTTTTACGACATGGAAAAGTCTTAATTTCTCAGCATATTACCAAGAGCCATCTATTGATGGAAATTTCTGCATCCCCTCACTTAAAAAAACACACACAACTATAATTTTAAAAATGCCTTTTTAATCCCCCAAATACCCTTGGCTTTATTTTAGTTCTTAAACACTCAGTCTCTATGATGTACAGTATGTGTACCACATTGTGGCTTATTTGGTTTTCATATTTATTGAACAAAATTGGTGAGCAGGATTGAATGAGGCAATTCAATTCCCTTTTCTATTCTACAATCCTTTGAGGTGGTTTTTCATCAGTTTTTTAAATATTACCCGTGCTACACTGTAAAGATAAAAGGATCAACTTTGAAGTACATGAAAAAGAGAAATTTGTCATTTCATCAAGCAGACAGAAGCAATCCTTTCTTCTAGTCCCTTTCAACACAGACTCATCGGACTAATACTAAAAAGCTGATGAACTTTCTTGTCACCACGGACATCACACTGAGCCCAAAGCAGTTGACCTGGGTCAAGGTTGGAAAACACAATTGGAAGATGAATCCAAGCATTTGGATCCCATTATGTGTAAGTGTCCATTGTTTTTCCTTTACATGGCTGATTTGTGCTTGGAACGCTGAGCCAATCCTATAAATATAAATAGCCGGTCATTACCTCTGGATAGAGCTAATAAATCATCTTGTTCATTAGTTTATTCATCAGTTCATACAGCAACTTTGCGTCATTAAGTCTCCCCTCATCCCTTGACTTATATATTTCAGTACATTACTGATACAGTGCCAAAAGGGGGAAAGCATTGGGTCACAGGAGGGAAATTAAATGCAAATCCAGTTGCAAAAATCAGAGCGGTGTTTAAATGTGCACGCCTACAGAAAACACAGAGATATTCATACATTCAGACCAACACATCAGTCTGCCATATAAATACACTGTGCTCAATATTGAAGCAATGTACTGAGTTCATTTGAGACACGAAATATAGTGAACCTATAAATTATTGCTGTCCATGATGGAGCATGGGTCAAGCCAAGTGAGCCGTTCATTTCTTAACAAAAGAAATCTAATTTACTTTAGTCCAGAACCAGTTAAACCAAAGTCCTCCACAGGGAACATTAAAATGAAACTAACTGGGCTCAATTCATTCTGAATGCTTTGATACTATGCCCTAAATTTAAAATTGGCATTTATAAATTTAAGTGTTTTGTAATTTAGTTACATTTATTCTTGAGGCTGCAAGTAAAATTGTATTGGTATTAAACTAGTATTATTATATTCTCAGAAACAGCTAAGCAGTCTCAGCTGCAAAGAAAGAAACTTCCTGTGAGCCTTTACTGTATTGGCCTCCAGTACAACCAAATACTAATCAAATCATTTGTCATTTTTGTTCCTTGCTACTCGCTAGCTAAAATTACCAATTTGTGTGATGCCCTAAAGGAGCAGTGTGTAGGATTAAGGGGGAATTATTGGCGGAAATGCAATATAATATACAAAATTATGTTAAATATAATCGCCTGAAAATAAGAATTGTTGTGTTTTGTATCTACATACAGAGTAGGTCCCTTACACAGAGTCTGCAGTGTTACACTGGAATGTTTCTACAGCAGCACAGAACAGACAAAACAAACACTGGCTCTTGTGAAGGAATTTCATTTTTTACATTACCTGAGGGCCACCGTAGTACTACGACATGCTTGGAAGTGGAGGGATGAGCTGGGGGGAATTAAATTGGTTGCAATCTGCAACCTTCCCGCTAGATGCCACTAAATTTACATGCTGCTTCTTTAAGTAGAATAGTTACAAATCTGAAGCAGTGTTTCAAAATGTATGTATACATTTTTTGCGTGCGAACAGTTTGGCCACATTTTATGTTCTGGACAGACAGAAAACTGTAAAAACAGATTAAATACATTCAATTCCCTTGTTATGAACAGTTTTCCTCTCCATAAACACATTAGTTGTGCAAAAATATGTATGGTTAGACTGTCTGCTTTTTATATTGGTGAATTGGATAAAGTGAGACTTCAGGACAACCAGAGCCTGGGGACAGGTTGCTGTCCTTGACTACATTCTCATACTTTCTTATTTCTACACGTTCTCTCCTGTGTGACTCATATGGACTTGTGGTATGTGACGTCCCCTGCTGCACACTGCTGCTAATTGGGATTAGCATATTACCCACCAAAACAATGCAGCGGTGATACAAGTCTGTGGGGTCTGGTGGCTTTTATTCACTACAGACCCAATAATCCCCCTGTCTCTGGGAATAAAGCTCATTAAATCTCACGGAATGAAGCCCATTATGAGGGCCCGCTGGCTCTGGCACCTCCTGCAAATCCTATCATGGCACAGATAAGGAGCAGTTGCTAGCGTGGGGCTAGTGGATGGCTAATCAGTGTTTGGACTAGCTGATTAGCACTCCTCACTGATCCTTAATGCCCGAGGATTAAACCCAAACAGCAGCAGAGCCTGAGTGTGCAGGACAAAATAGAAACACATAAGTATGTCTGTCCTCATGCATGCACGCTTTTTTTTTTTTACATTACATTACATTACAGTCATTTAGCAGACGCTTTTATCCAAAGCGACTTACAATAAGTGCATCACCATTGGTAATCAAAAGAACTACTAGTCACCAGAAGTCATAAGTACATTTCCTTTTCCAAACAAGCATCTAAGAGCATGAAGCAGAGCATAACTCAGAAACAAGAAAAACAGTTAGTGCTATAAGTAATACGAATACAATAAGTGCAACAAGCTAGTATGAAAACAATAAGTGCTAAGTGGAAGGCTCAGGGTAGCACTTCCTGAAGAGGTGGGTTTTCAGCCTGCGCCGAAAGATGGGCAGCGAATCCGCTGTCCTGACGTCAGTGGGAAGTTCATTCCACCACTGTGGGGCCAGGACAGAAAACAGCCGTGACCGGGTCGATCGGCCGCCAGGACCTCTGAGCGAAGGGCAACCAATCGCCCCGAGGCAGCAGAGCGAAGTGGTCGGGCGGGGGTGTAAGGCTTGACCATGGCCTGGAGATATGAAGGAGCTGTTCCTTTCACTGCCCTGTAGGCTAGCACCAGAGTCTTAAACTGGATGCGAGCTCTTACAGGTAGCCAGTGTAGAGAACGGAGAAAGGAAGTTGTGTGGGAGAACTTGGGGCGATTGAACACCAGGCGAGCTGCGGCTTTCTGGACAAGCTCCAGAGGTCTGATGGCCGACGCCGGGGCTCCGGCGAGTAGAGAGTTGCAGTAGTCCAGGCGGGAGAAGACAAGAGCCTGGATGAGAACCTGCGCCGTCTCGTCAGCGGTGCTGTACGGATAATAATGACACTAAAGCATCTGGGAAGTGATTTTAGAAAGCAATTTGCATTCATCACGATAGAGGTTAAAATTGTGGATAAAGGTTGGCTTTTTTAATATACATCTTGTGCTTTTATTCTGTTTATTGTGTTTAATTGTCCTTTTATTGTGTGCTTTATTGTGCACTTTTATTGTGAAGTGTCTCCAAACCAAATTTCCCTTATGGGACAGTAAAGTTAGAATTTTAATGTGCTTTGTATTTAATCCACAGAGCATCTTTCTGCGAGACTCTAATGGGAAGCAGAATACAAGACAAATAATGACATGACACTACTGTTGCCAAAGCAGGGGGACACAAAGTTGTTGGGATTGCTGTCTCTTTTCTAGCTGTCACTTTTTAAAAATATAAAGTTCGAACGAATGAGAAATATGTCCGGTCCTAAACTCTGTCAAAGAATTGACGTGGTTCTGTGAATTTGCACTGCCTCACTTCAATGACAAGCTAACGCAACTATAGGTGCACTTTACAAAGTCCACTAAAAGCCAACCTTTATCCACAATTTTAACCTCTATCGTGATGAAGGAAAATTGCTTTCTAAAATCACTTCCCAGATGCTTTAGTGTCATTATTATCCGTACAGCACCGCTTGACAGTTTTTCATTTTGCATTAGCAAAGATAACAACAATAGCCTAGTTAGCTGAGAGCAACTGGGTGCTGCAATAGATCAGTGATTTTAACATCCAACGCTGGAGTAGAAGGCACAGCTTGTAACACTGTAAATCTGTGAATCCCTACAGATTCAATATTTAATAGTTTCCCTTGTTTAAAAGGTAGTTCAAATTTTGAATAAAACTGACAGTCCTACTACACACTGCTCAGATTTCTTCCAGTGTATCATCACCCCTTCGATGTTTTAGCAGAATAATGCAAAACAGGCTATTGGTAACCTATCAGACTATACAATGACACTTTGGTGCTGCTAGCTGGTTGCCCTCAAACAATGAAAAGCCCTCCCCCTGGTACTGCTGGAAGGCTGCATGTTCTCATAAACTCTGCACGAGTCCAATGTGAGTCTGATGCAGGGAAAAATCACGTGACAATGACATACATAACCGAATATGCATTGTCAAACAATTAAAGTGCTGCACAGTAGAAAGCAAAATAGCTCATTACTTCTTTTTTATCGCCATTAGAGAACGTAAACCTGCAGCTATGACACAACATGAAAACATAGAAAATATACATACATAATGGCATGCATGCAACAGGTTCTGAAACACTGGTTCATCTTATCCTCCACAATATGAATCATACTGAATGTGCATATCTGTGAGTAAGGATGGGATATTTATGTGCTTGACTGCATATTCTTGTCCCAATATGGAAATTAACAGTATGTTCAGGCACCCAAACACTGGAGGCGTTAGCTGTTACTCTAGATGGAATGAAGACAGAATATCTATTGCTGTATCTTCATGGTTGATGTTTTGACTACAGTAAGGAAGTCCCTCAGCTGATTCAGAGAACATGGTTAAATTAGCATTATTATTTTACTCATCAAAGATAAAGAAGAGTAGGTTATCGCTTGGTCTGCTATACATGTGGGACAGACAGTAAATCTGTGTGCAGCATTAACTATTTCCCTCTGGTTCTACAAACAGTTTCAAGATGGGTCAATATCGCTGTAAAGCTGTCTCAAACCTGTCAGCTGCTGGTGAAATGCATTAAATTGCTTGAGGCAGAATAGCCTGGTATCTCTGCTGAATATGTACCAGGTAATAAGTGCACCAGACCGGCCTTTCTGTTTATCTGGCTCAAGATTCCGATGGTATCCATAGTCTGTTAGGGAGGACAACGTCAAAGCACATGAGCCAAAACCTCGAGCTTTGATTGCCAGAGAGAGAAGGAGAAAAGACTCTATAGGTAACGATAGCCAATGGTTACTGATCAAAACCAAGGATTTCATCAAGGGCACACTTAAGGGGAGGTTGATGGTGTTACGGCTCCCATTCTATACTCCACTATCAAAAAAAACTGATGCTACATGAGAAACTGAAGAAGGGAATGATGACCTGAGTAGTAATTGTCAGAAAACAAAGTTTTATTGTAACATAGTTAAATAGCTTTATTATTGCTTTGTTCCTGCCTGCCAAGTAGACAATTGTTTTTCTTTAGTTTAGTATTGTATGATAAACTTACTGCACTGTTTTAATGAAAGTTACATTATTATGTGCTGGTTGAAAAGCTGATATCTGGCTTCACTTGAGGTTTTTAGAATATTGTACTCAAATTTGAATTAAGATATTGTGTATTAAAATAAGTGTAGGCTACCATGTACTGTCTTCCACACCAAATGTGTAAGATCACTTAGTTTGCTCAAGGTAGAGTGTAGGATGAAGAGCATTCTGGAAACTAACCCATCCATGGAAGTAGCTAATCAAAGTGGTAAAGATAACGTCTGAATTTGATCAATCACAACGGTGCATATTTTTTACCCAAGTCCTGGGAGGATCGGAGAGAGTTACATAGCGCCAGTATCTCTCCTCCATTCTTCTCTAAAATGAAATGGCACCATCCGAACCTTTGCCTCCTGTCAATACCAGAATGCCATTGGACACAGGGTGTGGAGGTCAGCGTATTTGGGGGTCAATTTAGCTAAACTATAACCCAACACCTGGACAACAAAGACAGTGGGCACTACATGGTTAACACAGTTGTTTAGAAAAATACTGCTGCACTCTTCATTGAAAATAAGGCATTGCTCTTGGTGTGAATGCAGGGTTATCCTAATACAGGGGTGTCAAACTCATTTTCACCCCGGGCCACATCAGCATCATGGTTGCCCTCAAAGGGCCGGTTGTAACTGTAAGACTGTATAAATGTAACTACTCCAGTGGCAGTGAAGGCCAGGGACCTCGACGGACCAGACCCGGGCAGCAAAGGCTGGCTCTGGGGACGTGGAATGTCACCTCTCTGTGGGGGAAGGAGCCGGAGCTTGTGCGGGAGGTGGAGCGCTACCAGTTAGATCTGGTGGGGCTTACCTCTACGCACTGCATCGGTTCTGGAACCGTACTCCTGGATAGGGGTTGGACTCTTTTCTTCTCTGGAGTTGCCCAGGGTGTGAGGATACTCACAAATCCCCGGCTGAGTGCCGCTGCGTCGGAGTTTACCCTGGTGGACGAGAGGGTCGCCTCCCTACGCCTGCGGGTTAAGGGGGGGAAAACTCTGACTGTTGTCTGTGCATATGCACTGAACAACAGTTCAGAGTATTCGGCCTTCTTGGAGACCTTGACTGGAGTCCTGTATGGGGCTCCAGTGGGGGACTCCATAGTTCTGCTGGGGGATTTCAACGCGCACATGGGCAACGATGGGGATACCTGGAGAGGCGTGTTTGGGAGGAACGGCCTCCCTGATCTAAATCCGAGCGGTCGTTTGTTGTTGGACTTCTGTGCTAGTCATGGATTGTCCATAACGAACACCATGTTCGAGCATAAGGATGTTCTTAAGTGTACGTGGTACCAGAGCACCCTGGGCCGAAGGTCGATGATCAATTTTGTTATCGTATCATCGGATCTGAGGCCGTATGTTTAGGACACTCGGGTGAAGAGAGGGGCGGAGCTGTCAACTGATCACCATCTGGTTGTGAGTTAAGTCAGAGGGTGGGGGAAAACTCTGGACAGACCTGGTAAGCCCAAACGGGTAGTGCGGGCAAACTGGGAATGTCTGGAGGAGGCCCCTGTCCGGGAGATCTTCAACTCACACCTCCGGCGGAGCTTTTCTAGCATCCCTGTGGAGGTTGGGGGCATCGAACAAGAATGGACGATGTTCAAAGCTTCTATTGCCAAAGCTATGGCGGTGAACTGTGGTCTCAAGGTCTTAGGTGCCTCAAGGGGCGGTAACCCTCGAACACCGTGGTGGACACCGGTGGTCAGGGAAGCCATCCGACTGAAGAAAGAGGCCTTCCGGGATATGTTATCCCGGAGGACTCCTGAGGCAGTTGCAAGGTACCGACAGACCTGAAGGGCTACAGCCGCTGCTGTGAAGGAGGCAAAGCAGCGGATGTGGGAGGAGTTTGGAGTGGCCATGGAGAAGGACTTTCGGTCGGCACCAAGGTGTTTCTGGAAAACCATCCGGAACCTCAGGAGGGGAAAATGGGGAAACATCCAAGCTGTATACAGTAAGGATGGGACTCTGTTGACTTCAACTGAATCGGGCGGTGGAAGGAGCACTTTGAGGAACTCCTGAATCTGACTAATACGCCCTCTATTGTAGAGGCAGAGCTGGAGGCTGATAGGGGAGCATCATCAATTTCCCTGGTGGAAGTCACTGAGGTAGTCAAACAACTCCACAGTGGCAAAGCCCCAGGGATTGATGAGATCCGTCCAGAAATGCTGAAGGCACTGGGTGTGGAGGGGCTGTCTTGGATGACACGTCTCTTCAACATTGTGTGGAGGTCTGGGACGGTGCCTAGGGAGTGGCAGACCGGGGTGGTGGTTCCCCTGTTCAAAAAGGGGGACCAGAGGGTGTGTGCCAATTACCGAGGTATCACACTACTCAGCCTCCCTGGTAAAGTCTACTCCAAGGTGCTGGAAAGGAGGGTTCGGCCGATAGTCGAACCTCGGATTGAAGAGGAACAATGCGGATTCCGTCCTGGCCGTGGAACAACGGACCAGCTCTTCACTCTCGCAAGGATCCTGGAGGGGGCTTGGGAATACGCCCATCCGGTCTACATGTGTTTTGTGGACCTGGAGAAGGCGTATGACTGGGTCCCCCAGGAGATACTGTGGGAGGTGCTGCGGGAGTATGGGGTGAGGGGGCCACTTCTGGGGGCCATCCAATCTCTGTACGCCCAAAGTGAGAGCTATGTCCGGGTTCTCGGCAGTAAGTCGGACTCGTTTCCGGTGAGGGTTGGCCTCCGCCAGGGCTGTGCTTTGTCACCAATCCTGTTTGTGGTATTCATGGACAGGATATCAAGGTGTAGTCGTGGAGAGGAGTGTTTACAGTTCGGTGGGCTGAGGATTGCATCGCTGCTGTTCGCAGATGATGTGGTCCTGATGTCTTCATCGGGCTGTGACCTCCAGCACTCACTGGATCGGTTCGCAGCCGAGTGTGAAGCGGTTGGGAGGAGGATCAGCACCTCTAAATCTGAGGCCATGGTTCTCAGCAGGAAACCGGTGGATTGCCCACTCCGGGTAGGGAATGAGTCCTTACCCCAAGTGAAGGAGGTCAAGTACCTCAGGGTCTTGTTCGCGAGTGAGGGAACAATGGAACGTGAGCTTGGCCGGAGAATCGGAGCAGCTGGGATAGTATTGCAGTCGCTTTACCGCAACGAAAATAGAGCTGAGCCGCAAGTCAAAGCTAGAGAGAGTAGAGCCGCTGCTTCTTTGCGTGGAACGGAGCCAGTTGAGGTGGTTCGGGCATCTGGTGAGGATGCCACCTGGGCGCCTCCCTAGGGAGGTGTTCCAGGCACGACCAGCTGGGAGGAGACCCCGAGGGAGGCCCAGGACCAGGTGGAGGGACTATATCTCCAAACTGGCCTGGGAGCGCCTGTGAGGAATTTTAAGTTTTAAAGCATTCCTAGTGCTGGATATTATGTGTCACAGTGTGGTTACTTAGGTAGTGTTAAACCATTGAATGTATATTGAGTGTCTGTGATGGGGGTTTGAGGAATGTCAGAAGGTGTAAATCTGCGGGGGAGGAGGGTAGTTCACAGAGGTGTCTGCCCAGGACAATGGGTCAGGAACCAAGGAGGAGCCCATTGGACTTCAGCCAATCGTGGAGCTGATCGATAGGTTGAGGAATGTAACTCTGGGGGGGCAAAGGAGCTGTTTGTCCCCTGAGAGAATCAGACTTCCTTCGTACCATGGGGCAGATACATCAATCTGTCCTGTGGTATGAACGGGGTCTCATATTTCTTGAAATATTTTACTATCAATAGTGTAATTTGGTTTGTGATTGTTTTGGCTTCTGTTAACAATATTAAATACTTTTGATTTTGACCTGGACCTGCTGACTCCTGCCCTGCTTGCTGATGGAACAAAGAGTGCAAAGGGGGGGGCTGCTGCTTCTTCTCCTCAGTGGCCTTCTTCTCCACTATGGCCTTCTTCCTCTCTGTTTGAGAAATTTCTGAACATTACACGCCTCTGGATCCCCCAGTCAGAGCTGGCTGATGTGGCCCGGGAAAGGGAAGTTTGGGGTCCCCTGCTGGAGCTGTTGCCCCCGCGAAGTATAAGCGGTCGAAGATGAGATGAGAGATGAGAACAAAAACAAATATCATCAAACACAAGTTATTACATTAACTTTGTTCAAAGCTATTCTTGTCACCTCTGCATCACTAATGTCCCTCCCCGTTGTCGTCCCATTCATGCAGCTAAATCCAAGAGCTCCTCACTGATGGTCAAGTCTGCCTTCAGCCTCTTGTAAACCTTGATAGATGCGCTGTATCCGTGTTGTCTGTGCTTTCATCAACAGCTGATGAAAAAGACAAGTAACTGCACGTCTCTTCGGCTAGCTGTGTTGTTAGATTGCCTGCTAGTTCCTGAACTCGGTCTGCGATGGTGTTTCTTCACAAACTGACATTTTTAAACGTCTGTATCTGGTTGGAGCACACCTGCTCACATACCTTTTAGCATGCACTGCTTCAAAAATGCACCCATTTACCCATAGATTTCATCTGTTGTAAAGCCACGTTTAAAGTAGTCTTCAATGTACTCACAATCTATTTCTATGTAAAATGTAGGGTAACCTAAGCCAAAGAGCTGCTTCTATGACTGTTGTGTTTATGTATTTCATAATTATGACTTTCTATCTCATAATTTTGACTTTCTATCTCATCATTTCGACTTTCTATCTCATCATTTCGACCATGGGGATATTTTTATTATCAAATCTAACTTTTCATATTTATTTATTTTAATTTTATTTTTTTTGACATTTTTTTTTTTTTTTGCTGGCGGATTTGCGGGCCACATAAAATGACATCGCGGAGCCAGTGACGTCACCCAAACATTTTCATGAGACACGTCTGCTTCACTGTAGCCAAAGGTCACAACTAGAAATACGGGAATGCTAGCAGTAATCAAACTCTACCTTACTTGCAGTAAATGGTGGGAAAAATGCTGGTCGTTACTGAAATACTGAAAACCAAACAAACAGCACCACAAAAAAACCCACTTATACTTTGTGTCATATCCAAGCCAGACCTGTAAATGGTTTGTGAGTGATGAGCAGGGAGAAAACACTACATGACTCAGGGGCAGAGATCCGTCTGTCCATTTTCAAATCTTTCAATCACTGAGGAGCACTAAGTCATCTCACACGGCTGATAGCAAGTCGCTTTTCTGTTCTGGCGAGCAGAATGTTCAAGCATGTGGAGTTTTGGGAACATACGGAGATTTCTTGGATTTGACACAGACCTGCAGTCAGTGGTAGCCAGTATCTTTGTTTAGGAACAAAGTTGGCTTTTCAAACAAATTAAATCTATGTAGAGGACATAAAATGCATATACAACTAGAAAATTTCGCAAGAAATTTTGACAGTGTGGCTTCTACTGCCCGAAGACGTCGCAATATATACATAAACGCTGATGTTACCGGCAGTATCGTTGAGGTTCGATTGAGATAATGCTTCTCTCTTTTCTGCATTTTAGATTCATACTCTTGAAAAAGTTAAACCAAGTTAAAGCTGACGCTTTTATTTTGAAAACTTACCGGATGCTCTATCCCTTATCGGTGTCTGACTTCCTGCCTGGGTCGATCTGCTCTGTGTTAATTGACGCAATAAACCCGAGGCTTGGGCTCTCGCGCACCCTTCATTGAGGCAGAGTAGTGTTTGCCTCCCCTTAATGTCAGATCAGCAACACTAAATATGTTCTACACAGACGTGAAATACAGTACCTATTATATGGAAAGAAAGGACATATAATAAAAGTGTCTACAAATATTACAGTGTGTGCAGGAATGAGACAGCAAAAGGCACGCGCTCAACCCAGTTAGTGAGGGATTCACAGTCTGAGATGAGGAACAGCTGGTCACTGCCTCACCTCACTGTCTCCTCTCTGTTTGAACAGGACATGCGCTAATTCAGAGATTTTGATTATAAAAATGTTTGGAATAATACAGAAATTGCATTTATAGCGCAGATCAGTAAAGAAATATTAATATTTATTTTATTTTAGCATTATTTGTTTTTTACATTTCATCATCACAACCTGACCGCACGTCCCTGCGTAGAGCTCTGGGTGAACACAGACGGCTACAGTTTGTACTTCCTGATTCAACAACAACAGGACGTCAGTGATGACAGGAGGAACATCGCGCCAACCGCATCGCTTCAAACGCGTCGCCCCAAACGCGTCGCTCCAAACGCCCCAAACGCGTAGCCCCAAACGCGTCGCTTCAAACGCGTCGCCCCAAACGCCCCAAACGCGTCGCCCCAAACGCGCCGCCCAAAATTCGCGTCACTGCAGTCTTATCGTGTCTGTGCAAAGACTTTGTATGTAATCTCATCACGGAAATAATTCGCCCTGCGTTCGGTGTGAACACAGCTGGCAGCCTCGTGGGGAGGGGAGGGGGGAGCTGCGCTCATGTGATTGCTTGAAAATGAGGCTGACATCTGATTG
This sequence comes from Cebidichthys violaceus, assembly GCF_023349555.1. Taxonomy (NCBI): domain Eukaryota; kingdom Metazoa; phylum Chordata; class Actinopteri; order Perciformes; family Stichaeidae; genus Cebidichthys; species Cebidichthys violaceus. Next base: position 430,856 of record NW_027176967.1, read on the forward strand.
GCTACAGATAGGTCCATGTTAAAAAAAAAGGATTTGTGAATCTGGCCAGGCAGGGGAGTCTCAAAAAACCCACCAACAAATGTGAAGAGATCCACAAACAAATACACACAAATCCACAAACAAATAGAAAACATCCACACACAAATACATACAAATGCAGAAATATATTTGTTCTGCGTGCATTTGTGAGTCACATTTATTTGTAAATCCTTCTGTGTAGAGACAGACAGACAGACAGAGAGAGAGAGAGCGCGTGCGTGCGTGTCACTGGTTGCCATGGTGACGACGCAGGGCCTGGAGAGTCTGTGAGTCTGTTTGTTTATAAACATCAGTAATTAGCTGAATTAAGAACACCTGTGAGCTTGGCAGACTTTTCATGAGAAAACACTGGAAAACACCTGTCAAACAAATGCACTTTATACCAAAACCATGAGTCCAATCAATAAAATAAGTGCACCGTGAGAGAGATAAGACTCTGCCGAACGCCCTGGTATGTTTTTTATGTTCATAGTGTTATAAATGTGAGCGCCAGCGCAAGTTACAAAACTGGTACCGTCTGCTTTCTTTGACAAATTTCTTTTCTGATTTAACATGGGGTCTAATGGGGCAGTCGGTTGGAATTCATGTCGCTCCACGGCTGTTTGAGCCAAATGTGTAAGTCCGTTGGATTCCATAGACACTTTGTTGCGACCAGCACAACATTTCCAAGCTTTTCGGCCAAAAATGGTGTATAAAGAGTAAAAATTGTGGGAATGGGAGCAATTTGTTTGGAAAAATCACAGAACTTTTTCCTGCTCTGCTCCACTCTGACCGTGATGTCATCACTCTAGCACTTAACGAGCTGCGCAATACACACCCATTATAAAATCTCAAACAGACCCAAAGTTTTGCTGAAACTAAATCGGTGACTTCATGAAAACTATGCTAGCTAGCAAAATGTCCATTTGGCTCAATAACGTCCATCAATTTGTCTACGTTTTAAACTTTGAATCATGTTTCTACGTTAAAGTATGGCTGGTCAATATGGGTCCAAAGTTAAGTGTTTTTTTTGCTTTCTTCACGCCGAAATCCCATTCAAGTCAATGGGCCGATTTTTCATCGTAGATCGCGATTTTCGGGGAAACCGCTGGACGAATTTCTTATAAAAGTCATAGCTCACGATTCCCGATCAAGCCGCACGTGTTGAATTACTTTTTGAGCAGGTGTTGGCAACGCTGTGGGGCAAGTTTCGCGGCAAACTCTGATGTGGAAGATGGAGAATAAGAATAACTAGAAAATGCATTTCCTGCTGAAAATACGTTGGAATGCTGAAAGCTGAAAGCTGAAATGAATTGCAAAAACATTGCTGAAAATACAGAAATGAGAGACTACCGGTCTGAAAAATGTTGAAGCTCGAAAGCATTTAAACTGCACTGCTGAAAGCCCTTGTAGTTGAAACGTCTAACTATGGTGTCTGTAGTTGAAAGTATGAGAAAGAAGGCTTTGAAAGTTGAAGAAGTTTAACAGGATTTGAAGATTTTCTCCATAGATATCCCATAATTCAAAAAGTTTAAAGATTACAAATATGAAAAATATCACCCCTCTCCTCAAAAAGCTGAATATTTTTATATTCGAACAGCTTCTGTGGCTTAAAAAATGTCAGCAGTAGTGATATTTGTAGTAGTAGAAGTTGTAGTTGTAGTAGAAGTATTATTAGTAGTAGAAGTATTAGTAATTAGAAGAAGCAGTATAAGTAGTAGTATCAGTAGTCGTAGTAATAGCTGTAGTAGTGGTCGTAGTATTTAATATAACAGTAGTAGTAGTAGTAGAAGAAGTAGTAATAGTAATGGCAGTATTTGAAGTGATAGCAGTAGTATTAGTACTAGTAGCAATTGTACTAATAGCTGTAGTAGTATTGGTACTGGTAGTAGCATGAATAGCAGCAGTAGTGGTAGCAGAGAGAGAGCCAGAGGGAGCGAGGGAGAGACAGAAAGAAAGACAGAGAGAGAAACACAGAATGACAGGAAGACAGAGATAGAGAGACTGAATGAATGAGTGTGAGTGAGTGAGACAGGCAGACAGACAGTTATTTGTACTGAGTGAGTGAGTGAGACAGGCAGACAGACAGTTATATGTACTGAGTGAGTGAGGGCGACAGGAGGACAGACAGTCATCTGGATTGAGTGAGAAGAGCAGACAGACTGTTATATGTACTGAGTGAGTGGGAGAGAGAGACAGGCAGACAGACAGACAGACAGACAATTAGATGGACTGAGTGTGTGGGAGAGAGAGACAGGCAGACAGACAGTTAGATGGACTGAGTGATTTGGAGAGAGAGACAGGCAGACAGACAGTCAGATGGACTGAGTGTGTGGGAGAGAGAGACAGGCAGACAGACAGTTATATGAACTGAGTGAGTGAGTGAGACAGGCAAACAGACAGTTATATGAACTGAGTGAGTGAGACAGGCAGACAGGCAGTTATATGTAGTGAGTGAGTGAGACAGGTGGACAGACAGTCATCTGGATTGAGTGAGAAGAGCAAACAAACAGTTATATGTACTGAGTGAGCGGGAGAGAGAGACAGGCAGACAGACCGTCAGATGGACTGACTGTGGGAGAGAGAGACAGGCAGACAGACAGTTATATGAACTGAGTGAATGAGTGAGACAGGCAAACAGACAGTTATATGAACTGAGTGAGTGAGTGAAAGAGGCAGACAGACAGTTATATGTACTGAGTGAGTGAGGGAGACAGGAGGACAGACAGTCATCTGGATTGAGTGAGAAGAGCAGACAGACAGTTATATGTATTGAGTGAGTGGGAGAGAGAGACAGGCAGACAGACAGTCAGATGGACTGACTGTGTGGGAGAGAGAGACAGGCAGAAAGACAGTCAGATGGACTGACTGTGTGGGAGAGAGAGACAGGCAGACAGACAGTTACATTGACTGAGTGATTTGGAGAGAGAGACAGGCAGACAAATAGTTATTTGTACTGAGTGAGTGAGACAGGCAGACAGACAGTTATTTGTACTGAGTGAGTGAGGGAGACAGGAGGACAGACAGTCATCTGGATTGAGTGAGAAGAGCAGACAGACAGTTTGATGGACTGAGTGATTTGGAGAGAGAGACAGGCAGACAGACAGTCAGATGGACTGAGTGTGTGGGAGAGAGAGAGACAGACAGGCAGACAGACAGTTATATGAACTGAGTGAGTGAGACAGGCAGACAGACAGTTATATGTACTGAGTGCGTGAGTGAGACAGGTGGACAGACAGTCATCTGGATTGAGTGAGAAGAGCAGACAGACAGTTTTATGTACTGAGTGAGTGGGAGAGAGAGACAGGCAGACAGACAGTCAGACGGACTGACTGTCAGGGAGAGAGAGACAGGCAGACAGACAATTACATTGACTGAGTGATTTGAAGAGAGAGACAGGCAGACAGACAGTTATATGGAGTGAGTGAGTGAGACAGGCAGACAGACAGTTATATGTACTGAGTGAGTGAGTGAGGCAGACAGACAGTTATATGTACTGAGTGTGTAGAGAGAGACAGACAGACAGAGAAAGAGAGAGAGAGTGTGTGTGTGTGTGTGTGTGTGTGTGTGTGTGTGTGTGTGTCATTGGTTCCCATGGTGACGACGCAGCAGTTGGAGAGTCTGTGAGTCTGTGTGTTTATAAACATTAGTAATTAGCTCAAGCACGAACACCTGTGAGCCTGCCGCATTTTCATGAGAAAAAAACTGGAAAACACCTGTCAAACAAAACCCCAAAAACCCCATAACCATAGCCCCTATTGCTCCAATATTAATACTGGAGAGGGAGGATGAGTTGAAGAACAGATCATGCGAAAATTGTGTCTGTAGTGTAAAAAAAAGTGGCTTCAATGGCAATTTAGAAATGGGGTACGGTTGTCTGTGCAAGCCTTTTTTGAAGTACGTTTTAACATTGGGGTCAATGGAGGAGAAAGTTGGTTTTCCTCTCAAGTAAAGGCTCTTGAGCCAAATGTGTAAACCTGTGGGATTCCAAAGTCATATGTCTACGACAAGGACAAGATTAGCTACGTTTCCATCCAAAAATTATGCATGTAGAGTGAAAATTGAGGAGTCAGTCGCAAAAGACAAATATTTTTTTCACAGGAATCTCAGGCTTCTCTTCACTCTAGCGATGACATCACGCACTCTAAGCTGCGCAATACACACCCATTATAAAAGCAGAAAAGGACTGAAAAACACATGAAAGCAAAAATGCTACTATTCAAAAAGTGTAAAAGATATCAAAATGATTATAACATACAATCATTGGTCAGGGTTTTCTCAACATTTGAAAGTTTAAATGGTGTCTGTAGCTGAAAGTATGAGGAAGTAGAAGGATCTGCAAGTTGAACAAGTTTAAGAGGATTCCATTCAAAAAATAAGTTGCAAAATGCTTAATAATTCAAAAAGTTGAAAGATTAGAAAAATTATGAGAAATAGCACCCCTCTCCTGAAAAAGCTGAACATTTTCATATTTGAACGGTTTCTGTAGCTTAAGAAATGTGGACGTTATTAAGTGCCAAAATACGTACGGAAGAAATAGTTGAAGAATAAAGATTCGAAGAACAATACTTGGAATGCTGAATCAGCATTCCAACAATAAGCCCGCAGGATTACAGTCAGTGTGCTTTGGCACAGGCAGTATTACTGCCTTGTGCCACAAAGCCACACTGAATAAGCCCGCAGGATTACAGTCAGTGTGCCTTGGCACAGGCAGTATTACTGCCTTGTGCCACAAAGCCACACTGAATAATAATAATAATAAGCCCGCAGGATTACAGTCAGTGTGCTTTGGCACAGGCAGTATTACTGCCTTGTGCCACAAAGCCACACTGAATAAGAACTAGAAAATGCATTTCCTGCTGAAAATGCGTTGGAATGCTGAAAGCTGAAAGCTGAAATGAATTGCAAAAACATTGCTGAAAATACAGAAATGAGAGACTACCTGTCTGAAAAATGTTGAAGCCCAAAAGCATTTAAACTGCACTGCTGAAAACCCTTCTAGTTGACACGTCTAACTATGGTGTCAGTAGCTGAAAATATGAGCAAGAAGAAGGCTTTGAAAGTTGAAGTTTAACAGGATTTGAAGATTGTCTCCATATATATCTTATTCAAAACAAATTGCAAAAAGCTTAATCATTCAAAAATGTAAAGATTATAAATATGAAAAGTCATATCACCCTCTCCTGAAAGAGCTGAAAATTTTGATATTTGAATGGTTTCTGTGGCTTAAACAATGTGTAGTAGTAGTGATATTTGTAGTAGTAGTAGAAGTTGTAGTTGTAGTAGAAGTATTGTTTGAAGTAGAAGTATTAGTAGCAATAGAGATATTTAAAGTAGTAGTAGAAGTTGTAGTTGTAGTAGAAGTATTATTAGTAGTAGAAGTATTAGTAATTCAAAGAAGTAGTAGAAGTAGTCGTAGTAATAGCTGTAGTATTGGTTGATGTATTTAATATAACAGTAGTAGTAGTAGAAGAAGTAGTAGTATGAGTAACAGTAATGACAGTATTTGAAGTAGCAGTAATAGCAGTAGTAGAAATACTAGTAGCATTCATACTTTTAGCTGTAGTAGTATTAGTATTGGTAGTAGCATGAATAGTAGCAGTAGTAGTAGTAGTAGCAGTTGTAGTATAAGTAATAGTAGTACTGGTAGTATTAGCAGTAGTGGTAGTAATAATTGCAGTAGTAGTAGTGGTAATAGTTGCAACAACAAAAGTTGTAGTAGAAGTAGTATTAGTAGCAGTAGTAGTAATACTAGAAATATTAGCAGCAGTAGTAGTAGTTGTCGTAGTATTAGTAAGAGCATTAATTATTTCAACAAAAAAAGCCTCATTTTGAGGTTAATGTTTAAATACAGTTAATCCATGGGGCTTTTATTTTGAAAGGGTGGGGCTGGGTGGGTTAGACAGGAGGAGAGAAGACTGAATCATAATGTTAGATAAACACAAACAGGTTATTAAATGACAGGCTTCATCAAAAGCATTTCAGTTGGAATTCATTCGGTGGGGCTTGTACTTTAAAATGGTGTGTGCGTGTGTGTGTGTGTGGGGGGTCCTCTAAAAGTCTCTAATACCTGAATGACTGTATAAGAGATACACACGCAGAGAGAGAGAGACACACAGAGAGATAGAGAGACACACAGAGAGAGAGATACACACGCAGAGAGAGAGAGACACACAGAGAGATAGAGAGACACACAGAGAAAGAGATACACACGCAGAGAGAGAGAGACACAGAGAGATAGAGTGAGGCTTGTGTCTGTGAGTCTGTGTGTTTATAAACATCAGTAATTAGCTCAAGTACGAACACCTGTGAGCCTGGCTGCCTTTTCATGAGAAAAGACTGGGAAACACCTGTCAAACAAAACCCCAAAAACCCCATAACCATAGCCCCTATTGCTCCAATATTAAGACTGGAGAGGGAGGATGACTTGAAGAACAGATCATGCGAAAATTGTGTCTGTAGTGTAAAAAAAAGTGGCTTCAATGGCGATTTAGAAATGGGGTACGGTTGTCTGTGTAAGACTTTTTTGAAGTACGTTTTAACATTGGGGTCAATGGAGGAGAAAGTTGGTTTTCCTCTCAAGTAAAGGCTTTTGTGCCAAATGTGTAAATCTGTGAGATTCCACAGTCATATGTCTACGACAAGGACAAGATTAGCTACGTTTCCATCCAAAAATTATGCATGTAGAGTGAAAATTGAGGAGTCAGTCGCAAAAGACAAATATTTTTTTCACAGGAATCTCAAGCTTCTCTTCACTCTAGCGATGACATCACGCACTCTAAGCTGCGCAATACACACCCATTATAAAAGCAGAAAAGGACTGAAAAACACATAAAAGCAAAATTGCTACTGCTCAAAAAGTATAAAAGATATCAAAATGATTATAACATACAATCATTGATCAGGGTTTTCTCAACATTTGAAAGTTTAAATGGTGTCTGTAGCTGAAAGTATGAGAAGTAGAATGATCTGAAAGTTGAACAAGTTTAAGAGGATTTGAAAAGTTTCTCCATAGACATCCCATTCAAAAAAAAATTGCAAAATGCTTAATAATTAAAAAAGTTGAAAGATTAGAAACATAAAAAGACATAGCACCCCTCTCCTGAAAAAGCTGAACATTTTCATATTTGAACGGTTTCTGTAGCTGAAAAGATGCTGAAGTTATTAAGTGCCAAAATACGTACGGAAGAAATAGTTGAAGAATAAAGATTAGGATAACAATATTTGGAATGCTGAATCAGCATTCCAACAATAAGCCCGCAGGATTACAGTCAGTGTGCTTTGGCACAGGCAGTATTACTGCCTTGTGCCACAAAGCCACACTGAATAATAATAAGCCCGCAGGATTACAGTCAGTGTGCTTTGGCACAGGCAGTATTACTGCCTTGTGCCACAAAGCCACACTGAACTATGCACAGAATAATGAGACCCTGACGTGATGCTGGGTAAACTCCAGGATTAAAAAGGTCACACATGGTGTATAGTAAGATGAAATAACATTAGTCAGTTCTAAATTTAAAAATAAATGACAGATATGGACACTCCCCTGTTTCTGGGCTACTCCGGCTACAGACAGGACTGTAAATAGCATCACACCCTGCTGTCTATGATGGAAGAGGAAAGGTACAGAAAGGAGCCAAGGAAATGAGGCTAATTTCCCTGTGGGGTCCCAGTAACCAGAAGTACCAGGTTCCACATAGAGGAGCCATTAGACTACAGCCTTATGGCAACCAAGACCCACCCACTTCCTGCCAGGTGTTCAACAAGGGTGTGTTCCTGAACCTCTGAGTTTCTGTCTGGGTGTCTTTCCGCACGTCATTGCATTTAATCTGGCTTTAAGCGGCTGTTTGCAATTGCTTACATACTCAAAGTAAATGCTTTGACAAAAGCATCAAAGCCTTAACTTTTGTAACCATGCCTTAAACACAGGCCCCAAAAGTAAAAATAATTTTCTGCTTTGCATTTTTTTTTTGCAATTCTGCAACGCACTTCTTACAAAACACTACTCACTGTTTCTTACGTTAGACACACTTCAGTCAGGAACACTCTCGTCATAGATTTGAACCATTTATTGCTACAAATGGAAATACAGTTAAACTTGGTGCTGAAGACTCCACACCTTTAATGCTCCCCAGATTAGCCATCAGCTACCAAGCCAAAACAGGGAGCACCGAGCAACAACCCCCAAGGATTTACAGGAATGAGCCAGAAGTACATTTTTTAAATACATTTCAACCATTTGCCATGAAAGATGAACTCTGAACTAAAAAAGGGGTGGAGGCTGGAGTGGAGGAGGCAAAGCTTTGCCAGCAGTACAGTCTGTAACAGCGTAGGTGTAGAATGAATCAGTGAGGAGGAAGTCATATCTAAATAAACCTCCTTGAAGTGATAGTGGGCTGTGATTGGTGTGTGGCCAATTGGAAGCTATGATTCAATTGGCTGGCTGTCAGCTGGTTACAGCTGGGGGCGTATGACTTCCATGTCCTACATGAACTAACACTATGCTTCATAAGTTCAAGAATTACATATCTTGGGAAAACACTTAAAAATGCAAAACGTACCTGAAATTGGCAACACACACATGCCAAAATGCACTAATTCAACACCAATCAATCTAAACCTTAACACTACAAATAAACCTAATTTAAGGTCACAGAGAACAAGTACAAAGAAGGAGACCAGGGCTGACTTTGTTTGTGATGTGGATGAGGTAATGTGGCCAGAATCCAGTAATCCAGCACCCAGCATCCAACATCCCTTATTAAACGAGGCCTATTTGCAGGCCTCAGCTCGAATAAAGATAAGAAATACCTAATTAAGTGTATAATTAAATAAAAAAAATAAATATAATATAATATGAATATCTCTGCGATGGTTTACCAGAGAGAGAAATGGAAGATATATCCGTAATCTCCGTCAGGCGGACATGCTTTTTCATGCTGCATGTTCTTAGGTAGCACGTTGCTAACGGAGTGTAGCAGCTGTTTTCTCCGGTCTTTTCCAGTCATATCGAGTATGATTTATGATATTTTGTTATTTGTTTGCTTGGCTGATGGGAGATGTGTTTGTCTCATGTAGAAGTGACCGAGTTCATGTTGTTCCCAGGACGCTGAGGTTTCTGCAGAACTATAACATCATTATATTCGTTCTTCGTGGGTTCTCTGCCAGTTACTTTTAACACAAAACTCTCTAAGTTTTTATGTACTCTGCGTCCAAATGGGGGACCCTCGGGTTTATAAGGTTTTAAAATACAATTTTTTTTGTTTACCATTGCACTGAAATGTTACTTAAATTATTTTTGTTTCAGTAACTGCACCATAATTCTACTTTTCCTTGTGTTTTTGTTGTTGTAAAACCTGAAATGGCAAAAAAAAGAATCTATTCGGAGGCCTCATGTTTTTAGATGTACTGTGCTGTAAAAACATCTCTCACAGAAGCCTGTATTTGAAAATTAAAAATGGATACAAATTTGTAGTGTTTTGCAGAGTTTTGTATAATGCACATCAGTGATGTTTTTACTGCTTTGTAAGAGTAATGAATTTGGTGCAAGTGTGTATCATTTTATTGTAAAAATGCCATTCTTTTAAGGTTTTGATTGCAGAGTTTCATTTTACAGTAGAAGCAGAGCGCAATTAAGTCCCGCCCACACAGGAGGGGAAAACAGTGAATCGCTCTCCATTGACTTTGTATTGTGAATTTCATCTGCTAGCAAACAAAAGAAAAAATGCCTAAACCTTATGTTGTGTGGTTGGATGCACTACCAACAGGGTAAAGAATCTAAGTTTTAATAGGTTGCTGAACCAAAAAACTGAGGATGCAAGCAAAAAGATATAAGGCATCAGCAGGAAGAATCAGAAAACTGTGGGTTCCTGACACTCACAATGCCCAACGTTATGTGTGCAGGAAGTATTTCATCCAAATTTAAGTTTTAGGATAACTATACTATATATATATATATATATATATATATATATATATATATATATATATATATATATATATATATATATATATATTATATTCTCTTAGTTACCCTAAAGCATTTTGACAGTATGCTACTTGTTTTATAGTGGAATGTGGATATCAGAAAACTATGCAGTATCCTATTTGCAATTGCCAACAGCTTACTTTGATGAAATCCAATGGTTTTTAGCTTGCTACAGGCATTTTATTAGCGTTTCAGCCCTTGCTTACATACTGTTACATTGATTGTTTCGTTAGGTTTTCAGAGTATGATGCGTTGCGCTCTGTCTCTATGGACATGAAATGTTTATGTCCAAGTGATGTGTTGTATTTGGCATGTGTGATAAGTTTTGCAACAATGAGCTAAATGCCACAAGTGAGTAAGTGTGTAAGTAATCCCCAAAAACTCTAAATGCTAAACAAACAATATTGTAATGGACAGGAGTTGAACTCAGGCTGAAAAAAAGAGATAAATTGGAAGTGAAATTTCACAGAACGGCTACTGTGTAAGAAGAGAGGATGCTTTGGCCAGACGACTGGGGCCACTGAGGGAGTCTCAGTGTATTTCTAGAGGCAGTAAAGGGGAGCAGGCCAGAGCTGCAAGCACAAAGTGTGCAGGGCAGACTGGAAGTTGAAGAATTTCCGTCCCAGCGTGAGTGTGAGAGAAAGAGAGTGGGGCTAGTGTCTGCCAGCAAGAGCAGCACTCTTTTTCCACAAGGGAGAAGTTATGGTGTGATTTGCATGTCATCCAAACCACTCCATTTGGCGGGGAATTGGTGTGTGTGTGTCTGTATGTGTGTGAGGCCACATCTAGTTAGTAAGATCTATCCTGACCGCACACACAGACGTGCAAACAAGTACATGCACATCATTCAATTTACCACCTAAACAAGCGTGCCATCATGCCAGGCACAATGAAGGGAAGGCTGGGCGCCTCAAAAATCAGCACTTGACATATCCAACCGCAGAATCCCAAAACTGCCACATAATTCAAGCACACACCACGGTCAATCAAAATTACAGTTGGGCAGGTTCATTTTGTGTCAGTCAACTCAGATGTCTATACTTCCTATCTGCATAGCTCACAACTGCATCTGCAATCTTATTGGTTGTATTTCCACATCACAGCTGCTGTCACAATGCAGGGGTGCAGGGTCGCACTGGTGATTGGGTAAGTGCGTACAGTGTTAGGACAGCAAAATAAAAACTGTCTGAGGTGCATCATTATGCTCCTACATTATATTAGCTACTCTAATATGACCGCTAATGAGAAGGCATTACAGAGGCCAAAAATAACCTAGCAAAGTGGTGAGGCTTCATCCCAGCCCTGGGTGTTGTCGGTTATAAGAATATATGGACTGTGGCTGTGGCCAGCTCAGCTCTCCCACTCCTGTTCACCGGGCCTCGTTATCTCACAATCACGTCTCACTAGGTTCGAAGCTGCAACGGTCTGCCTGCCCGTCTGTCCAGACAGGTGGGAGGGAAAAGAGAGGAAAAACTCTGACTAAAATAGAGAAAGTAAAAAGAAGAGAGAGAAGAGAGAGAGAGAGAGATCCATGAGAGACTATGTGGTACAAGGGGCACGCAGGTCACAACATGGAGAAGGTGGCAAAAGACAAGAGGAAAGTGAGACAAAAGAGGTTTAATTCATGGGTAGAAAGAAAATAAAAAATGCTGAAAAACCAAAGGAGAAGGTAAAACGAGAGGGTAACTGAGACAGAGGCCAAGAAAGTGAGCGGGTGCAAGAGTTCGTGGACGACTGTGGCAATGTTTTCCTTTTTCCTCCCCCTCCTTATTTTCCGTCTGAGTAACACGGTCATTTGGCAGCACTGGCTGAGACCACCGGCGTGTTTCCACTTCGCCGTTTAGTCGTCTGCTGGCCTGTCTGTCTGTCTGAAGGTTCTCACTGTTTATCTGGTCGTCCACTCAATTTCTCTTCCTGCCTGTCTTTCATCCAGTCCAACTGTTGTCTGTCTGTTTGACTGGCTGACAGTTTGTCGTTGTGGTCATAGGAAACATAGGAAGGCAAAGCCCAAATTTCCCCTCCACCATAGAGTTAGGACCTCTGGGGGGCTGAGCTGAGTGAAGCAATGAACACTCACACACAGGTTAATTAAAACAGCCTAATATGAAATGCGTCCGGAATATTGCTGTGAATTTTCCTGTGATTTCCTGAGCTGCACACAATGTCTCAGTCTCCTTTTTTTCAGGAATATTTCTGTTTCTTCTCTGAGAAATATGCTAAAAAAGAGAAATTGTTTTGAACAGTTTATCTGCAACCGACAATGAGGTTCAGTGTCATGTAAAATAATCTCAATCCAGTATTACATTCTGGAGGCTTCGATAAATGTAAATTATTAACGTGTAAAAGTCTAAGTGGAAGATTGCACTGACATTGTAATGATGGAATCAGCAAGATCATTTCTCTAAAGAAGAATCACCACTTAGTCCACTGATTCTAATGGTATAAAGTTATTCCTTATTCTCTAACAAACCTAGTGACCAGCTTGCAGATAGCATATTAACCATTAACCAGGTGACAGCTAAATTAAATTTTGGTCTTTCGGCAAGTTATGTTAAGCCGACAATTCTGTCTAAAAGAGAAAAATCTGCTAACTGAATGTTTTGGACAGAGCAAGGAAGTATTAGCATTTGTTGTTTTCTACGTATGTTCTGAGGAACACTTTTGTTACCTATCAGATTTGTTAGCCTCGGAACATATATCATTTGTTAACATCAGAACATAGAAAATGTGTTAGCCGCAGTATCATTAGAATGTAGCCGTAACTGCAACAACTACTTTTTAGAGACACTTTAAATGACAGTCAAGTGGAGCAAACAACACACAAATGTCTGACTTGTGACAGAAAAAAGTGGGTGAAAGTTGCCATCCACCAGGAGCAGGCTTTGCTGTGTCTCCATAAATAGTTATGTTTCAGATTTTGGTAAGGAGGGAGACAGATTCCAGGTCAATACACACATGTTTCCACACTTTGCTTTTAACACCCAAAACTCTTAAGCATCTGGAAACCACCCAAATTCCAAATTTAGCTTATTATAGCCTCATTACCATCACAAACAGAAGAAATGTGAACTCCAGACAGAACAGCTGGATTTTGTGAATAGTTAACCATGCAGTTTATAAAACCAAGAATCTATACAAAAGTGGCATGGCCAATTTTTAAGGTATTTCTTTTTACAGTAGCATCTGTGCATTATATTTGGCATCAGATGCAGTGTAATGCGATCTCTTTGGTTCAGCATTTCCATTAGCCAAAACTCCGGGTGAGCGGAAAATGAGAGAGGGAGAAAGACATGTAAAAGAAAAATCTGCTGCTGATCTTTCTGTTGTTTTTATAGTGGAAAACAACAAAAGCACCCAAAATCTACCACAGAGGATACAATTTTACAACCAAAAGAGAGGTGTTAAAGGAGGGTCAAAAAGCTAATGAGGACCAGGTCAACAGTCATCTGGACACGTGGGGGACTGTGATTCAGATTTGATTAAAAGGCTGATAATATAAAAACATACCTTTTCAAACTTTTCGAATTTTCAAGTTTCCTTCCCTTTAAGTCTTCTCTCCTCACCCAGTCCACTCCTTGCCATTTGTATTTCCCTTCTCCTCCACATTCTCCATCAACCTGATGTAATACTTTTTTTTTTCCATTTCCCCAATCTGTCAAAAGGCTCTTAGCAGATGATGGAAGGAACATAATAAGTGAGAAAGATCGCAGAGATGGGAGAGGAGGTGATTAACACAGTGGACACTGTGGCTTCCAGGTGTGGTTAGAGCTGACAGCTTGCCAGGCTGTTCCCTACACCACACGGTTAGCCAACACAGAAACTGCAACACTGCATTCATCCTGCTTCAGTACCCCAATAGTCACTAATTTGTCCTTTATGATACCGAACTGGCAATCAAACAATGACTGGTTGTAAATGTGAGCACTATTAATAACCCTAAGCAAAGTCTTGTGGACTGGACACAGTGACATTCGAGTAAACATCTGTCATGTCTTGAGGTGAGAATAATGCTTTAAGAGCAAAACCTTTTTGCCAATATTGCCATTTATCTTTCGTTTTACATATAAGCTAATTATTTAGTGTTAGCTTGTGTCAAACTGTCAGTGACCCTATGGAGTTGCAAAGTGTTGGACTACCCAGGTTTCCTTTCAAAAACTAAGGGACGAAAAATATTTATGGATGTTTTAAAAATAAACGGGGGACAAAAAAGAGAAAACAAAGCAGATGGAGATGTCAAGAATGATTTCATGGTTAGAACCGGATTAATTTGAGTCGGGTGCAGCTTGTTTAATTTAGTCATGAGAGCAGAATCGACATTGGTGATTGGCTGGTCCAGGAAGTTGATCACTGGGCTGTTTTGGTTGGGTGCTTTGGGTTAAAACAGATATGGTACTGCAATAACAGCAACAGAGGTAGCAGAGAACAGCTTGTTTTAATTGTCTTTGAAGTGGAACAGCTGGCTGCGACAACTGAGCCTCACAGCATAACACAGAGAGAGAGAGGAGGGGGTAAGAGAGAGACAGAGAAAAAGAGAGAGAAGGATTGGCGCCCATGGCCAAGGATTGAGCCACAGGACAAAAATGTAATTCTGGTGTTCAGAAGTTAAGAATTTGACATTAAGATGACTTGGCCTCTATATCAAACTCAATACCGATTCCACTTGATGTGTAATTCAATGAAAAATACAGCTGAAAACACTTAGGCTAAACATAACAAGTGTTTACCAGTTTCAAGTAACATCAGACATCATATTTTAATACCTTAAACACAGCTACTGAAACATTAACCAAAAACTGTGAAGTTGTCGTGCACTCAGCTGTGTTATACCTAGCGGCTCCTACCGGCCAGGGAGCCAATTAAAAGTGGTGAGTGAGGAGTCAGCAGGCAGTCAATGGCAGTACAAACCAGGCAATAAAAGGTGAGTCACCGAAAACCATGGGAAGTTCTTGAGCATGCAGCCATTACTGTCCGCCTAAAATATTATGCAGTTTGCTTCAGCAGAATGAGAAGTTAGCTGTAGGCACACAGAGGTGCACACTCACTCATTCACAAACATACAGACGCACATACACAACCAATTGCATGATCCACCTGGCAGAGATAATAATTAAGCTACAGAAAAATAAGTAAAGCAGTCTCTGTGCAATCACTGCTAACCTAATCAGCTTTAATAGTGCTCATAAACTCTTTAAGAATTGGTTATGGAGTGTAGTTTTGCAGAACGTAGCAATGCACACGTTGTTGAGCTGTGAGCATTTCCACCCGTGCTTTAAGTGCACATTCAATATATGATAACCTGCGTGCACCTTTGTAAGAATGCAGAATTATTTTGGTTTGATGAAAATGAGTTGGACTAATGGCAAAGTATGGGCTAGTTTCTAAATCTTGGAGAATTAGGCAAACTAGCTGAATAATACACACACACACACTTTATCCGATACATGTCAAAAAGGCTGTCGCAATTTGTTGGCGTAATCAATGACATCTGCGCTGAAAACATCAATATGTAAAATCTACACAGTTAAATTTTTTATCTTTTGTCCTTGGACCTTCTAAATAAATGTATTAAGTCATAAAGACATAATATCATCTGCCTGCTCCCCCAGTCAATAAGTGTTTAAAGTGTGTCACTGCAGCGCAGTTACTGCAGTAACCCAAAAAACAAATCATTTTTAGAAAGGTAGCTAGCAGCTAGTGTTAGCAAGTTAATACAGTAGTTGAGTAAAAATGACAGACAGCTGGCAGATATTTAACATTTGGAATCTCCTAATTTTAAAGCACACCATATCATTGTTTTAAGCTCAAAACACTGCTGCTGTATGTTTTCACTTCCTGTTGTCATAAAGTTATGCTGGAAAGCAACAATGGATCCATCAAGACACGTTATCTTCTATCTAATGCAGCAATAAATTATGTGTGCATTTGCGTGTGTTGCGATCCTCAGCATATATCTGTGTATGAATGTTGGTGGCAATTACAACTGCTGCCAATTGGACATGGCATTTGAAAGCCTTATGAAAGAGAAAGTAAAAATACCAACTCAACTTAGTTTGTTTCCTGCTATTAATCTAAATGTTTGCAATGTCTTGGAAACTAAGCGATAAAATTCTGCCGGATATAAACCTGCAGAAAACAAATTATGTTCTTGCAACAAGGCACTTCTACGGAGTATTTAACTTGATGTATTGCACCAAGATGCTCTCTGTTCCACGGTCATGAATATTCAAATGAGATGTTCATTTTGTGTTGTAGAGATTATTGGAAAGCTACAGAACCATGCAGGATTCTCCCTAAAGCCTGGTTGAAACCACGTTATGCACAAGATTGAATGACTTGCTGAAATTAAAGTGGGATCTCCTCCCTGTTCCCTTAGAAAAAAAATATCCAAGTCAGCCTGTTGGCATTTTAAGCCTTTGGCAAAATCCAATATATCTGCTGAGTAAGACTTTCTGAATTGTGCTCAGCTTGACAGAGCTTTACACAACTGCTGAAGTCTGAACTTTCTAAAGAAAATAAAAAACTGCAGACTATAAACTCAAGGGGAAGTTGAAGATAGAAAAAATAACTTGGCCTTTTTAAGTGTATGTTATGTTTATCCAAAGTAAAAAAAAATTCAAGTGATCTTTGAGGGGGAGCAGCACTGAGGTAAAGTTATCAATCCACAAAATCTAAAATCTTTATGTTCCATCACTGATTTAAAGATTATAAAATCAATACCAAAGAAAGAAGAAAAAGAAAAAATAAACACACACAAATTATATAAGAGTTCTAAAAGCATAGGAATATATTCCATACATTTATTAAAGAACCTTCCTTCAAAACAATTTGTGTCATCGTTGTGCCTCAGCCTGCCTACTCAACCTCAATGATCATAAAACAAGATTTAAACAGGTTGTTGAAGAAAAACTGTAAAATAACTAGTATCAAACTGCACAGCCCATCAAATTAATTCATAAACCCTTTCCAGTCACATGAACGATGACAAGTCTATTTCAGAATGCGTAGCTTTAAGAGGGTCGAGGCTGAGTCCATCATGACCAACGTGGGTTTTCTAGAAACTTCACACATTGAAATTGTGACATTCACATACATGAAAGCCTTCCCCCGCACATTCAGACTGCAGCGCTTAGTGAGTGAGCATGCTCATAACCTGTGTCGTGGCTCACCAGCACCTAAGACATGCTGCGTTTCAATATGAGAGACCATTAAAAAGACAACAACAGCCGTTCCCTGCACCCTGGAAGACAATTATTACATATTACGTGTGGCTGCTGGTTCATATGGTTATTTAGTGCGTGTACATTTGCCATACATGCCAGTCGCTTAGAGGTCTCTCCTCCCCTCCTCGCACCCCTTCAGACATCACTTCACACAGCGCACTGCTGAAAGGACACAAGCATCTATCTTGCTTGTAGCCATTCGGTGTGTCACTGCATTATGGCCAAAGAAAAGGGTCTTGTGCATTTAATATCAGTTGTATTGCAGGCCTACACTCTGACTGAAGAGCAGGATTGAGGGCAAGATATCCAGAGAGATTAAAGACAAAGAAGAAAAGAGGATGAAAAGAAATTTGGTGGTGAATACACTGCCCATGTAAAGGAATACTTTACCCTCAAAATCATTATTTGTATATCAATTACTCACCCCATGTTATCTTGAATTTAGGAAAACTTTGTTTTTCATGCATGCCTCCACAGTAGAGATGCACCGATCTTCTTGTGCAATTCCAATTTAAGATTTTTTTAAAAGTCTGACCTACCGATTTTTATTTTCTTTCTGAGAACTATAATTGACAGCACATAGTAGCATAGTAACTTACACCTGTTTAAGCGTGAGACTGTTTATACGGAAGTGTTGTAAATAGTAAGGTTTTAGCAAAGATGCATGTGTTTGAGGAGTAGTGAGCCTATGACTGGATAAACGACACTTGGATTATACTGCACGAGTTGTGAAAGTTTGTTAACGGATGTTTGATATAGTTTTGCTGTTGTTAAACGTGGCCCCATTTCCAAATCATCAACACTTTTCTCCGTTTTTGGATTTTGTGTTCACGGTGGCGGGCATGCAAGAAAAACAAAGTTTTCTTCAAGAAATCAAGGTAACACAGGGTAAGTAATTGATACACAAACATTCATTTTGGGGTAAAGTATTCCTTTAAGTTACAGCAGAAGTAAAAGAAAAGTGAAGGTAAATCTGCAGAACATCAGAAGATACCAGAAGAAGACGTCACTTTTACTGTATTCAAAGACAAATCAATTTAATAGGTGTACAGTGTTAAAGCCCTCTCTGTAAGATGCACCAGCAGCAGTTCAGCAGAGGTAAATCTCGTTTCTGAGAGCTGGAGAACAAGAACGAAGAGAAGGCTCAGAGGCAACTCTCAGAAAAAGATGCGTACAGAGGTATCACAGTGAATGGAAAAGCTTATTTGCTGAAATGAAGCGATGCCCTGGAGCCAGACCATTACACTGAACAATGCTACTGTGCTACTGTGCACGAAGGAGCAAGGGCCAACATGGCACAATGCTGCAGTTATGTTAAATACTGTAATACATGCAGAGTGACGACGTCACCCACCTACATGTACAGAGACATAAATCAAAAGGAGACTAGGGCGACATGTGGGAGGCAGACACATTGTAATTCTAGCCTGAGTGTGATGAGGTGGTTTGTATTGAGAATAGGCAATCAATATCTCATTATGAAATATGTTCTCGGATGAGGGCATCAGGATTAGCTACTAACACATACACTTCATATAATTCTGGCGGCTGCCCACATGTTTCTGCTGGTACTTGTCATTTGGAGGTTTTGTGTTTTGATAAACAAACAATGTTGTCCAACAGTGTTCAAGTGTATCAGAGATTACAATAGTGGATGTCCCATTTTGTCAAATAATAACCACTCTATGTACCAGCTGTATATTATGATTAGATGGATTTCTTGTCTGTTCAGGAAAGTTATCACCAAGATCTTCAAGTCGTCATCATGATATCGTGTTAGGGCTCCAGTCAAACTGTATATGTTTGGTCACTGCAAGGTTTTCGTTGGCCCCACATGAAGCTATGGTTGTAGTTGTCCAGTAACTAAAGTTAGATCTTTACCATCCTTTTGTTGGTATCTGACACTTTGAAGAGATGAAAACCTTGCATAACCTCATAACCCACTTGCTTGATTGGAGGCTGTGGCTCAGAGTAACAGTGGCTCAGGTTGTCTTACAAACAGAGGAACGGCGTTCGATACCCAGGTCCTCCACGGAGACCACTGAAATAACCAAACAAAGAGTCCCTGGCCGTGGTTCCACTTGTCTTTTCAATGTGACTTTTGTGATTGGATGCACCTGATCGCAACTCAGCTGTGTCTGCATATCTCTTCTCTTTGCTCTTGCTCTGGAGAGGAAATGTGTGGGGAAAATGGTGAGACCTATGTTAAATATGATACTGTAAATTGTCCACATTGTGCCCACATGCTGTCCACACCTCACTCAATGAGAGCAAGAGCTGATCTCAGAGCATACAGTAAATGCATCCTGACACGATCGGATGACAAGAGTCGCATTGAAAAGACAAGGGTAACCACGGCACTAATCTATTAATTAGTTTGTTTTATATTTCATATCATTTCCACATAATTAGTTAAAAGCATTGTGCAATTTTAGTCAACTCTGAGTGATTGTCCATGTACAAACCCTTCAGAGATTAAGGTAGTTAAACAATGTTTTACCATCAATTGTTGTTACAAGTCATTCATGGGTACATTTAATCTCTTGGTACCCTGTACCATTTGTAATATGTTTTTGTGGCGTATTTTATTCTTTGACGAGTCCTCGAAATGTGTAACTTGCTGCCTTCTTAGCCAGATTGCCACTGAAAAATCAATTTTATCCCAACTGACTTTCACAACTATTTCTTTCAAAAACCTGATCCATAGATAAGCAGTCAAACTAAAAAGAGTTCACTGAGCTGCTGCCACTTTGAGACCTTCCACTGTCTGCTCTTAAAACACACACACAACACACACAAAAAGCACAACACATCTCTGGCCCTTGTTCCTCACATCAAATATTTTATTTTTATCATTATTAGATTCTTTCCCAATCAGCATTAAAATTCCAATGACAAAATACAGACAAAGTGCAGTTGCTTTGAAAAGAAGGCCCTTTCTATAGTACAGTGGATGGTGCATGACCAAGTGTAATCATATATCAAAGGTGCACTCTGTCAGGACAAGACAGGTGAGGTTTTGGTCTTACTGGGTAAGGGTCGACTGCAGAGCTTTTTTGAGACAGAGATGTTCCATGTTTCCTCAAGTAACAAGTAATATGCAACTACTTTGTGCTGTATTTTGCCTGCTGTGCTGAAGAGGACCTGTTCTGATTTCATACATGTGGTGCCAGACTTACACGCACAGCGCACCTCCTAAAGAAATAACCACGTGCCAGGCACCGAGGACGCTGCAGAAGTTTGATTGGACATGGTAGGCAGGAGTTTGGTTTTCCAGACAAATATACATCCTGTTACAGCAACAATAACAACAACGACAACAACAACAACCTTTATTAATTAAAGGCACAGGAGCTCCTCCTCATCATCCAACTCTTCCACAATTTTTCTTCCAGTCATGGAGTTGTGTTGGGCCAAACTTATATGGAACTATTGAATCGCACCTATCAAATAAATCAGAGACTACTTGACTTGCAGTAGTACAGTTTATGGCTGTCAAATGGCAAGCGTCAAATAACACCGCTGTGCTGTAATGTGTTCTCAGCCTTCCCATCTAATTGAATCCACTATGGGAACTGTGGATTATAGGTCACCAACAACTGAAGTCAACTATGGTAAAACAATTATTCAATTAAGCCAACCCAACAAGCCAACAAACAAGCCCACTTTAATAAACTGAATTACACTAGAGAGATGTTGCCATCACATCTAGGTAACTGCAGACCACCAACTGACTCCTCAAATGGTTACCACTTTAATACAAAGAAATACGCAGTGTAGAATTCTCTCATTCCCTCACTCCCCTTCCCTCATGACATACACTAGTCCCGATAAAAACACTCAATAGTCTGCTCAATAGTGAGCAGGAAAATGAGATTTCAGACACCTATTATTCATCAACATTTTTCCTTATCGCTGATCGGTGTAGATATGTACATTGATTACAATAATTTGCATAATGGAGCACATTGCATGGTGGAATTGTTATCAGAAAGCATTGTATATGTCTTATGAGAGACCCTGCTTTAGCAGGACCTGTTGTGTACATTTTCCCCTTTATCCGTTTGTATTGCCCTGCAGGGTAGGCAAAGTCAATCAGTGCAAGTGGGAGCACCGGGTCAGTCTCCCAGGAGTATTTACGTAAGATCTGATCTGATCCGATCTGATCCGATCATACACCCTATACCTATAGTCTTGCATCTCAAGTTGCTAATCGGACTGTAAACAATGAGAAGGGCACGGAAAAGGAAGTCTTGGCTTGGATATCCGCTGGCTGCACAGGAACCCCAGAACTATAGCCCCTTGCCCCCAGCGGCTTGTCTATCGTCAGAGCAATAGATGGACTTTCAGACACAGAGATCTCTGTTGCTGCTGAATCATTTGCTATTATTCACATAAGAAAACCCGAAAAGCCAAGAGCTACTTTATGAATAAACAGAGCCATTCTGAAACCAGTTAACACAAACTGCGCCCTCACCTAAATCCCTTTCACCATCACTCATTGACTAATGATTTAATCCTTAAATGTGTCTAGAACCACCAGATTTCAGCCTCTACAAGCTGCTTGACTGTAAATTTGGATTTACAACACTAGTGTTGATAGTGTATACAGAAGCCCAGCAGCCTTGGTTCAGGGTTGACAAGGTTTATCCATGTGGGCTGAATGTTAGAAACAGTCAAAGTGGTCCGCTAAACAAACAAAACGTTTCTGTTGGTGCTGGCACTAAAAAACAGATTGAGTGACTTGAGTAAATCTGGCTAAAAGTATATAAACGGTGTTCTATCAAGACATTCACATGATGAAGTGCAGCGCTGTTAAAAACTGCTGCATGACTATGATGCTCACTCTTCTCCAAGAAGAACCCAAACTAGGTTTAAAAGCTCACATTTTACAGGGAGATTGACATTTTCCCGTCTTGACTTCAGTTTAAAAAAAAAAAAAAAAGTAAGATATGCAAACACTACTTTACACACATACACACTTTCACTCATTCAATGCTCCTTTATAGTCTCCGTCTTGAGGCCACACACACACACACACACACACACACACACACACACACACACACACACACACACACACTTTGTATTGTGATACACACTCTCCCCCTTCCGTTTCCACCACTGTCATATCATCTATTTGTCCAGCTCAGCTCCATCTCTCTTTCCATCCCTCCATTTCTCTGCTCTTTCTTTCCGTTTGCTGAACTATGTTCCAATTAGTTTGGCCTCACAAGGCCAGTGAGGACATTTTATAAGGACATCTCCACACACATTCACACACACACACTGCTTTATTAACCTTTGGTTATACTGACCACCTTATTCTTGAACACAATGAGAACATAATGTATAATTAACACCACATATATGAATATTTGTTCTTCAATGCCACAAGAACAATGTATAGTATTATGAAAGAGCAGTAGTTTTACTTTTTCATTGATAATATACTGTATAAAGTCATCAGCCTTTTATTGAATAAAAACTATAAATCATATTTTATTAATATTACTATACGACAGTGCTTTTCTACCCCGCACTATAACTGCTATTATCCTACAATATTAAATAATTAACTATATAACCATTACTGCCATTAGTATGCCCCACTATACACTTTAGAAAAGGTTTTATCAAAAGGCGTCGGTCATCATGTACCCTATTTTCAGATCGACATAAATAGGACATAATCCTGGTTTCCTCATTACAGATTACATATCCATCTTTTCATTCCATTGAAAAACATTGTGCTGTTGTGATATAAATGTGACTCATATGTCAAATCCTCGGTGCCACTGACAGGAAAGGAGTCATTGTTTTAGGTTTCCTTAGCAAAATGAGAGATACACATTTTGATAATGCATATATATATATATATATATATATATATATATATATATATATATATATATATATATATATATACACTGTTCTTCATAACTCATTCGGTAATCAAATACCATAAGGAAGTTCTCAACGCCACCATTGTTGGGTTGAGTAAAGTGGATCATTACTCTAATCAAAAATGCAATGAAAATACTTTATTCATTACTCAGTCAAAAAAAATTATCTTTTAACTCATATATCCTAAAAATCATACCCATTCACATTTCTCTACTATTGCAATCGGTGCATTAGCAGCATGTGCCCACAATATAGCCAACTGTCCGGTACTAGCCGAGACGACCCGTACATTGGGCTAAATTGTATATTGCTTTTCTGATCTTTCACGGGCTGTCGCTGTGGGGTGATCGTGCAGCGGCATGAAAGCTCCCTAAAAGTGAGGCCAAAACATCGCCCCCTAGTGGCTGGCTGTTAATTTAGGAAGCGCTAGATTTGCTATGCATCAGAGTTTTATATGAGCAGACCACGCACTTTGGCCGTCATTATCACAGTTGATCATGTTTATTTAATTGTTGAAAGCCAAATTAATTGTTCTGCCCCACTAATTACTAATGCGAAACAAGTTGGATTTAGAGTTGTGACGCTGTCGACACAGGTTGGCGATGTAGGCTACTTTTTAATTTGCCAGATTGCTTAAAATAAACTGCCGTGAGTTTGTGCACTGGACCAGACCGGCTAAACCATAAATCAACCCAACTCTAATAGCATAGTAAATATGCCAATTCCTGATATTAAAAACACATCACAGCCCCTGCAGCTGATAAGGCCAATATCAACTTTGGTACAAAAAACCCCACTCCGTTTACCTGTTGTTGAGCAGCAATCACATTCTTAAAGCTAATAGCCTAGCTCATATCACCTGCAAGCATGGATGCAATTAGCTGTCTGTGAATATTAAGTCAGTTGTTAGTAGTCTACATTATTTCATGTAACGACTTACCTCTGGCAGTGCAAAATGACAAATGACTGCTTGAATCAGTCAAGAGCAGCAAAAAGTATCCATGAAAAAAGTAGACTTGGTGAGTCACGATAACCCTCTTTTAAATGTTTTTGTTTTTTTGCTAAGGTCCAAAATGTGATTTCTTACATCATATATTTTAAAGATGTATCCACATTAGCTGATTTAATGATACTAAATAATAATAAAGCTATATACTAATTGGAATATACACATGGTTGCCTTTCCAACTGAATAAGAGTATATTCACACAACAACATTGTCACAGTTAGGCTATGAAATAAAAATGTCAATGAGCTGAGAATAAGAGCATCCATTTGCTGCCTGGATTAAAACTGAAGCAGAAAACCCATCCAAACTGAGGTCTGACAGCACATCAGGAGGTGTGAAAGGTCCTCTTTTAGCAACTCAGATGTTGTGTGACATAGTAGCATCTATCCTCACACAGAATTTCAATAGATATTCAATAGTAGTTCTCTCTCAGGTCCAATCTAGCAGGCTGAAAGGCTGCAGAGAGGCTGCATTTAAGCAAATCCACATTTGTTGAGTGGTACACACAATGCATGTATCTTGCTCTCTTGCACGCTCACTGACACCTTGCATTTTGCTCCCTCATCTTACTGAATAGTACCAATTACTGAGCAGTAAGAAGAGGAGAGAGATGCTGTGGTGATGTGGATGAAAAGACAAATTACAGGATAAGGACTAAAAGGTTTCTATGGTCATTTGTATGTCAATCGTGCATCCATGTCCATCTTTACTATATCATGTCATTTAAATTGATCATGTTAATGGGGCACCAACTATAGGTGAAAAGCCAACAAGACTAACTGCAATTTAAGTGCACGTTGTGTTCAAGAGTTGTGGCACTTTATTGAAAAAAACGCTGTTGCAACCAGACCTTAAATCTGACATCTGTAAAACAGGACACAGCGGATGGCACAAAATAACAATTTATTACACTCTGTACTCTAAATGTTTGATATTGTTAAACTTCTTTGGGGCGTAGAAAAGCTATCTATGTGTCAGACATTTTTCTCAGTATAAAGTAAATGGTAAGACACACTAATGTGCATGTGCAGTGAGCAGCACAACATGGATGACAACCAGGAAGAGAAAAACCTTTTTGGCTTATATACTGGGTGAGCAACTGTTATTGGAATATATTTACACCATCTTGGAACATGATATGCAATTAATTTAATAAATACATGTTTATGAGCCAAAAGTAAGTTGGTTTCTAAATGGCGGTGGCACTATCTGTATCAAACTTGTGAGTTCTTACTTGGCCCAAAACTTCTCACCAGATGTCATTGAAATGTGTTCACCAGATGAACACATTTGAGAAATTCTGCTAACCAACAAACAGATCGGACCAAACGATAACTTTCATTATGAAGGAAGTTAAACTGCTCTGACTGGCTCTCTCTGTAATCACCTTTCCAGATTAACTGGGGACGATTATGCAGTTTTTCACAACTAATCAAAGAAAGCAATACAATCTACTGCAATTTTCAAATCGCAGGAGGAGCAATAGTTGTTAAAGGCAATATGTGTGTTAAAATACCACTGAAATATTGTCATGCTGCAGGGAAGTCCTGACCAACACATCATATTCTACAGACTCAAGAAAATATCTTTGTTGTTAGGTACAGACCCCCGCAAAAAACACACCAAAATTATTTAATATGTTTTGCAATGAAAATGAGAATAATGACGTAAAAAATAATTATTCCCTTTAATATTGCAAATCATATCACAATTGCAATATAAATCAAAAAACAATTCGATATTGTTTCAGCCATACGATAATGCTCAACGTAGTCTAATCCTCCTTGACAGATCTAAAATGCACCAGTGCATAAAACTCACCGCATTTTTTTTTTTTTTTAAAAGCACTCTGAACAAATCAGTGTAGACTGAATGAGACTAAATTCCCCAAATGACTCAATGATGATGTAAATAAAATGTCCAAAATAACATTTAACTGCGTGTAACTTTTTGCACTGGTGAAATGTTAAAACATGTTTCTCACAGGTGCACAGTAACAACGCAAATGAAATCCTGAATCACCCGTCTGCCTGAGCAGTTCTAGTCAGGGGATAACAGCGTTGAAAATAATTTTGTTTCTGCACTTTCTGTTTTAGAGCCTAGTGTGAGCTGCAACAGAGACTGAAGCTTTCAGCTGCACAGCAGTAGCTCTGGCTGTCAGTCGCAGCACACAAAGACTGGGAGGGGGTTATCATTCAACACCTCATTAGACACAAATGAAAACACATTTCCAGAAAAAATTATCCTCCATTGTTGTGCTTCCATACAGACGTTTTTTGGCATTCCTTAGCATGTTGTAAGCTAGAGGAGAGAAGCAGGGAGTTTTATTAGGTGTGTGTGTACAGTCCGCTAATTGTAAGTGTTTGTGTTTTAACATACAAGTACTATAATACCACAATTTCAAAACACTGTTACAAGGTGAAGACCTGCATTGAAAATCTTTCTTGAGTAAAAGTATGTACATATTATATATTGTAATATTAGATCATTAGTATTTGATGCAGTAACATGTCAGATGCATTTTAATGTTGTAGCTGGCTGCAATAGAGCTAATTTCATTAATTATTTATACCATTGGGTGGTTTAATTCACTGTTTAATAATGCATTGTATTTCATATACTCTTTATAAATATACTTAGTCAAGTAAAAAGTATAGTATTCCCCTCTGAAATGTAAGATAGTTGGTTATGAACAAATGTGACCAACTAAGAAAGTTAGAGGAAAAGCTAGTCTGGAGCCCTGTACAAGAACTTTGTTGCTCTTTATACTAAGTCACCCAACTTCCGGAGCACTTGCTCTAAACATGTAATATTAAGCAGCATGAAATAATCATTGACATTGACGTAGTCATCGTGACATCACCCATTGGTTTGTGGACTGCTGTTATGAAGCCTTGAGTTCGGCCATCTTAGAATACAGCCGTCGCCATATTTTGTTTTTGCAACCGATGAATGGATGTTATCATATTTGGAATGTGGAGGTGTGAAGTAGTGACACAGGATATGGCTCTGGTAGCAGCAGCGATATGCCAATCACAGTAAGCCTGCCTTAAAGCATACTCCGCTTTATGGTCTATTTGACAATAATGTAACCAAGTGAAACTGACGGGGAGAAAACGATTGGGTCCGCCGGACGGGTTATGGGTTGCATGGGCCCTGATTAGGTGAAAAGATGCACCTGCTGACAAATCGTGTTCTTTTTCTCTTTCTCGCCGCCGTCACGAGCGGGTGTGCCGAGAGCCCGTTCTTTGTCTCCGCCGCCACGAGCGGGTGTGCCGGGAGTCCGTCCGCTTTCTCTCTCGCAACGAGCGGAGACTTAGTGTGGAGCGCATTGTAGGGGTGCGTCGGGAGCTCAGTGTCTGGGAGGCATCCTGTACAGAGGGGACGGCGTGTGTTTGGGGGATGGTTGGTTTCAGGTATGTATTTATAGTTGAATGGGTTTTCTTTATGTCTTTGGGTGTTGGAGGAGTTGGGTGTAACGAAGTGTGTAATGTTGTATTTGTGTTTTGTAGAGCTTCCTGAGCCGTACACCCAATTGTAGCTGTGGGGGGGAATCCAAGTGGGGGTGGTTGGGTTGCTGGACAGCCGGTGGGTGAGGTAGCTTCTTTTCGGTTTATTTTCGGTTTGTTGACAGTTTTTGTGTGATTAATTGTTTTTGTTTTATTTATTTCCTAGCTAGTGGGACACTGCCTTGGTCTTTTGTTTCTTTTCTTTTTCTTTAAATTGTTTGTGGTGCCTATCCTGGCACATGGTCTGTGAACTCCTCCTGCCCACCAAACCAGCTGTCATTGACTAAAGCAAATAGTTATTGTACTAATAAAGTTTGCTATTTTCATAACAACGCTGCCTCTTGCCTGTACATGCCTTCACGGTGTTTGAACCGGGTCTCTGTGGCAACGGGGACCATAATTTACTAAATGATGATGACATGTCAGGCTTTTGAGGCACGAGACCCGAGGCCTCCATTAAGATCCATGTCAATAATTAAGAGTTGACTGCTTTGGGAAAATAGCTTGGCTGTGCAAATGAGAGGAGAACGAGAGAGGAAAGGGAGTGAGAAGGGAGACTGGGTGAGAGAACTGGAAACCTGCAGCAGTGACAGTTTTGAAGAGAGGGTGAGGAAGTGAGAAAGGGCCTAAGAGAGAAAAGATACTGTGTGTACTAGGTGTCAACTAAGAATGCTTTGAAAAATATAAATAATTATTGTTTATTTTTATCAATTTACAAAATGCAAAGTGAGCGAACAAAAGAAAAATCTAAATCAAATCAATATTTGGTGTTACTACCCTTTGCCTTCAAACCAGCATCAATTCTTATAAGTACACTTGCACAAAGTCAGGGATTTTGTAGGATTATAGACGCAGTGGTCGGCCAAGGAAACTTAGTGCAGCAGATGAAAAACACATCAAGCTTATTTCCCTTCGAAATTGGAAGATGTCCAGCAGTGCCATCAGCTCAGAACTGGCAGAAACCAGTGGGACCCAGGTACACCCATCTACTGTCCGGAGAAGTCTGGCCAGAAGTGGTCTTCATGGAAGAGTTGCAGCCAAAAAGCCATACCTCCGACATGGAAACAAGGCCAAGCGACTCAACTATGCATGAAAACATAGGAACTGGGGTGCAGAAAAATGGCAGCAGGTGTTCTGGACTGATGAGTCAAAATTTGAAATATTTGGCTGTAGAAGCAGGCAGTTTTTCGCCGAAGGGCTGGAGAGCGGTATAATAATGAGTGTCTGCAGGCAACAGTGAAGCATGGTGGAGGTTCCTTGCAAGTTTGGGGCTGCATTTCTGCAAATGGAGTTGGACCTACCAGCCAAGTTCCTTCAAAAACTGTGTGCAAGTGTATGAAGGCAAAGGGTAGTAACACCAAATATTGATTTGATTTAAATTTTTCTTTTGTTCACTCACTTTGCATTTTGTAAATTGATAAAAATAAACTGTTAACACTTCCATTTTTCAAAGCACTCTTAGTTGACAGCATTTTTTCCCACCTGCCTAAAACTTGTGCACAGTACTGTATGTTACATGTAAGAAACAAAGAGAGTAAGTGTAATAGCAGGGGTGTAATTTCCACTGTGGAAGGGGGAGGGGCATGTCCCTCCCACTTTTCAAAATCCACTTTTTGTCCCCCTCACTAATGGTTTTAGGGTTCTTTTTTGTGTCGAAATCTGAGAAGAGAAAAGTTGACAAAAAAGATTGTAATCTAGACAGTCATTATCCCAAGTACAAGTATTGATTAGTTTATAGCTGCTTTAACTTTATAGGTGATAAGTTTGTTTTACAGTTTGCTTTGCTCGCCACAAGAAACCAAACAAAGCTTCCTCTCCTGTCCAGTTTTGTTGATCTACTCTTTCCTTCATCCATTTACCTTCATCCCTCATCATATACTCATCCATCTTCATACCCATTCATCCTCTCCTCCCTCATTTTGTCCTCCTCCCTCTCAAAGTTGTGTAGATCCTTTTCAGCCTCCTACACACCCCATACCCAACAACCTCCTCTTCATTACATTACATTACAGTCATTTAGCAGACGCTTTTATCCAAAGCGACTTACAATTCAGTATCTATCTACACACCTTAGACGCAGCTACGGGAGCAATTCTGGGGTTAAGCGTCTTGCTCAAGGACACATTGACATGAGACTAGCAGAGCAGGAGCCGGGGATCGAACCACTGACCTTCTGATTGAAAGGCGGCCCTGCTCTCCACTTAGCCACGGTCTTCCTCATCACTGTATTACATCCTCAACATCTAAAAAACCCTTACATCGCCAAGACCTTTAATCACATCCTGGTGTGACTCGTCAACCTATTGGTATCGAGTGGCAAAGCTTGCAGATAGTTTCAGTTTTATGTGCTAAGGGTTTGAGGTATCTGAGATTTCTGCCACTGTGACCACTACAGAGGAGATGAATGAAATTTGAATGCTCAATGCATTGAAACACTACATCTGAAAAATTTAAAAAGTAAGTAAGTTGTCTCTCAAGAAACAATTTCCCAGTTACTCTGAAAACCAACAGACTTCTGTGGTCTACTATGAACAGCAAAAAGGCCATGATGGGGGTATAACTTGGAATGGAGGGGGCTCCTAAGAGAGGTTGACTCAGGCGTGTGGGCTGGCTTCAGCAGCCTGTGCAGCTGCTGTGTTTTGGTCCCTTGGCAGGTCACATGGCGCAGATGACGGGATGTTTGGTGTTGGTGGGGGGGATTTAGAGGGCAGGGGCCTATTTTGAGCACTGCCACCACCACCTCCATCTCTCCTCTTTTCACCTCCTCTATCCCTCTCTCATTTCTCCCCTAGCATCCTATTTCCCTGTGTAATTAGGCTTCTAATTAAGGCTGTAGATGTTTAAAGGATGGATGCCCAATGTTGGCTCTGCCTCTTTCTCTCTGCATGGAGCTTACATACTGCATGGCAAGTCTGCAACACAAAGACCCAGAGCTTGCTTCTCTGACAAATTCTGCTTTTGTGTATTTAATACTGAGCTGGGTTTTGGTATATTCAGCCTGCTCATGAAATGCTAATGTCGTAAAATGCAAATATGTGCTCCGTGCATCAAAAAGGAGAGAAATACAGTGTATCTCCCCACCAGCAAAGGATAACATGGAGCAGGCACAACTAGAAACAGTGATATTAAAATAGCACAATGAAAAGATTATGGAGGTTGCTCTAGTGGATGGATGCTTTGGTTTGCCTTCCAGTCCAGCAGCCACGAGTTGAAGTCTCAAATAATTTCAAGAGGCTCTCTAGTGCATTATTGTTAGATGGAATTTAAACATAATGAAATCAGTTGAACAGTTACGGCCTTTACCATAATCCTATCTTTTAATTAAGTGATGCTTTACTACGGCTGTCCTTTCACAAGCTAGTGTAACGTAACTATAACCTATCTTTATATCAATCATGTCCACTACATGTAAAATGTATTTTAGAAAATATGCTTATGTCAGAAATTTCATGTGACAACAATTATGTCACACAATAATTGTCAAACAATTTAAATTTTAAATTTTCAGTTTTATTAAGTTAATTTCAAGGGCATACAAGTAAAATATTTACATACATTGATGTCCACACTTTCAGGTTCTTACAATACACTTCTGACGACAAATTCCCAAATAACATTATCCACTTACACAGACCATACATCTATCAAACTAGACCAATAGCGATGTTTCCTTCTAATTAATATGTCCCCCTAGTTCAGGCTACACGTTTATGGAGCTAAATTCAGGTCAAAAGTTTTGATCATTTGAAAAAATAATTTGAACCTGAAAGTTCAACTTATGGTCTTGAACATTGAAAAATACAGCAATGTATTCAAAATAAAAATAAGTGAATGAAAAGTTTTTTTGGGTTGAATATAATTTTGATTCAGTTCTGGAATTTTTTTTAATACATTTATTTTTTTCATTTTTCACTTTCATATATATTTTGATATTTGAGGTCTTGTATTTTTCAGTTTCAGATTTTATATTTTCAGATTCAAATTTATTTATTTTCGGTTTCAAATCTTTTTTCACTTTCAGATCGTTTTTTTCAGTTCAGACTTTTGACCCTGATCTAGCGTGGGGGCGTGGCTTCAACTGAGAGGGGCGCGTCATCATGAGTGACAGCATCACAAAGAAGGCTGAGGACCTTCCTCAACAACGTTGCCTTCAGGTAACATGGGCACCAGGAGGATTATGATTGAACACTTTCTATACACCATATTCACGTGAATGCAGTGGGGGATAAACTGTGAGCGCCAGCTATCCTGAAGAAAACTTCCGACGGAACCAGCTACTGGTTCAATTGGTCTTTCAACAACTTCCCTGAAAAAAATCCAGAACTGAATCAAAATTATATTCAACCCAAAAAAACTTTTCATTCACTTGTTTTTATTTTTAATACATTGCTGTATTTTTCAATGTTCAAGACCATAACTTGAACTTTCAGGTTCAAATTATTTTTTCAAATGATCAAAACTTTTGACCTGGATTTAGCTCCATACACGTTAGCAAAGAACCATAGAAGTCTCTATGGTTATTTGTTAGGATGAAGTCACGTTGAACCATACTAATTTTGTTTAATTATCAGTTAGTGTGCCCACAGGGGTTAACTCTGAATGGTGTGGTGACAGAACATGTTCTACTTCTGTTCTTGTGATTTTATCATATGACAATTGTGTTATTTTCAATGGTCAACAATTCAATATTCAGAAGGTGGATAGGGTCACAGATGGTAGACAGCTACTGGTAGATATAGAGGGGAATGGAACCAAATTAAGGGTTATAAACATCTACTGCCCCACTGAGACTCAAGACCGTGTAACGGTGCTACAGTCTATACAAACCTTATCTCACTGTGGGAGGGAAGTCATTATCGGGGGTGATTTCAACTGCATCGTTGACATAGCAGACAGAAGATCCACCTCTTTTGTGAAACTAGATGCTAGTTCCCACACACTCCGGAGCATCATCAAAGACTGTAAACTTGTTGATGCTTACAGACGGATAAATCCGACAACTCCAGGGTATACTTGGACCAATGGGAGAACCTTCTCACGCATAGACTTCTTGCTCACTACACCAGAAGTCACAACACTTAACAGCACAATTGAACCAGTCCCCTTCTCAGACCACCACAAACTCACCAGCTCACTAGAAGTCCAAGGCTCATGTGGGTCTGGACTAGGCACCTGGAAACTTAACACAAGCCTACTAGACAACCAAGAGTTGTTGACAAGGTACAAGGACAAACTTAATCAATGGTTCACCCTGCAGCCTTTGTTCGTGGATTGGTGGGAGGATATTAAATGTAAAACAACACGTTTTTTTTATGTCTGAAGGTAAAAAAGCAGCAGCGAAAAAAATAGCCCTCCAAAAAAGACTACAGGCAAAGTTGCAACGCTACTATCTCCTTTTACTGTCTGGTTATGAGGTGAATGAGGACATAACAAAATTAAAGAAAGAAATGAATATGTTGTATAACGAAAAGAGTAGAGGGGTGCTCACAAGGAGCAGGGTGCAACACATAGAAGAAAATGAAAAGTGTACAACTTCACTGCGGCCTCCGGAACCAAAATTAATAAAGCAAAATGTGAAATTCTCTGCCTAAACTGGAGAGAGCCAGTGGAACATCTCGCCTTATACAAAAAAAAGAGACAGACAATCAAAGTCTTAGGAGCACAAATAGGAAAAGATATAGAAAACACCAATTAGGGGAAAACTCCTCCAATGGCAAGACAGGGATCTTTCAATGACTGGGAAAGTCCTGGTTATAAAAGCAGAAATCCTTGCCTCCTTGACACCTTTGGCAACAACCTTTCCAATCCCACATAGGTTCATGATGACCCTTAGGAAAATAATTTTTCAATTCATATGGGGAGGGCAACACGAGAAACGGGAAATAATGTACAGGCCTTTAGAGAAGGGGGGTAAAGGTGTCCCAGACATTGAAAGCAAGCTAAAGGCTATGTTTGTGACCCCAATCATTAAAGCTTGTTTGAAGCCTGAAGCAGTCCCAACTTGGGCCTTCTTTGCTATGTTTTGGGTAGGCCGTGGTGTGCTCAGAGCATGGGGCAAATGGCCACCACAAACCATCCCGCAGTGGTGAAACGTTTGACAGAAAGGAACAGCAGCAACAACAATTCCTACATTTAACGTCAAAAACAGGGAGGTTAATAATACATGGCCAGCCCCTTAAACTGGAGCTGACCTGTTGACCAGTGACAACACACACAGGGAATGTGCATGCACAGCGGATGCATATGTAAATTCTGTAGGTGATTGTGTGGAGCGTGAACAGATGTGCATATGAATTAAATGATGTGTGGGCTTCAAGTGTGTGAGTGTTTTTGTGCTTGGTAGGTGAAATGTAAGCATGACTGAGTAAGTATTTGTGTTGATGTATTAGATGATACATTTATGTGTGCGTGTGTGTATTGATGCAGCGCAGGGTGCGAAACAGCTGATGGGTTTCTTAAGAATTTAAGTTTAGAAGCATGTTTAGGATGATTAAAAACACACCTTGAGGAATGTATTAAATATTACAATGTATTAAAATGTCACAGGATATTGATTTGTGGAATGTATTATATATTTACAGTATATTTACTTGAAGAAGATAGTATATGTGTATCATGTGTTTACCTATTGGATGTATGAACTAAATGTATAGTGATGAGCTGTGAGGGAGAGACAGGGATTTTGAGAGAGGCTTTACAGATACTACCGTGACCATATGGTGATCAGTTTCAAGAGGCCGACTACAGGAATGCTAAAAGGTGTGAACACAGCGGGGGAAGGACAAGCAGAGATGTTGAGGAACACAGCCCTATGGAACGAGGGGCGGACCAGGCCAAGGAGGTCAACCGAGAGTGGACACTGTCCAAAGCCAGGAGGGAACAGTTGGATTTCAGCCAATCACAGAGCTGATAATGGACTTTTACAGTTTCAGGAGGAAACTGTAGCGTATAAGACATTGTTGCCGAGGATTTCTCTGGAGTTATCGACGCTGCCATTTTGCAGTAAACCAGGGGACTGGGCTGCTGGGTGGAGCGTGATTTAGCTCTGATCCGCGTAACATATTCTATCGATAGTGTACTTCAGTTTGAAATTGTTTAACTTCTGTTAGTTATTAAATATTTTTGATTGTAAATCGAAACCAGCTGGTTATTTGATACGACTCTGTTGACGAAAAGTACAGTAGAGACCGTGAGCTGCGGCCTTCCATAGAGAGAGAGAGGTAGAATCCCAACAATTGGAAACCACGAAGGGACTCTCTTGGCGGACCTCGAGACACGGACTGGACGAGGCATTGGCCGCCAATACCTTCGGGGCCCCACTGACAAAGGTAAAGCAGAACCGTTTTAATAAAATCTGTATAGTTATCATAGAAATACTTAGCGAAGGTATCGGAGGCCGGCGCTTCTGAAAGCCGGGCACGAGGAGACGCCGCAGCAAGCTGGTAAAGTATATTTTTAAAGTAATTCAATGTAGCTACAAGACTGTATTGAATGCGGAAGCACATTTGCAAGCTGAATTACAAATAGTTGTTTGTGATATTTGATTGTTGTCCAGCAAGAGTGTGGCCTAGCCGCGTTAATAGCTTATTGTGGTGGGACGAGGTTACGGCTAAAGCCGGGTTAATGTATACTCTGTGAGCTGAACTAAGGTTGCGGCCAAGCCGTCATAAATGTATTAATTCTGCAGTTTTAGCCAAAGGTACGTCTTGGACGATACAGGAGCACTGAGTGAGTCAAGCCATACAATGAATTGCGGGTAGATTACGTTTAGTGGGTGACGATCGCTAAATAGTCCTACGATGGCGTCTTGTGTTTGACGAAACAGTGGCTCAGATGTACGGCTGGGAATAAATTAGTAACGGACGTAATCATAGCCAGACATAGCGAGTTACGCTGTTGGAAATCGTGCGTTCCTCCGTGAGAGGGACCCGGTTTTGTAAATCGTGCGTCCCTCTGTGAGAGGGACCCGGCCTTGGGAGTCGTGCGTCCCTCTGTGAGAGGGACCCGTTTGGTGAGTGATGTGCTGGTTTTGACTTGAGTCCACGGGGTTAGAAATTGGGAAATAGAAGAAGAAGAAGAGAAATAGTACATGGGAAGGTTGTTGAATTTCACAGGTCCATTGTGAATAGTAAAGTTGTTGTATTTCATGTAAAGGTCCCATTTTGAATGGTGAAGTAAGAGTGTTAGCTACGGGCACATAGTCGCCGTTAACTTAGCTTTTTGTGTGTGGGTGTGTGTGTGTTGACTAAAGACACGTGGACGCCGTTAGCACGTGCAGGTTGTTAGCGTGTTTTGCTAGCATAGCATGTTGTGGCTATAAGCTAATTCTAGCCACATCCGGTCTTTTTTAACAAACAAATAAAGAAGAAGAAAGAAACTCCACCACCTAGTGGATTGGAGAAGTAATTGCTATTAAAAAAAGAAAAAGAAAAACCTCCATTACCCAGAAACCCGAAGGGGTAATTAAAAATAGAACTACAAAAGTACGTCACCCAGTGGACCAGAAGAAAAGTTACAATAGAGTGATTCTAGGGTTATTTATTATTTTAGAATTTTCACTATTTTGCAACTTTAGTATTTTAATTCCATAAGCTTAAATTCAAAACTTTAGCTTAGCTGCTAAGGTTAGTTTTGATTAGACATTTTAACTACCATTGATACATTTAACTGTACTTGTTTGATAAGCAATTCGGTTGTTAAGTTTAATTGTAATTCCATTTTTTAATATTCCATTGATAGTTTTGATTTTGCTGCTCCAGTTGCTAATCTTAATTTTGATAATTTTTTTATTTTTTCATTTTTGGATTTCAGTTGATCATTGAGAGTTTGATTTAAATTTTTAATTTTGATTCAGAATTTTTGATATTCACTACGGATTGATTTTAGTTAGACATTTCTAATTTTCCATTGTTTTATAAATTTTCATTATTTAGATTTTTTACACAGAGCTACAGTCAGAGCAGAAAAGGATAGAGAAGAAGAAAGTTAAGAAGAAATAATAGACATGGAACAGTCCATGGGGAAGGAATGGGAAAGAATGAAGAAAGATCTGAAGAGATGGGAAAATAAAGGGTGGTTGACTGTAGCACAGGCCCCATATCAATTGTATTCAACAGCCCCAGCCCCCAAAGTGGTGTATTACCAACCCCCTCCACACTATAGAGCCAGAGGGCATGGTAGAGGATACCAGCAAGGGAGGTATGGAAGACCCGTAAGTGGAGATGAATGTCACAGATGCGGGCAGAGAGGTCACTGGAAAAGAAGCTGTCCATTTAGAAACGGAGGAGGGATGCAGTTCAGAGCACCACCACAACTGGCTCCATTCCCACCACAACACCAACAATATGCAAGACCAGGTCCACCAGGACCATCTCCAGCTCCCCTCACGAGACCCCAAAATCAACAGATGCCCATGCTGTCACCAGAACAATGGGATGGTGTTTACCAACCAGGTGAGTACTGAAGAGATCCAGAAGAATTTCAATTAGAATAATTTAGAACTATAGTTATACAATGGATCCAAATTACTCAGAAAGAAAAAGGTTCAACTTTAAAGCGTGACAGTGAATGTGCGGGAGAAGCGAAGAAGGCTAAGTGACTTGCCAACACAGGCAGCTGCCTTTCACATTCAAATGACATAAATCACTCTCTTAACATGATCCACTCATTCATTCCATACTGAGGGAAGGAAGCATGTACCCTTTTTGTTTTCTTCTGGGTTTTTTTACTGCTGGTGTTTTCATATTAAAGAGCAAATATATTACATCATGAAAGCATTTCAGTCTCGTCTATAGCTCTCAAGGTAGTGACCAGAAGAAAAAGTATGACTAAAACAGTATAACACTACAGAAGGCAAGCACATGAATGGTTCTTATACTCTGTGTTGCCCCAAGTTGAGTCAGGTAACACTCAGCCCAAGTGTTAAATGAAAGTGTTCAAGTAAAAGCCAATTCACACTTTTGTTCTCTCTTGCCCTGTGTATTCACTGCCTGTCTCTTTTTGCCTTCAACTCCTCACTTCTCATTGTGGCCAAAATGTCTATTATGTCGATCTTTACATTACAGAATCAGAATCAGTTTTATTTGTTTTACAATAAGAAATAACACACCTATACACAAGACAAGTGTTCAGAAGGTTAAGTTCCATTGTAAAAGGACTTTACACAACAGGGGCGAGACAACACGGAAATGCTAAATACTCTACTGAGAAAAAAACATAGATACCTTAAGGGGGATGTCTGACAATACTACTAAGGGAGGCAGGATTTGTGTACAACCAGAGAGGAGGTTTTTCCAAAGTCGAAGAGCAGAGAAGTGTCCTTTGACGTCTTCTTGCTTTATCTTCTTGAGGAAAGGGGTGAAGTTTTATGGCGAGAATAGGAAACCACTCCCATATTAACTATTGTCTTGATTATTTAATTTAACCTCATTTTACAGAATTAATATTAGTTACTTAATAGTGGTGCAACGAATCCTAAAACTCACGAATCGTATCACGGATCAGAGTCACAGATTGGAACGTGGATCGGATCAGCACAAAAGAAAAAAGGGAGTGTATATAACTTTTGAGTTCCCTGATCACATTTTTTTGCTGCAGATACTAATTGCTGATCATTGATGATCCATATTGGCAGATTCAGATCCCTTTGTTGTTTGGTATAGGAGCTGTTCTACAAGGCTGCAGACTTTTTAGTTTTTTTGCCACCGTCCCAAAAATAATTTTAACCATTCTGAAGTCAGTGTAGACCATCAAAAATTTCTAAATGTTATCCTTTTACTTTGTTATAATCATCTATGGTGTTTTAATAGATTGTAATTTTACTGATTAAAACAAATCTTGTCATTATAATCTGCTTAGAGCTAGTGTAAACAGGACATGATTCCCTCTCTAATATCTATTTTAAAGTTGCTATGAAAACATCTCCTTCAAACAACTATGTTTAGTTAATCACCAAAACTACATTTTACAAGATTACATGCAAACACATCGTGATAACGTTATAATTTACCTTCGCCCAAAACTAATTTTCTCTGAACAGAGCCTGAATGCATCATAATGTAACCGAACAGAACCATCATTCTCCTCGTGTCAATTTAAAAACGGATTGGTTGTTTACGATGTAACATCAGAGATCTGCGACTAGAGAAGCATAAATGATGTCCTGATCACATATTTTACTGAACATTGGTGGATAACGATCATCAGTAAAACTTTATTTCACACTGCGATGGTTAACGTTAAACTGTGTAATTAATCCGTGGTTCACATGTGTGCCGAACCGTGAGGGGGGAGCCGTACGGATCACGGATTAACAATGGTCTGTTACACAACTATTACTTATGCAGTCTATTTAATTCTTCCATGTTTTAAATCTGGGCTTTCTCAGCTGCAAAATGGTACCAAATAGTTTAATATAAATCACTGAATAAAACCTTGTCAATTAAATAGAGAATTAATTAAAAAAAAATCATACAACATGAATAGACCTTGGTATCATGACACAGACAGACATATGTAGATATACATGTGTATCTATATGCGTAATAAATGAATGGATAGGATTAAACGCAACATTTCAGCACAAATCAGTGTCCTGGGTGAGAGTCAAGATAGGGAAGGAAAAAACGTCCCTTCCCCCTCTTGGAGAGACAGGCTGGAGGTCTGTGTTATGTTGAGGTAAAAGTTGCAGGCAGAACAATCAACATCCAGTTTATATGGCAGGAAACTAAAAGAATTGTAAACAGAGTTGGCTATCATGAACTTAACTATACATAACTTATGAACTTAGATGTTTCCACTGTTCGAGATTTGGTAAACGTCAAGCTTGCATAATAATGTATAGAGACACACTATAAAGACTCAGTAATGCAAGATGAAGTTTTGCATTATGAAGTAAAGATGAAGATGAAGTAAAGATCAAGATTAGAACAAATTCAAAGAAAACAGTAAAAAAAAAAAAAAAAAAAAAAATATATATATATATATATATATATATATATATATATATATATATATATATATATATATATATATATATATATATATATATATATACTGTATATAAATACAAAGTCTAACTAAGACTAGGACTAACATCAATTCAGGTACAGGTTATTTTGCATCAAGTTTCTTTGAGTAGTTTATTCACAATTGGTCTCTGTGTCTTTCTGCTCCTCAGGAATGTAGATGCTCGTAAAATTGGAAAAGTTATTATATAAAACCTTTTAGGGTCAGCTTTATCTGTTCATAAATCAGTTTGAGTGTCAAGATTGACTCCAAGTCTTATTTTGAGTTGGTCCAGGCATATGGTAAACTGAGAATTCAACCATTAAGTGACCTATAGACTCCTGATAGCAGTGTCTGGACAAATTGTATTAGGTCAGATTGTGTCATTGACATTTCAGTTTCATAATTTTTCCGTGGATGTTCCCTACACCTTGGTGTGGCTGTGTTGTTTCAGCTACCTGTCATATAATAAAATACAAGGAAAGCTGGTTTGAATAGATTCGTCAGTTTAAAGACTTATAAGATGCTAAAACACAGCACAGTGGCATTTAATGCTTTTAGGAAGAATTCCTACTTTTTTTTTGACAAATGTTTTTATTGTCTTTTCCACAATACACAAACACACAAACACACGACAGAACAAGGCACATCAAAAGGTACACATAGGCACTTGGAGATATTTCAAATAAAGATATCAGTGGCGTGTTTTGTTGTTGGGCGTTACTGACTTTCTCAGCAGAAAAAAAATAAAAATAACAGTAGAGGGTGACAGATATGTACATGCACAGATAGATACATATTATACCCCACAAATAGAATGCTCCCACAATCCCTAACGTGACCAGTGAGAGAAGAAAGTGAAAAAAACAGGGAAGGGAAACAAAAAAAAGGGGAAACGGTAGACTACAGGGTTACAACAAAATCTTCCCCCTCCAGAAACTCCATAAATGAGCCCCAAATCTTTGCAAAGATGTTATATTTCCCTTTAAGTAAGTTTCTCTAGGGCAAGGCACTGTAGCAGTCCCTCTATCCAATTTCGTTTGCTCGGCCTGTGAACAGATTTCCAAGCCATTGCAATTTTATGTTTAGCTTCAAGGTGACAAAATATGACCATCTTCTTTTTGCTATTGTTAAGTGTACAGTTTGCTGGGAAACACCCAAAAAGACAGAGTTTTGGACATAATGGAAGTTGTTCGTTGATACAAATAGATACAATTGTAATAATCTCTTTCCAGAAATCTTGAATGAGGGTACATTCCCAGAGGCAATGAGACATTTATGTATATAAAGGTATACATAAAGGTATACCTTTATGTATACCACATTTAACACAAGCATCCGGTGTATTGGGGTAAATGCGATGCAGTAACTCTGGAGTAATGTATGTTCTCATCACCCATTTATACTGGAGAAGCCTGAACCTTGAGTTTATTGTTTGGACTTGACACTGTAGACATATGTCC
Source organism: Cebidichthys violaceus (assembly GCF_023349555.1). Taxonomy (NCBI): domain Eukaryota; kingdom Metazoa; phylum Chordata; class Actinopteri; order Perciformes; family Stichaeidae; genus Cebidichthys; species Cebidichthys violaceus. The sequence continues at coordinate 471,976 of NW_027176967.1, forward strand.
TGCCATTCTTCTCCAGTGATTTCTTCATTTAGGTCTGAACACCATGCTAGCCTTTTGTCATCTGAGGATTCTTTTGCTGTAGCTATAATAGTCTGATAAAACTTTGAGATCAGGCCAGCTGATCCATAATGGTTTAAAGCTATCTTTTCTAAAGAATTTAGAGAGGGGAGATTTACAGAGTTCTGTGTCTTTGTTATGAACCTTCTTATCTGGAGATACTTGAAAAAATGTTTTGTAGCTATGCTGAACTTTTGCTTGATCTCATTAAAACTTAAAAGAGTATGGGTATCACAATCATACAAATCTGAAATCTTTCCGATACCTCTGTCTGCCCATAACTTAAAACCAGGGTCGTTAGTACCTGGCGTAAAGTTTCTGTTCCCCCAAATAGGTGAGTATTGGGATAGAGGAGTTTTTTCCCCAAGATAACTTAACACCTCATGACATACTGTCAGCATATTTTTAACAAAGGGGTTTGCAGTGCATTTCTTCAAAGTGGCTTAGCTGAATAAAGGTAGACATATAAGGGGATTTTGGAAGTTGTGGTTTCCTCCATCCTTATCCAGTGCAGCGTTGACTGGTGTTCAAACCAATATGAGGCTGCTCGTAGTTGGGCAGCCCAATAGTATCCCTGGAGGTAAGGGAGTTTTAACCCACCTCTGTCATATGATAAGTATAGCAGGGTCATGTACAGTCTTGAGCGTCTATTGTTCCAAATGTATTTACAAAAAAGCTGTTTTATTTTAGTAAAGAAATTAGAAGGAGGAGCAAGTGGGATGGTTTTAAAAAAAGGTAAAGGAATTTAGGAAGAATATTCATCTTCAGAATATTAATACGCCCAATCATGGAAATTGGCAAAGATTTCCATCTATTAATAGATTCAACTACTGACTCAGTCACAGGGTTATAGTTAGTAGGTACCATGGATTCTATTGTAGGTGTGATTTTAACACCGAAGTATGTAAAGCTGTCCACAATGTTCCTAAATGGTGTATTTGGTGGTGGAGTTAATCTCTCAGATTTTTTCAAAAATAGGATTGTAGATTTAGATGCATTAACCTTATAACCTGAGAAACTACCGTATGTTTGTATTAAACTTAATAAAGAAGGTATAGATTGTTTCAGGTCTGTCAGAAAGAGCACTATATCATCAGCAAATAGTCCTATTTTATTCTCAATGTCATTAATTGTGATATCAGTTATCTCACTATTGCCTCTAATTGCAATTGCTAGAGGTTCAATGGCCACGACAAAAAGAAGAGGAGACAAGGGACATCCTTGTCTTGTACCTCTACAAAGAGAGAGCTGTTTTGATACCATATAGTTGGTCATTACTGAAGCGCTTGAGTCATGATATAAGAGTTTGATCCAACTAAGGAAGTAGTTGCCTAATCCAAAACGGTTAAGCACTTCAAATAGGTATCCATGCTCGACCCTATCAAAGGCCTTTTCTGCATCAAGTCCTATCACAGCCACATCAGGTATTTCTTTCTTGGCATATATAATGTTCATCAGTCTACGAATATTGTGAGAGCCCTGTCTTCCTTTAATAAATCCATTTTGATCTAAGGCCACAATAGATGGCAAATGTTTCTCCAACCTTCTGGCAAGCAGTTTTGCTAATATTTTCACATCATTATTAATTAAGGAAATGGGGCGGTAGGATTCACACTTTGTGGAGGGCTTACCTGGCTTTAATATTAAGGTTATAAGTGTGTTCCGCAGAGATGGGGGCACTTCATCATTTTCAAGTGATTCTTTAAGCATATTCAGTAAAGGAACCAGTAGCCTGTCCTTGAATTTTTTGTAGATTTCAATAGGAACACTGTTGGGTCCTGGAGCTTTCCCTCCTTTCATACTGTCTATGGCCTCTGACAACTCAGATATTGCAATTGGGGAGTTGAGTTCCAGTTTTGCACTCTAACCAAGGAACGGTATTTCTATCTGATCTAGGAAGCTGTGGATTTTGTAAGATGTGGCTGGACTTTCTGACGTGTACAATTTAGAATAAAATGTCTGGAAAGTGCTATTTATTTCTTGTGGGTTAGTAATTGTCGTCCCTTTCTCTGACTCAATTTCTAAAATTGATCTTTCGTTCTGCATTGACTTTAAACGCCAGGCCAAAAGTTTCCCTGCCCTTTCTCCTTGATCGTAGAATGTCTGTTTCAGTTTCATTACGCTATATAATGCTTTATTTGTGGATAATTCATTATACTGTGCTCTAAGAATGGGCAGTCTCTGTCTAGTCTCATTTGTATCATTAAGGTTAATTTCTGTCTCAAGTTCTTTGATATCTTTTTCTAACTCCATCAATTTTAGGTGCTGTTTATTAGATATGCTGCTTGTATAGCTGATCATTTGGCCTCGTATGTAAGCCTTGAATGCCTCCCATCATGTAGACGCTGATGTTTGAGTAGTATTGACTTCGAAATAGACATCAATATTGGTTCCAACAAATTTGAAAAACTCATTATCATGTAACCATCGTGGGCTCAATCGCCATATAGTGGGACCCTTATTGGCTGCTTTGACAGTGTAATTGACTAGTAGTAAAGCATGATCTGAAAAGACAATACTTTTATACAATGAGTCATTCACATTAGGTATCATAGACTTAGAAATGAGGAAATAGTCTATGTGGGAGTAAGAATTGTGTAGCAGAGTGACATTCCCGTCTGGAAGGGTTCTTCTGTCTCCAGATATCACAAAGATTTAACTTGCACATAAAGTGTTGCATTACTTTCCTACTTTGCGTATGTGAGGTGTTCACACCTGATAATTTATCCAGTGTTGGATTAAGAGTACAGTTAAAGTCTCCTGCCATGCAAATGTGACCATGCAATGTTGATAAAGTTAGGAACAGGTTATTCTAAAACTGTGTATCATCGTTGTTAGGACCATATAGACATACTAAATTAATATTTTGATTTAGTAAAGAGCCTGGACGATAACAAATCTGCCTGCTGTGTCTTGTATGGTATTGTAAACTCGTAATGGAACAGATGAGTGAATAAGTATTGCTACCCCTCTTGCATGAGAGGAGAATGAGGCAGATATGACCTGACCTGGCCACCTCCTTTTCAAGGGGATGTATTCACTGGAAAGCAAATGGGTTTCTTGAATAAAAGCTATCTGTTTTTAGCTGTTTCAGTCTCGACATTACTTGTTTTAATTTCACTATCTTCCTAAGACCCCTAACATTCCATGAAATAATATTTATTTTAGTGTCACTACTCGTGATGAAGTCAGCAAACTAAGCTTACCTCAACCAACTTTTTAACCATGCCATGTGATAAAGTGAATAGTGTGCCTTCAAAATAAACAAACAAACAAATGGAACAAATAATAACAAGGGCCTCTCCCAACTGAGGCAACAGTAGGCCTAACCTACACCCTGTGCAGATGAACACCCACATCTCCCCTCCCTCCCGCCGACCAGATCCCAATTAGACTGAGCCCTGATCCTCTGGAGGAGCAGTATAGCAACCAGATCTTAGAAAAAAAAATAAGTTGGGCGTACTCCGACGAACTGCATGTCAATACGGATGGAACAATGTTCGTTTGTGACCTTAATATAATAAAGTATCTTAGTAGTTAGCCTATCTGAATGAACATTAGCCTAGTCAAAGTCTGAACCTGTCCTATGCCAATAATAATCTTAACTCGCCATCAGTTCAAGCTTACCACAACAGACTCTCAGAATTCAACGGTGAATAGACCACCTCACCATTCAGCCAAAGTTCTCTGATATTCATTACTCTTCAGGTGATGATCCCTGCTATGTATCACGATCGCTCTTGTTCCCCTTCTTAATCTTCCGGATGAAGTCTTCAGCTTGGGCTGGTGAAGTAAAGTGGTGCCAGGTTCTATCGTGTAGAATTCGCAGTTTTGCTGGGTACAGAAATCCATACACCACATGCATTTGGCGCAGGCTCTGTTTCGTTCAGTCAAAAAGTTTTCTCTGTCTTTGGACCTCAGTTGAAAACTCCGGGAAGAACATGACACGGCCACCGTCAACTTTGATTTCATCTTTCAGAAGTGCTGCTTTCATAACTCTGTCTCTGTCTCGGTAGGTCAGGAATTTCACCAGGAGAATCCATGGTCGTATTCTGTCTGGACCCTGCTGATCCTGGGTCTGCAGTGGTATTCTCCCCAGCCTGTAGGCTTGCTCAACGATTACCGGTTGTTCTTCTGCATCTATGTTAAGAGCCTTGTGCAGCCATGCCGTTAAGAATGTACGCGCATCCCCGCTCTCCGCTCCCTCGGGTAATCCAACCAGTCTTAGATTGGAGCGATGTTGTAGGTTTTCCATCTCTTCCACCTGTGAGGTGAGCTTGTGGACTCTTTTCCACGTGGTGTCGGCTTGCTTTGCTTGCGAAGTGACCTAGTCTTCCGCAGTGCTAATGCGAGTTTCTGTAAGTCTTTCAGAAAATGCCCCTACAGCTTCTTTTATCTCTCGGTTGGAGGAAATGACTTCATGTAGCTTAATAGAAAAATCGTTCCTCATGGACTGTATGGCCGATAGAATCTGGCTCTCATTGCTACTAGCCTCCTCATGGGTTAGCATATTGCTAGTTACCTCTTCCGTGTCTTCCTCAGATAGAGTTTCAAAGTCTGTCTTTTTGGCGTCTTTAGGAGGTTGGCCTTTCCCTCGGTTTTTCAACATCGCATGAAATGTATCTTAAGAAATATTTTAGGTCACAAATAGCTTGATTTAGTTAGTAAAGTATAATCATTTCGCCGGAGCCTCGCGCCATACGTCTGCTCAGTTGCCGAATTCCTACTTTTAAAAGCAATCACAGTAACAATCATTATATCTTTCATGGTGAATATCACAAGGTAAATTGATAGAAATACATTGCTTACATTAGAAATGAATCTACCAGGAATGTGCCTGTATTTAATTGGCCACAGCAGCAGTGCTTAAGGCTGCAGCTTCTCTTTTCTTTTTAGTACTTTTAATGTAGATGTTTAACTTGTGAAAAACTGCCATTACTCAGAAGGTTGAGCGCACTGTATGACTCTACATACTAGATGCTACACAGCCTGTTTCCACAACTTGGAGTGGTGACACTTGACTTGAGACAATATGTAAAGTCAAGTGTCATTTACCCCTTGAAAAAATAACTGCACCAGTGAGCACACAACAATGTCACAGACATCACGGGGCAAGGTGAGTTATAGCCAAGCAGCAACCTCCAATGCTGAGAAATTAAGTCAAGACAGAAGTGCTAAATACTGCAGTTTTTCAAAGGCCCACTTGAGGCTGGTTTCAAAAGCAATTCAATCCCCATAGACCCCCAATGTTAAAATGCCCAACTTTACAGCAACTTAACAACTTAACAGTCTGGTATGAAAAAACGTTTTTGGTCTTCTTTCAATCAGAAGATTGGAGGTTCAATGCCCGGCTCCTCTGAGTATGGATGGGTGTGAATGGGTGAATGACATGCAGTGTAAAAGCGATTTTAATGGTCAAATGAATAGAAAGGCTAGCTCCTCTGACAATCCACCTATTGCCCATTTTTAGAGTTACGCTTTGTTGTTACTGGCAAGATGGCGACAGCTGCAGCAACCCACTTTCAGTTTCACAAGGGCTCTTCAGAAATCTCAGGTAATGTCATGGAGACTAGGTCCATATTTTATACAGTGTAGGGTTAAACCACTGTGTAGGCATTACTATTATCATTGAATCAATCAAACACTGCCATGAAACACCTGTGTCGCTGTTTTCTTCCACCAATCGGTCCATAATAACAGAAAGGACAATGCAGAGCATAAAAAAATAGTTTGGTGTGTTGCTATGTGTCTCAAGGCAATAGCAGCAGTGGAGCTGTTGCCAACCTCTATGATTGACCATGGCCCTACATAATGATCATGTGGAGCAGATAGCAGATGCAAATGGCGCCCAGCTGAGCCTTTAGAGGCACACACTGCAGGTGGACAAGGTACTTCTGCTCCAAACCCTCTAGAAACTCCCAGAACGATCAATTGAATTCAAACAGACATGGCAATGTAGTGTTAAAGAATATATATATATATATATATATATATATATATATATATATATATATATATATATATATACACACACAAATATATATACACATTTGTTCTTTTGATATTTCTGCACTTAAGGTTGTGTGATTGAAAGTGACTGGAGATCTGTAAGATTCATATATATTTTTAATATGTTATATCAATAGCTAAATAAAGATATGTTGTTCTTATCATTTCATAATTGCAAGTAGAACAAGCCTACATAAACCAGCAGTGTATATGTTGATTGTATCCAATGTTGTGTTGGTCATACTATAAAATTAATTAAGGAACGTTTTTTGTTTTGTTTTGTTTTTTGTTTTTTTTTAAATTGCGTATAACAATTGCAATATTTGTCTAAAAATAATAGCAAATAGATTATTTTCTTATATCGTTCAGCCCTGCCATCAACCATGACATTTACGTTACATACATCTACAAATATTAGCTAAAAACTGAAGATCTATGTCATGGCATTTCCCCACACTCCTCACTTCATATTCATCAAAATTGCTGTGCTAGAATTTGCTGTCAATGTTACTCAAATTGAAAACATGTCTTCTCCAAGAAAAAAATCTTCTATTTAGATAAAAATCTAACATTTGTCATGGAACAATAACATGGCTGTTGTCTGTAGAGCCTGCATGACCACATATGAGGGCTGTTTTTAACTAGTCCTCTGCTTTACCAGTTTAATTAGAAATAAGCCAATAAGCATGCAACTTCAAACCGTGTTTACAGTACCATAATAAACAAGGCCTTTATCTCTCCGTCACTGATGGGTTCAGTTGTAATGAGTCTTGCTTCACAATTGTCCTCAAATGGAGGAATCACCATTACACACACACACACACACACACACACACACACACTCATAAGACACATCTTCTCCCCAATTATTTAACCAAACCTGAGTTCTAAAGATACAGCAGACACCATAACAATGTAAAAGTTTACAACAACAAATTAGTTATCCTTAGAAAAAGCAAGTCTTAAGGTCTTGAATGCATGTAAGAGGAAAACAGTGTGTAAAACAGTGAATTTAACAGCTCTCAGTGGTAGTTTTACTGCTCGAAATGCCCATGACAGACAAGTCTTCTAGACGCTTGCCCACACAGACACGGTGCTTCAATGCTTGTAAACGCCTGTAAGAACAGTGGGTGGTCCCAGTTAAAAAGGCTACAGCTAGATTGTGTGATAGAGCATGGAGCATCATTAAGTTACATTGCAGTGAGCATGATATGATGCAATTTTCTTCATTAGTGGTCTGGTGGGTGTTTAGCTGCCTGTGATTGAGAGGGGTAAACAGCAGCTGTTCACTGGAGTGAAAGTTGTTCCGCTGGGGAAGGTCATAACTCTGTTGACACGGAGGAAAAATAGAGGCTGCAGCTCAGGACAGGATACAGCTCTTTCATGGATACAAAATGCCATCCAACTACCTGACCTGACTAGATGCATTAGTGCAGTGATTACCCACAAGGGGTACAAGTACCAGGGGTACCAGGGGTACTTGTACCCCAGATGGTAATAAAATCGATCAGTGAATAAACCAGTCGTTTTTCAGCTGATGGGTCATGACCAGTGATCACATGTCAAATTCATATTTTCTTTTCTTGTCGGTCACATTTACAGTGTGACATGATAGGTTTACCATGCACATAGCGGCACAGACATTAACGTCAAGACATAAAGCTCACAATTTTTCCAAAAGTCCAAAATAAGTCGTGGAGGAATAATCTAATCAATGAAGTTACCAAGGAAGGGGTACTTGAGCTCATCTGCCGAACCAAAAAAAAATTGGGAACCACTGCATTGGTGGTCTGATCATATGTTTGATTGATCCCAGCTCCTTCTCTACAGCTTTGTAGGGATTCTGAGCTTGATCTGGTGATAGAAATGCTGAACTTTGCACTAAATGGCCCAACCATGTTCAGGTTACCGTAAAGGTAAGGTTGCTGCCTGAAGCCCTGGAGGGAAGACAGGTAAGTGGTTGAAGCAGACTGAGCATAAGGCCGAGGATCAGAGGCCTTTCAGGATGAAGCAGCAGATGGTTGAGGAGGAAGCTGCTTGGTATGCATTAACGTTCATCCAGGTGCACAAAGAGAGAAAGAGATAGAGCGACACTGATGCATAAGCAGTACAATCTGTTCAAAAGTCATTATATTTTTCTATTCACGAGTAGCCAGGCAGAAGCCAAGATACAGGATTACAGAGTCTCAGGTTGAAAGAATATATTCATTATGACAGAGACAGTATGGTCTCTATATCTCGTGTGTGCCTTAACAGTCTTGCAAGATGCAAAATATATTTACCATTGTTAAACCTTCTCTGACCTGACTACTGTGTTTTTAGGAAGCTGCAATAATTTTCACTTTGCTTTTATCAGGCATTTTATACGCATACCTAATCGGATTCAGTAAAAGGGGAAATAAACTGGGTAAAACAACATGGTGCCAAAGTTGGAAAATGAATAAATGCAGGCATACATGCATAGTGCAAGAAAATCAATATCATGTAATTTTTAATTGGATAGAATATATAAATACTATGACAGCAAAACCTACTTACAGCTGGGTAATTGGTAGAAACTATTCAGTTTGTATTCAGTCATAAACGTAAAATTCACACTAAAACAAGACACTGGCTCCAAGCATGATTATAGGGAGAACAACAAGTTATGCCACTCTTTGGCAAATGCACTTGCCAAAGTCACAAAGGAACAGAACTAGTCAAAACAACCTAACCCTGTAAGAATTCCTCTGTAATCCCATGTCAAAAAAAGGCCAGGGAAAAATGGACTCAATTAGCAACAAAAACAAAACAAAAAATAGATTTTGAAAGACAGAACTGGGACGATGTGGGATTTAATGCATGCCAGCTGTATGGGAGCTTTTTCTATTTTCCACTGTGTGAAGGATTCATTTGGCTCAATTGGTGTTTTTCAAAGGGCAAACGGCCATTCTAAAACCAGAATAGACCTGTGAAGATAGTATGTTTTGGGTTCAGTAAAGACTTGCCTCCGACACATCTGACAGCATCATTCCATGATGTTAGATATTTGTCACACGCCACTGTTTGTTAAAAAGTTATTCTGAGGCACAACAAGTTGGTTCCTGAAAGCAGGGTGAGTTTTGAACAATAATACTTTGGGTTAGTGCTGGGCTAATTTCCCGTATGATATGAATTTTTCATACACCGTCATACCGGTGCATAGCCGAAACAACTGCTGTAACTCTTCAACAGGCAGCAAAATATATTGTTCGTGTGAAGAGCGCTACGGTCGGAGCTAACGCTACTTGTGTATTGAGAGGGACCCCCAAGTTATGGTATAACACAACAGTTAATAACCCACAACTAACTCTCTTTAACAGGGCAACACCACGGCACACAACAGTTTGTGACACAAACAATTTGTAACACTAATAAATGTACATTTATAAAAGCCGAACGGCATGCTGGGTACAGCTCGCTAGCTAGCCCATTAGCTAGTCTGTTAACAGCTGGGAGAAGCTTCGTCGCTACAGTAACGTTACATTGAAGAACAGAAAAGAGCGATGCAGGATGAACAAAGAGAGACCGGAGATGCACCAATACAATGTGTGCCCAAGAGAGGAGCTGTGTCTGCTGTTTGGAAGTTTTGGTCCCACTACAGACGGTCAAGAAAGACGGGTTCAGAGCAATGATTAAAACATTGGATTCAAGGTATGTCTTACCGGGGCGAAAATACTTCAGTCAAACTGCGATCCCAACATTATACGAACCACACCGAAGCAAGCTGGAAGCGGAGCTACGTACAGTCACCCACTTTTCTACAACAGTGTAGGTCAGTTTAAATTCACTTAAAATTGTAAAACTTTAAGTTCTGTTTTTACTACGTTGCAGTTTGCACAATAAACATGTTTTACATTCTGCAACTGTTTCATACATTCTGATTCCTTCATATATTGTAACATTTTGTGGGTCAAAGCAAACCCTAGAGTAATCATGCCTTTATACATGATGACATTAAAATGTTTTTACATTCTATGTACTCCTGACCAGGGACGTGCGGTCAGGGGAGGCAGAGCCTCACCTGTCATGAAAAGTAAAAAACAAATAATGCTAAAATAAAATAAATATTAATATGTCTCTACAGATCTGTGCTATAAATGTAATTTCTGTATGATTCCAATAATTTCACGCATTTGTAAAATCGCTGAATTAGCGCATGTCCTGTTTAAACAGAGGAGACAGGAGGTGAGGCAGCGACGAATGTGCCTCACCTCAGATTGCGCAATCCCTCACTAACTGGGTTGAGCCGTGCCTTTTGCTTTCTCATTGTTTGTCACCACTGTAATATTTGTAGACACTTTTATTATATGTCCTTTCTTTACATAGAATAGGTAATGTATTTCACGTATGTGTAGAACATATTTTGTGTTGCTGATCTGACAGAAACCGCAGTGAAAAAGCACACAGAGGAGGCAAACAGTACCTCTGCCTCAAAGAAGAGGGCGTGCGAGAGCCCACGGGTCGGGTTTATGCTTGTTCTGTCGTTGCTCTTCTTCTACACTTTTGTTCTTATATTTTGCTTCGACCACAAAAATGTAAGATTCTATATCCAAGCTTAAAAATGTCTCAAAAAACAAGGAAATATGAACAAATCAACAGCAATTCAACGTCGGACAGGTAAAGTAACCTTTTATGTGTTTGTTGTTCTCTTTATACATCCGTGGTTGTTACACAGATTATCGCGGAATCTCACAATTTTCGCGGGTGGTGCCTCTGCTTCTGAAATGCTCCCGGTGGGGCAGGTCAGTGGAGCAGGTCACGATGCACATGCTCCCGGTGGAATCAATTATGTACCTTACCTATGTGTGTGTAAAGAATGCTGATATGAAAAACAACCAGTAGTCAATGTGCAAGCTGCCAATTGAATGGTGATGTAAGCTACTCTATTGGGTTCATATATTTGTAAATCTGACTTATGTAGTGTCAATGCCTCACCAGCCACGAACCTCACCGCACGTCACTGCTCCTGACAGTAGAGTAAGCCACTATAAACCTATATAAAAACACAGTCAAGGGAGAAAAAATACCGTGATATACCATGAAACCGCCAGAATCTTAAAAAATGCCGTGATACAAATTTTTGGTCATACCGCCAAGCACTACTTTGGGTGATGCTAAACATGACCAGTGGTTGTGTGCAGAGGTGTCATAGAGACAGCACTTATCAGGGAACCTTTAAATTAAAAAGGACAATAAATTGAAAAAAAATATACAGACAGCAAAATTCCACCAAATGGAAATATTCCAGATGTCCAAAAATTCAACCTGACATATCAGGCATAACTTGGCATAATAAAGTTATTTTTGACAGCTGTTTTTTTATGTTTTTCTTTTTCTTTTGTAAGAGAGTGCAGGAATGAGTCCGAAAAGCCGGTAATGATTTAGCATCTTTGCACTTCCTGTTCTCTAGTCTCAAAGTCAATGAGTTTTAAAAAAATAGGTTTTAGGTTAGATGCCTGAAATAAGGTCTGCACTTCATACAAACTTAATAGATTTAAAAGTTTTGCTTTACGATATAAAATATGTCAGTAAATACAGTTCATGTGTCTTAAAAAAGGCAGGTGCTAACTAGATGCTAGATATGACGGCTTTTATCAATGTTTTCATACTTTTACATCTGAAGTTATACTAAATGTATACTTAATGTTATTATTCTCAATTGGTATCACTACACTCGTGTGGGACTATTTGATTTGTATAGTAGCGTATCCTCCTTGCATTTATTGCTGGTTCTTTCACCAACTTCGATCTACAGGTCCACCACATAATAGGAAAAGGGATTTGTTTGCCACTTGACTGTCACAAGTGGAAATGCACCAGTCAAACTGTCAGAGGAATATTCATTCCTCTGAAACAAATTCACCGGAGAAAATCCCGGCTTCAATGAGATAAGATCACACACACACACACACACACACACACACACACACACACACACACAACGCAATACCAAACATAATGGAATAGTATTAGACAGCTGGCAAAGGTAGTAATGAGAATACAGAGAAATACTGTACGTAGACATGCAGCTCGCTTACAGTAACATGATTTACTTTTACAATTTAAAGTGAGATTATATTGAAATGCCTGTGGTTTTGGGATATTTACAAAGTACACTAGTGCTTAATCTTGACAGGAAATTGGCAAGAGCTGAGGGTGTGCTAAACAATTGGCTGTGTCTTTAATGTCAATTTTCCGCAAAGGAGAAAATGGACAAAGCCACAAGAGCACATGCAAGCTGCGGAGAACAAATATGCAGAATTTATAGTTTCAGGATTAGATCTGAATACAAGTTATGAATAAAATCTCTCATTAAAATGTATTAAAATCTCCTATAAAACCAATAATGATGTTTGGTTTTCCATCTCCCTGAAAACTGCCAAGAGCAATAATTCTATTTCACAATCCTCACCACCACAGCCAGTCTAAAGTATAAATGACTTTGACAAATATTTTTCCAAAAACCACAGTAGCCATATGTAGAATCGAGCTCCAGTGGAGCAAGAGCATGACTTAATCCAGGGGTGTCAAACTCAAGGCCCGCGGGCCGGATCCGGCCCGCCACGTCATTTTATGTGGCCCGCAAATCCGCCAGCAAAAAAAAAAAAAAAAAAGTACAAATTTTCTTTCAAAAATAATAATAATTTAAAGTTACACTTCATAATATAAATATCCCCATAGTCGCAATTGTGAGATTAGAAAGTCGAAATTATGAGATAGAAAGTCGAAGTTATTAGATAGAAAGTCATAATTATGAGGTAGAAAGTCAAAATGATGAGATAGAAAGTCAAAATTATGAAATACTTAAACACAACAGTCATAGAAGCAGCTCTTTGGCTGTTACTCTACATTTGACATGGAAAGAGATTGTGAGTACATTGAAGACTACTTTACACGTGGCTTTACAACAGATGAAATACTTCACGCGGGATTGTGCAAACGCACCCTTGAAAGGATTTTAAGCTTTGAACAAAGCTATTGTAAAAACTTGTGTTTGATATGTCTTTACTATTTTCTTTAAAAGTTTGATAGAGTAAATAAATATATTTTTACATTTATATAACTGCATGTACAATATGTTTACACTTGAATAAACAATAATCAAATGCAGAGACAGTTATTTAACAATATCTTAGGAGTAGTTACATTTACAGTCTTACAGTTACAACCGGCCCTTTGAGGGTAACCGTAATGCTGATGTGGCCCAGAGTGAAAATGAGTTTGACACCCCTGACTTAATCGCTGTGACAAAACAGTCTGATGGAGATTCCAACAGAGAGCTGAAACCCAGAGAATTTAATCAATGATGAACTATCAATATTAAAGTACAGCTCATACTCCTAATTAGGAAATATCTTAGAAAAAAAATGATTTTGGGGAGAACATGTCTGGAAAAGTGTTTCGTCCAAAGCTTCTCAGTTTACAACAAACCTTTACAAAGAACACACTAAGGCGATTTGTTCCTCTGTCAACACACCTTTCGAAATGCTTCATCGATGATATGTGATCAGGCTACTGTACGCCATACTAGTCTTTTCTCTCTGCAGTCAAGCTAGCCTATTAAAAGTCCAGGTGGGTAACATGACCCATGTGGTGCAGTCATTTCAGCCACTCTGTTATTCCAACAAGCAGCTGTTCTGTGTTCCTGCTCAGCTTGATTCCCAAAATCTAACCCTCCCTCCCATCCCTCCCCCCTGACACACGAGCTGCCATGCTGTGGGGTCAAGCTTATTTTGCAAAGACAAACACTTATGAGTTGATTTGTCGAGCAACAGGCAGCCATGACTTGGCAAACAAAAGCAATGGGCAGCAGATCAAAGTCAATTTAACAGACTTATGTTGGGATAGTAACTGACATTCAAGCTGCTGTCTGGGATTCATCGTGAATTATGGCCTGGATACAAGCTTTCTGCACGCACAGTTTGTAACAAAGTCAACATCGGTTATGCTGGATTTAGAGTGGACATGATTTGACCCTGGCTTTCAGAACATCAAGTACGGCGCAGTTGAGATATTGTATCGTCTGTAAAAATACTAATGTTGAAAGAAACACAGTACACACTGACAGATTGCCATGCTCCCACTGTTCTTTCCATCATACACACACACACACACACACACACACACACACACACACACACACACACACACACACACACACACACACTTCTTTATACCCTTCAAAACAGCAACTGTCTCTAATACTAGAACACAAATACACACACTCGTCACACTGGCCACTCTTAAGCTTTGATCAAGAGGTGAGAATAACAAGTATCATTTTACCATGAGGTACAAGAATAATATGTCCTGGTGATAAATGAAGCATATCACAATTGTGCAAATGATTAGAGGCATTACAAGAAGTTCAGTCATCAGACAATCCTGGGTAAAGGCCATTTTCATTTCCTTTATGAAACCCAGAGTAGCTTCACACTTAAAGCTTCACTTGATATGTATTGCAATTAAAGAATATCACTTGATATGTATTGCAATTAAATAATAGTTTGACAGTTTGGGAAATACTCTTATTCGCCTTCTTGCCAAGAATTAGATTGATACCACTCTCATAACTGTATGAACTACAGGCCACAACGCCACAACGCCAAACATATCATATACTTGACTTCCCATGCTGTGCTCAAAAGTTTGAAGAAAGCATATACAGAGAGAAACAGCTAGCCATGGCTCCTTCCAAACATAAGAAAATGTGACTGGCATTTTGGCATTTCAGTTTTTGAATGAAAGGGGGATGAATAGCGCCTCAAAGTTAGGCTACATTTTTTCCAGCGAAAACTGGCATCACCCCTCGAGATGTCTGAATGAAAATAGGATATATGCATACCCACGAGTCTCCTGAGCTCACAAGTTATTTTGCATGCAGTATAAATGTGTTATTTTAAATTATAAAAATAGTGTATTTTAATATTTTTGCACATTGGTGACCCTAAACAGTCTTGGAAGTGCAGAAATTGGGTATGACTGGGAAGCTCAATTGTATTTATGTACGGTGATGTTAGTTCCCAAAGAAGCAATTTTATTGTAGTGAGACAATTTTTTAAAACGTGACGTCACTGTATAAAATACCTGTTGTGACCTCTAGGATAATCACTGAAACTTCATAAGCACCAAACTAGAGACCTTGGACATTCAGAGGATATATGGCTTTCCAAGGTATATTGACAATAAGGGGGTTTCTGAGAAGTTGCCAGAACAGAAGTGCTCGCCATCCAATCGGGAAAAATGCAATTCTTACAGAAATCCTAAAATGGCAGACAGTGAGGAAATATAACTTTATATAATTAGCAAGCTGAAGACCCACATTAATGTTCTTCTTTGTCACAGAAGTTTGCCTGTGTTTGGAGTAATTATCCTCATTATTTCAGGGACCATCTTCTCAATGGCACATTCAATTATTTTGCATTTTCTGATGCACCTGTAATATGGGCCTGGATGATTTTAGCCTTAATGCAGCTCTTTTGTTCATCTCATATTGTGATGGAAACTCATTGCAGCTATAAAGGAGCTCTGGTGATATATGTTGAGCTAACCGTCATTCTAATATTAGCCACCATTGTGATGTTTGTGTATGGGATTAATTTCACTCGAGAGTTTAAGTCCTTTTACAATAGATGCTGACATTATGTGTACTCATCATATTTCAAATATAACATACATACAATAGCATTAAGAAAGGCAGAGTTGCTGCAGCTGTAGGAGCTGACATAACACTATGGAAACACGTTGCGCGCACACACACACACACACACACACACACACACACACACACACACACACACACACACACACACACACACACACACACACACACACACACAGCCAGAGGCCTTCAAAAAAGTTTTAAAAAGTGGAGGCACATGAAGACTTCTTCATGTCAGCAGCATGTGCACTCCTTCAGCCCCCAACCCCCCTCCTGAAATAAAAAACCCACATGCACACAACACTCTGTATCTAGATGACAGAAGACTTTGCCAGAGGTGATCTCGGGGCCAAACTCACCACTAATATGTTCTGACAAGTGAGCTAAAAGAAAGTGCTAACAGAAAAATGTAATGGTTAAAACCATCCATACCTCAGCACTTTAACCTCAGTCCTGTAAACCCAGCTGACCATTTTCCAGTTTCCATTGTTGTAAGACAAATAAGAAATTACATTGGCCGGGTCGTGTATGTGGGACTGTAAGCCTTGGCATAGTTCTGTAGACTCTCACTGGTTCAATACGCCTGGGGGAGGGGGCAATACTATGGGAAAAAATTGTAGTTGACCAGAAAATATGGCTTCCTCTCACATAATTCAGACTCAGAAATGAGTTGACCCCTGACGCTTGTAACTTTGAGTCATAAAACATTAACCTGGCTATGGCAAAATCCCAGAAGATCACAAAATGACTAATTTCATGAAATTAAAATAAATGATAACGCTTTAAAAGGGTATTTTGACAAGACCGTTTGAGACCCGAGTACTCTGCATTACCTGGTGATCTCGAAAAACACATACTGTACTGCATTATCCAAGCTGGCTGTTGGTTTTGGAGTTGAGTGAGGTTGCCCTTCACGGAGGTTCCCACACTGAGCTTTTTATGTTCCCAAACAGAGGGGCTGTGTAGCTCACTGCTACATTGGGTAACGGGGATAGGACTGATATTAATTTATTTTTCTGGATGTCTGAACTTCAACATGAAGTTTTTTTTATGTCATAACATGTAGTGCAAACAAGCCTTTCACAAATCTCGTTGTCACACAGTGGAGAAAAAGCCCATTTTGATGGGCATTTGGGATTAAATTCAATATTGGGAAACAGCTAAAGATTTCTCAAAAAACTGCTGTAATGCAACAGGAAACAGGAAGCAATGACAGCATTGCAGGCAGACAGAAACCAGAAAAAGGTTCAACTGTCTTAACGTCCCCCTTTTCGCTGTCATTCATTGTTTGTCTGCCTCCATTTTCCTTTACCCTTCTTATTTTCGCTTCTTCCTAGCGTGGAGACACACAGGTCTTTAACAGAAGACATTGTGACATGTCATAATAGGAAAAGCACCAGTGTATTAAATAATAATATGTATAACTGCTTACTGGAATAGCTTATGGGACACTTAATGGTACTGAGCCATCGTTAATGTCATCAATTTCTTCTGAGCTTTTTGTACAATGATGTGACAAAATTCCTGCCATAAAAAATGTCTATTACGCACTGTGTTGTGGGGGCGGTGAGTTGGGGTCAGCAGTGCTATCCAGCTGCAGTGGTGCCCCTGTGGGTAAGACAGGGAGGTCAAAAGGCCTCTGGCATGTCACCAACTACACTGCAGCGTTACCAGGCTTGTGCCAAGCAGAGTGCCTTGGAGCAATGCCCGGACCTGTATCCCCCTGATGTGCTGCCATGCCACCCCCTACCCCCACCCCGGTAAGGGCCAATATTCAGCATGCATGCTCACCCTGGCTGTGACTGTAGATGGTGGTAAATCCTTTGTCCTTGCATGGAACCCCCTACCCTTTCACATTATCACTACTGTAGTGTGCAGCCTACGTCACACTAGAACAAGCCACAATGGTGCTATTTTTTAACCAAGAGTACCTTTTGATACTGTGGGTCTTTTATTGTTAGCTGCAATATCAGATTAATTTGTGTAGTCTTTACAATTTGGTGATATATGTGTTTCATTGAGTTTTATTCTATGCAAATTAGACACAGGAAATAAAAGTGGAAATGGTCACATTTTGCTAACTAAGTTCACTCCATCCTGGAGAATAACTCAAATCACAGAAAGTTGAAACCCAGAAACACACGCAATGTTAAATTAAAAGACCTGAAGACCTACATTAGGTATCAGATTGGGGCGGTAAGGGGTGTCCAGGGGTAGCTGTGTTGTTCCCAGAGGGACATGACATGCCCATGGACCCATGAACATTAAACTGGTTGCTGCATGTCTAAATATAGTATAGTAGCAGTGGCTAGGGCATGGCTTGTATCAGCCATAATGAACTGCTTGCCACGATGAAACAGCAGTGACAGCATGGCCAGTAGGGCCGGCACCATCAGTGGATGACAGATACACACAAAGGCAGGAGCGCTCTCTGTTTTATTTGATCAATTTCTTATTGTAACACTCACAAAACATCTTTTTTCCCTAGTGTTTAGCAGTCTCAAGATGGCAGCATCAATTGTTATAGTAACATGAAAGCACTCAAAACGTAATATTCTACTTCAGGATTTCTCAGACGCTTTGAGGGATTGCTGCTGTTGCTTGTACAAAAACATATTAGGAGGCTGGCTGGTTGTGTAGGTGCGAGTTTTACTTGGGGGTCTTCTGAAGCACCTCAGCGATCATCAGATAAACCCAGTTATTTGGCCTCAATCTGCCTGTGTCACAATCCATATCAGATGAACTATAACACTCAGATCTCCAAATTAGTCAAGCGGCCTAACTCCCTCTGTATCTCTTCCCTCCAGGCAAGCATCTGCCAGCACATTCATGATTAAGGCTCAGACACGAGGAAAGACTAAAACAACAATAGAAAAAGGCTGCGAAGAGAGGTTAGAGCGCACATTTTGCTACTCTCTTTGTTTTACAGACTGGCTTCTGCCACAGTGCTAACATAAGCACAGCAAACAAGCAGCACTGTCTGCACAGGCCACAGGGGGGGAGAGATGAAGGGACAATAAGAGGGAAGAGGTGATAAAGACTGCAGAGATGTACGTTTAACACCACTCACAGCTGATGGTGTAGGTCATTCTGATGCCTCTACAATTCTGTGATGAAACTTTTCTTGGGAGAGAAAGAAGACTCGATGAGAGGACTGCCAAAAATGATGTGAAATATCTGGAGGAGGCATCGCAAATTGTATGATTGGATGAGATGCAAACTGTAAAATGACTTGCTGGGACCATCAGCCACAAAACCTTCATATTAGGCAGTGAGAGTTAAAAGGGCAGCCAGCCAGGTGGAAAAAAAACCTCACCTACGATTGCAGCTTCAGTGTGCATTTTTGCACAAAGTACAAGTGAATAAACTCCTTGCCAGCTCGCTGTGGGAGGCGCTGAAGCGCAGCAGTCCGTCAAAGGAGGTAAACAGGTGCTGTTTAGCTAAATTATGTTTCTCTTAGCTGAAGCACAATGCCCAGAATGCATGTGAATAGGCTTGTGCTGTACCAAGGTCTTGTCTTTGTGTTTACAGAAAGAACATCTTTGAAAGCAGAGTGAGGGGAACTCCCTGGGGAACAGAGCAAGGGGAACTCCCTCTGAGTAAACTGAGTAAAGCCCTACAGCAGGCGAGCCTAATAAGCTGTGACTGTCCTCTGATTGGATTCAAACTTGCAAAGTGATTTGCATATACATACATACATCCATACAATACATGCATGTGATTGGTTGCTTACATCACACTTACATCACATTGTTCATGTTCCAAATAATGAAAATAATTGCGATCAAGAAGACCTGTTGTGAGTTATTTGTTTTGATTGAGCTGAAGAGTAAGTAAGGAACCATATTAAAAGTGATGTGGCAGTAAGACCACTGGATGTAAAGGATTAAATATTGTAGAAACAGAGAATTTCATCTGTACACACTGATCCTACTGACATGTATTGATATTACTTATTGCTCTGTGCCATAGGGCTCCATTGTTGTCCAAAACTAATAAAAACAAATCAATGATCTGTTAATGAGGATGACATGTTCCTTTGTTACGATGACTCCCTCAAACATCATCCTGCTGCCAGAAATATTTGTTGAAACACCAAATGGATATTATTCCACAGCTGAAAATAGTTCCCAATAAATTCACTATTTCACAATCTACAGTGCCAGAAAAATGCATGGGAGAGTCAGAGGAAATACTTGCCTAAGATATGTGCCATGGTCAAACATAGGGCTGGGAATCTCTAGGCACCTCACAATTCAATTCCGATTCAGAGGGCTACGATGCGATTATAAATCTCTATTATTAGTAACTAATAGAAGATATGTGTAAACCAGAGGGTTACATTTACAAGCATAGCGAATAGAACCAACAAGAAAATTAATAAAATTGGACCTGTAGCAGCTTCCTCGTAGTAAAAACCCAGACTTCAGCATGTTCTGAGTCATGTGACATAACAAGCTGCCCTTATTCACAAATAAATAATATAGACTTCTCTTCAAACAAATCATCCTGTTATAGGTAATGAGCATTCAGCTCTTAAACAAAAACAACGCTTTCTGAAATATGTGGAAAAATATATACAGTGATTAACTGCAGTTACGGTGACACAAAATTCTGTGGCAATGGATGTCACGCATATTGTGTTACAGAGAATTGAGTTTTAATTTTCCGATAATTGAGTTTTAAATTTCCGATTATTGAGTCATAATTGTTCATGAGAGGAACGCGATGCATCTAAACCCCCCCCCCCCCCCCCCAGTCAAACATGACAGTTTCTTATCGTACTGTAGTGACATGAGTGGGAACCAACTGAAATGCAGGAATTTCATCTCTAAAAATTGTGGTATGCTGAAAATTAGTAGTGTAAAATATACAGCTAAGGGAATAACATATGGAAACCACAATAATTTAAGACATGCCCAAACACATATTGACATCAGCATCACATAACCACAACTCAATGCATACACTACCATTGAAAAGTTACATTAAAACTGACAAATACTGTCCTTCCACATCTGAATCAGACTTTCACTTCCTTTCATCAAGCTCTCACTGACGCATATGCAACGCCCATGACCATCTTGACACAGCTTCTGCTGGTCACCCTTTCACTGACACAGTGTTAAGCAACCACCATTTGGACAAAGACATCACACCTCTGCTTTATGTCTTTAATGTGCTGATCAAACCAGCCAGTTTCTCTTCGAAACATGTACTGAAGTAAACTCTGGCTGTTCATAAGAAGCTTCTCTTTTCTTTGAGTCACACTCTCAAAAGACGAAAGTATGAGCCCCGACTGTGTGCTGACACAAAACCCCCTTATGTTTCACACAGGTTAAGAACATCGCTAGATGAATGGAAAATAGGCATAGACACCAGCACCTGCAGAGAGGGCTTTCTAAATTTAGTACTGAGACTTCTACCACACCAGAGAGCATAAGCTTCTCACAGAGATAATGAAGACAGGGTTTACAATGAAAACAGATATTTTCAAGTGACAGAATGTCAATGGCTGTGAACGATAGTTCAAAATATAATACATAACAGCACTGAGATTCCAAGCAGCGTCATTAGTCATTCAGATGTCTACTGAACATTTTATTGTGTCTGTTGGCTTCAAATACCCAACAATGTCTACCAAACAGCTTTTAGGACGTGCCAGCATCCTTTACTGCAGCCTATAAATTCAAGTATTTCTAACAATAAAGCGACTGATAGTCATTTAACAAGTGAGAGCAGCGAGTTCATGTCACCACTCCGGTAGTTCAGCGTGCCAGTTCAGAAACCTGAGGTGAAGGAACACCTTTTCCCCCCACATTTGCCTGCCCCCAAACATACTTGCAAGGATAAGAGCTTGTTAATCCAGAGGTGAGATGAATGGCAGCACTGTGTATGTGTGTGTGCAGGCAGGAAGGAGGGCAGGCTGGGACCCAGGCACAACTCAATCAGCACAAAGACTGGCTCAGTCCTGCTGCTGTCACACACATTGAGAAAGGATAAAAATATACATGTTTGCCATAGCGATACAGTATATAGGAAAATGCAACGGCAGAGACACGTGAGCAAGATATTTGCATTTATTTAACTATCAATGAATAGAATAAATGGTTACAGGGTCAAATGGGGCGGCAGTATCTCTGTCGTCCTTCTTAAATGGTAACATTGCATTTCCTGCTGGCTTGTATTTTGAAAAATCAAATAACCATACAGCTACTATACACGTCAAAGTTGACCCTGATGTTGTAAATCATTTGTGTTACAATTTTCAAGAAGTAATTTCACCTGGAGGCATTTGTGTTAGAAAGGCAAACACAGTTGAAGGTTAAATAGCTCTTTGAGCATCAAAGCCAATGAGGATATGCTGTGTGGGCATGTCAAACAGAGGATGCTAACTGGATGCTGCGAGGGCAAGCTTGTAAGCGTATTTGCTCCTCTGACCTGTTCCTAATGTGTCGGCTCAGGCAAGGCAGATAAGAAAGGAAAAGAGCTTTTTTTTATTGCCTCCTGAAAGCAGTGGATGGTGAAATTGAACTTCTTCTATCCAAAATGGCACTTCAGCTGTCCAGGAAGAACAGCTTGGCCAATTTAGTATCATTCACCACCTGAGGAATAAATCATATTGCATTTTCACCACATGAAGACTTTTATCACAGAAGCTTTGATTAAGTGATTTATGAGATTACATTACATTACAGTCATTTAGCAGACGCTTTTATCCAAAGCGACTTACAATTCAGTATTTATCTATACACGGTAGGCACAGCTACGGGAGCAATATTGGGGTTAAGTGTCTTGCTCAAGGACACATTGACATGCGACTAGCGGATCCTCTGATTGAAGGACGGCCCTGCTCTCCACTTAGCCACGGTCACCCCACAGATACAGTTGATAAAAAAGGATGATGGACATGGAGGTATAAAAAAGGATTATATTTGAGGATTATTAAATGTGTCCCGCCATAAACCGCTTTTTTAGAGTACTGTCCCTAGACAATGACATATTCAAAGTGTATTCTACACAAAATGACACTCCAGAATATAATGATCATATTCTCACGTTATGTACCAGCACTGAATCCAAAGTTATGTGTGCTTAAAATATCAGCTGATACTGGCCTGCCATGTGCCGTATATTGGATTTAACTCTACCCATATTGATGAGAATAAAAATACATTTGGGCAATTTAAAAAACATGGAAACATACACCTGTGGTAAAAGCATACATATCACATAAATGGAATCAATACATGTTGGCAAGAAATATGGACAAGCATTGGTTTTCATATGGATTACAATGATAGTTTACTCCATATGAAAACCTCCATATGAAATGCTTGTCACTTTTTTGGGGGCAGGGAAACAAGATGTAAACACAACAGAAATATATTATCATCTCTAGAGTTGATATGACAAATGAGTTAGCAAAAAGTTGCCTATTTACAGGTTAATTTGGAGTTGTGTTTCTGTCCATGTAACAAATCCAATATTCACTCTCTTTTTAGCTCTGTTTTGGTCTTCTCCAGCTCACGTGAAAAAAACATTCTCTTTAGCTGCTAAATAATCCCCTATGTTCACCAGCTAATCACAAACTTGATCTGGGTACTGTGGGATAACCATAACACTTTCAGCTCATTGTTTAGCTGTCTGGGCCACAACTTTACAGGTTTGGTCCACTACCATTACTCTCATAGCATTGTTTTTAGCTTCAAAAAGCATCCGTTTTGTCATCGAAAAAGCTGTAAAAACTGCCAACTCAGCACAAACACATTTTGCAACTAGCAGGTTAACATCGTGGAGCATTTAGCGCCTAAAGAGCCAGATATTTCCCTCAGGAGTTGGTAGAGACTAAAAAAAACTGAGCTAAGAGAGGGTGAATATTGGGTTCACATTCCTAAGGTGGATACACACAGGACCCAAGGTTTGACATATCAACCTAAAAGGTGATCGATTATATGCCAATACTGTTTTCACAACTGGTTTCTGCTGCCATTAAGTGGCCAAAAAACTAAAAACTCATTGCAGTTTTAAAGATCTTTTACTTATATTTGTATTCTGATTCTAGCTTGTATACTAAAGACTGAACTATATAGCAAAGAAACATACAGGTTTCTTCTTTATTATGCAGCTCCCTGCAGTGACAACCACTTCACTGTAATCCTCATTTTCATGCACCCTGAAGATAAAAGGTATAGGAGTGTGCTCCATGGAAAGCAAACACATATTAGCTCTAATTTATGCAAGACACGTAAAAGGTACAAAAACAGTTAGTACAGCAGCAGACTACATTATGTTCTAAAAACCTTGGTGGTGTAACAATAAATCAATGCATACATACGTTTTTTAATGTTCAGAAATCACAGAACTACTGTACTTTTAATTGCACTGTATTAAGTTTATCTCACTAACTGCCAGCCTATTTCCAATGGTAAAATTCTGAAAACGTCACGGTAGTCGTTTTTCTAGTCAGAATTGAAACTGTACCAGCTATACACACTGTTTGTGAGAGGGGGGAAATATTCAAATAATTATCAAATAGTATTTTTGCTTAAAATGCACATCCCTAGTCCTCAAGGATTTTCTAGTGCCAGGGAACAGCCAGTCAGGGACTGCAGTTAACTTTTCAATCAGGAAAAAAAAAGAAGGAGAAAAACAAACAAGGCAACCTAAAGGCAGCACATCTATTTTCAAATTAGTAGGTTTTTAAACACATTTAAACTACCTGTGTAGGTTAAAAACCTCCCCTTGGGCCCTGAAGAGATAAGGCTTGCCCTGTGGGGTATAATTCCAGTACATTTCAACTTGTTACTTTGTGCAAACTGGCTGCTAAACAGCAGTTATTGAGTAAAATAATAATATATGAGTACATAACTCTGGTTAAAAGAAACATTGATAAATTAGATTTTTTTTTTTATAGCAGTAATTCAATTAAATTTATTTTGTATAGCCCAAAATCACAAGTTAGCCTCAGAGGGCTTTACAAGAAATTGAGAAATTGGAAATTGAAACCGCAACTACAGTAGCTTTTATATCAGCTGGCCATGGAAATCATCGTATTCTGTAGCTGCAAACAATGACACTGAGGCTCTCAGCTGCAACAATTGTCATATCAGCAGACCAGTAAAACTTTCAAGACCACTGACCACAGCAGCATTCATCACAGGAGAGAGAGCAAAAGCCCGAGTGGGAGTTCAGTACCTCCATTGCTCCAGTTCAAGCTTGCTGCCACAGGAATAGAAGACAAATCATTCACCAAATTGCCAGCCACCCAACCGTGAATTCCTAACGTTCATGAACACTCATGTGAAGAAAAAATGAGTGCAAGTCTGAGGATGCTTGTGGGTGTAGTGAGTCAACACTTTCATAAGATATGTAAATTAGCATTTTTGACTCAACATTTAAGCAAAAGTGTAGACCAAAGTGGAGCTCCAATGGTGTCTCTTCTAAATGATGGCCCTAATAACAGAGGATAAGGGAGGTTATCATTGAACTGGTTGACCCCCATTGACATCATTGCAAATCCTCTTTGCCTCATAAATGACTGGAACTGAATTGATGTCCGAAACACTTTTCACACCCCAATAAATGTAATAATTTAATTTAGTCCAGTTCCTGAGCTTTGGAGAGACTTGTTGGAGTTGATGCCCAGTCACACATTCCACATACAGCATTTAAAAACAGCTCAATGTTGTGGTAAGATCAATTGGAATTACTGCAATCAGTGGATTCACTCACAAGAGTTGAATAAATATGTCCATATCTCTGTGTGGAATTCAACTTAGTAAAACTTTGACTTAGCCCTGTTGACCAATAGCCCTGAGTCACCCTAAGCTCTTGACCTTAGTCGGCACTGTTAAGACAGGTAACGCAGAGCCGGAGAGTCTAGATTGAAGGATGCTATTGCAGCCTAATTGCTTTGTTGTGCCATCCACTTTTATGTAACACTAAGCCTGCTCTGTTGGAGTATTAACTGCTCCATTAAAGAGACCGTTTTTAGACAGTTGTTAGACAGTCAATGGTCCAAATAAGTCTAAATAAACATATTGTCCCCCTTAAAAAAACATTATTTTGAATAGGTATCGAATAAAAAAGATCTACAATCCTGAGAGTTAAATGCCAGAGGGAGTAGACAGTGCAGGGAAAATAAAAAGAAGCTCAGACCAGCGCTAGCTTTTTCTTGACTTGCTTGTGTGTTTAGCCATTAGCTTGCCGGCTACTGTAGTTAGTAGTCCTTACATCACTAACCTTCCAGCACTTCCACTTTTCACTATTCATTTGGCTGTACCACTGTGACTGTGTCTATAGTCTGAATCTGCCTGTAAAGAGCTGCACATTTTCAAACGGTGGTAAAAGTGAATTACAGTAGCACACGTATCAGGCACACACACTTCATTTTATACAAGCTGCTTCTTCAACGATGCTTTAAATATCCAGTCATCAGTTTCATGAGCTGCATGGATTAAGTGCAGTAGCTCAAGCAGCACACCATCACTCTTTCCAAGCACTCCTCCTGGTGCACAGACACACACATAAACCCACACACCAAAAAAGATAGTGCTCTAGTCTACAGGCGCCATGTGTTTCAACTTCCTTCCTCTCAGAGACAGTCATGATGCCACAAACACAAGTTGCACACGGGAAATCAAATGCAGCTGCAAAAATGATGGAGAGCAGACAGAAGGCTGAAAATGTTCCTGATTCTTGAACTTCAGGAGCCAACAGACCCTGAGTTTAGTTTTTTTAGTGTTAGATGTGAAAGTTGCTTTATATATGCAGAAGCCAATGAAGAAGACGCCAGTCTTTGATGTTTACTACAACATATTCATATTGTAGTGAAACTGCAATTGTACTAACCCCAGAGTTGAGTATGATCAATTAAATGTAAGATCCACTGCAAAAACAAAGATTCCTGTACAGTCATCAAGGGACATGATGTACAGTTCAGATATCTTTGCATCACTGCACATGGATTTCAATGAGTTCATTCAAACAGCACAGAGGGGATTTTCTATGCAAGCTGTGAAACCCCCTGTGGTGAAGAGGTGACCATCCAGTAACATAGGCCTATATTGTTCAAGATGAGCTGTACATTCATGACACCTACCGTTTTATCACGTGTCACATGTCGACCATCATGTCGGTCACAAAAGTGACAAAGGGATGTGTAAAAACATGTGTGAAACAAAATTCACGCAGCGATCTATTCCTGTTAGATAAAGCCAGGTTGCATTCTGCATTTGCGTCATTTTCAGTGTTTCCGTGCGAAAAAAGTTCCTGCAGAGTGGGTGGAACAACATCAACAGGTGTGCGACTCCAGAGCTTAACAACAGACTACCCGACATGCAAATGATGAAGATAAACTTACACAAAGGCATGGTAGATGAACGCCCAGGCTCTCGGTCTCTCCAGCACGTTGTACAGGTAGTTTTGGAGCCGCCGGTAGTGCACGTTTCTCCGGCCGCTCTGCGCGCTGTATATGAGCGGCTTCCCCAGGAGGCTCAGCCGGGCTCCCTGCTTCCCCCTCAGACTCTCCGACCCGGTAGCACCTGCTGACAGCAAACCGTCTCCCGCGTTGTTCATCATCTTTCGTCCGGACTCAACATCTTTCAAGCCGTAGCCATCGGTACGGTGCCCCGGCGATGTCCTCATCCAGAGCCCGGTGCCGCCTTCGTCTCCGCTGTGGTTGCGGGGCATGGCATCACCAAAGCGGGCATCAAGTGCGTGGAGGTCTTTTCAAGCATGCGTGTGGTGGGAGCTGTGCCCTGGGCTAACAATACCTTCCACGTGCGCGGCGCAGTCGAATAGGCGCTGGGAGTGAAACCGTTGTCAGAGCAAGGCACTCTGTTTACCGTCACACTTTGACCGCCCTCTTTCCTCTTGCATCAACCTCTTCTTCATTCACACCACCACCACCACCACCGCCGCGCGTAAAGCTATCCACGTGCATGTCCTGTGCACGGTGCAGCAATGTGACAAAATAACAAGTGGTTGTTACAGTTTGAGTCCGGCGGAGCTGGAAGGAAGATATATTTTAGCTCTCCTCTTCCAGTGCGCTTTATCGCCTGTTGCTTCAATACAAAGCTGCGCGTCCGCGGCAGAAGCACATCAGTGCAGGCGAAGATAAAGAGTTTGATTTTATCTCACCTTCACATTACTTAAGAATAAATCGTTTCTTATGTGGTGGTGTTGCGCCAAGCAGAAATGCAAATGGAAACGTCACTGTGTAAGTGAATTTCCCGAAAAAGTTCCAAATTACACCACGTTTCTGAAAAGCCTATCAAGTGACATGGATTCTGATGGTTTTTCCACTTGGTCGGAAGGAAAATTAACCACCAACGACGGCTCACTGAACATCTGCAGACAAAAGTATGCCTTAACCAAATTCAAAGACACTTTTAGAAAAAAAGAAGAAGAAGAAAAGAATAATACGTGTTATGTAAATAGCCTACGGTTTCATCAAAGTCAAAGTCAGTCTGTTCACAGTAAACTGGCTTGTTGGTCAACAAGTTAAATAAACTGAAAAAAGTGCTACTACCGCCTAAGTGAAAGTGGTTTGACACATGCCATATCAGTTATGCCTGCGCGTGGACTTCTCCTGCAGGCGCACATGTAGGATACACAGGGTCTTCTAGACTTTGTTTATGTACTTTACAGAATATGATCTTAACGCGTTTTAATCATCGACCGGATGCATCAAAGCGCTGAATACACAGAAAACACTTGATGAACACATTATTGGGCAAATTGGACTCGCTCGGTATTTGTGGCTGACAGCCTTATCAGCAGTAGTCAGCATCGTGTCTCAAATATACAAGTATAACAGACGGCCAGAGACCACGGTGTATTCTCATAATTAGAAGCTGGTAGAGTGCAGCACTCTACCTCAGAGCTTTGACTGACTGAACGACTCCCACTGTCTTCCAACAAAACTACTCCATCTACTGGAGGCCACAGGACCATGCAGCCTTTGTAGACACGACAATCCTCCAGGGTTCGGATGCAAAACTTCTCTTTTGCTCAGTTTGCTCTTTAAGTATATGATACTACGCAGTAACGGGATGACCTCCTGGGCAGTGTGATGGAGGTTCTGTGTAATATTGGTGATCTAGGGCGTGATACATTTTCTTGTTGCACTAAGTGACCATATTATTTGCCTGGTAATTACTTTCCTCCTCTGCATTTTTAAATACTGCATGTTTTGCTCTGTTCCAATAAAATAGAAGTAACCATGAAAAGCAGATTCAGTGCAGCCAAACGTTGTCAAAACCCAATTAGCTTGATTTGAAATTTTTGTGGATATCCCAAACTTTCTATAGATACCAAATATGTCTGGCTAGAAAACGGGGAAATGTAAGTCTTGGAGTTCAGCATGAAAGCTTATTCTTGACCTTGCAAATAACTGTTCTCGACCCAAGGGTCCATTTGCTTGCTTTTTTCCAGGGTTTTCAACCACATCAGGGAATGAGGTTTACTCAGTTGTCATATAGTCAAATCTTATGACATGTTGACATGACAAGAGAAAACTTTAAAAAGTGCTGTGGATGAAATCATAAAAACAACAACATATCCATCTCCATGACAACTGACTAAACTCAATTTGTGGATGAGAGATGAGACTTTGTGATGTGGTTGAAAGGTCTGGAAAAAGTAATTGGATCTTTGAGTTGGGATTGTTTTGTCTGTTGAGGTCTTGGGTTTATACATTTCACTCACTGTTAACATCGAATACACTAAGTGGCCACTTTATTGTGTACATTTGTACAAACCATGTAATCCAACACCATAACAGCCATCTTTACAAAGATCACATAATTGTGTTTAAAATATATAAAAAATGTTGTCTTTCCAATTAACATTCATAGGGGGAGCGGAGTAGAAACTCATGTAAATTGTGTCTACCTGAAAAAATGAACAGAGGGCAAAACTGGTGAAATGTACTGTAACTGTACATGTTCAAGTAGGACTCAACCTTTCCTTTCGTTGCTTCTGAGAGAAAGCTGTGGTGAGTTTGTGGTACAGTTATCATCTAATCTGGTCACGTGATGAGTTGGCTTCCTACAACCAGCACATGCCGACTGTCATGCATTTTCAACAAGACATTAGAATGGAGAAGAACAGCCTCACGTTGAACACTTCTCAAAGTAAACAGTCTTTTTCATGTCTGGAGACATGATTCGGCTCAGGTGTACTTTTTCTCAAAGTTTTTGTTTGTTTACTTTATTTTTGCCCAGTTTCTTTTGAAAAGTCATCTCAATGGATAATATAAAAAATGAAGTTCCAGTCATGGTCCCCATTTCCATCGATGTGTGTGACCTTTGACCTGATTAGAAAGATTAACCCATTTCCTGAGAGTAGCATGGACATTTCGTCATGGCCTCTGACATGTATGATCTGTGGTTCTCTTTTCCACCATAATCCGTATCCATGCTTTGTACATGCAGGTCGTGAACCCTGATGCTTTGACGGGGGGAACCGGGAGCCCGGCTGCCATGGCGGGGCTGGTGGGAGGGTTAGTCGAGATTGCATGCAGATGTTGTTTCGGGGGGCCCTCTGCTTATTTAACGAGAGGATGTGGAACATAAATCTCCCAAGCCCTCTGCTGCACTGTATTATATGTCAGGTCACACATGAGGTTCAACTTCCTCTTCAGTGAGACGCACTGTAGCAGCAACCGAGGCATAGAGTTTTGGTGTTATACTACAGTAGTACACGGTTGTCATGTGCTTTAATCAACAACGACTCGATATTAAAATGTTTGCTGTCCAGAAATGTACCTCTCCTATATGAGATTCTATTTTTCTTTGTCATTTTCTTTTGCCAACAAAAAACAAAACCCTGGTGATAAAAGATTGAGAAAATTCCCTTTAATTACATGCTTTGTATATATACCATGAAGGAAAAAGTACTCCTATACAAGTAAAAGTATGCAACTCAATATATTACTTTAAAATTGAACACTTTAGTGGTAAAATGTTCTGCAAGCGGCTTTTTCAGATTATTTTTTTTTTGCAGATGGGAGCAAGGGTGCATACGGGGAGCTAAGTTAGGACGATTCAAAGGGCCTGTGACTGACAGGGGCCTTAAACATATTGGAAGAGTATAGGTTTATTATCCAATAGAAAATTATAGCCTATCATCATTATTATAATATTTTATTTACAATGGACTAATAAAACTAAAGTGTTCTTCTCTTTCTCATCCAGATAGACAAGCATTTTCTATTTCCACTTATTACCAGCCCTTCAATCACATTTTCAAACACACTTAAAGAGGATATAACAAATAGAGTATGAATAAACAGTTGAAATTGTTAGCCAAACGTACTGTAATGGATAGATGGTTAAACTTGTTAACCTATCTAAAAGTATGGTTGAAAGTAAAACGAAGGCCTAATAGATACATTGTTGGGCTATTTAACTGGTACCTTATCCGCCACCGGGTCTCTGCCATCCTCTTCGGTGTTGGACTCGGCTTCTGCAGGGCTCAAGTGGAGTTGGGGGAGCGGTCGTTGAACAGGTGGCTGTCGCAGGGCTGGTTCTCTGACCTCATGCTGATGCTCGGTCCTCTGGTTCAAGTAGCTAAAAGCGTGACAGCTGAGCTAGTAGTGGTTGCAAGGTTACTCTCTTCCTCTCAGCTATGTTAGCATCGTCCTCGCCAGACTCTTAGCTAGCAAGCCGACTTTTGAAAATCCCACCATCCAAATATTCCCACGGTCACTTGACCCATCACAGGATATTACGAATCACACGCCTCTATATTCTGCCTCTAGTTGGCTTACCTTTTGGTCACCTGACCCGTCATCATCGTGATACAGACACAGCCAGCAAACAAATAAAAAAAAAAATAATTTGCTATTGAAATTCATTGCTTGGTATTTCAACACTCACACTCAATTTATTTGATTTGATAAAAAAAAGAGGCCCCTGGAAGTCAGAGGGCCGATTCTGCCCAGTGGATAATTCCCACCAGATCTTACAACAAGGTAGTTGCAAGCTTGCAAAGGTGATTTGAAACATTGAATAGATTGATTGAGCTCTGGTATTGTTGTTGCAGCAATTGCACTGAGATGGTGGGGCCTGCTCAAACTCAGCCCATGCAGGAATGGGCACCCTTACGTATTGAAAACGCTATTTATATAAATAAGTCTACTAAATATTCGTCAAATGTTTGTTTCTATTCCTTTCCAAGTGTATGGTAGTATTATATAATCTATCTATAACAGTAGACTCATTTTGGTTTTTTCAGGCCAGCAAAATTATTTTTATTTAAATATAAAATAATTTACTACATATATCTATACAATTGATTGCTGGAGCAAACACGTTTGAAAATGCACAACTTATACTTTGAAGGCGAGCTGTCTCTGTTTCCGACACTCAAGTTCCTTTTACTACTCATGCACAAATAGTGTTGCCAACTTGGCTACTTTTCAGAACCTCTTAGCAACTTACTGCTCAGAGTGAACTCAGTCAGAAGTTCATTCTGTATCAATCTGCTGGTCCACATCTTAGCAGAGCCCCAGAAAACGCAGTTACCACTGAGCTGCTAAAAATGCTATATTAACTGTCAATGTCTCCTTACCTACAGTATGTTGTTTCAAGGCCAGTGACAATTCAGAAACACATTTGCTACGTATAGATGAGGAGGGCGTGCTTACAATTGTACAATCAGCATGATCAGAAATCCAATGCCCATCCACGTATTTATGTCTGCCGTGGGGTCTGGCCTGTGATGGTGGGATTTAGCCAAGCAGCTACAAAGCCAAAACAGGGATCACCATGCATAAACCCCCCGGGTATACAGGAATGAGCCCGAAGTAAACTTTGAATACCATTTCAACTCTTTGGAGAATGAACTCTGAACTAAAAGTCTGTAACAGCGCTGGTGTATAACGGATCAGTGAGGAGGAAGTCATATTTAAATGAATCTCGTTGAGGTGAGAGTGGGCTGTGATTGGTGTGTGGCCGATTGGAAGCGATGATTCAATTGGCTAACTGTCAGCTAGTTACAGCTAGAGGCGTATGACTTCCATGCCCTGCATGAACTAACGTGATGCTTAATTTTTCGCTGAAAACAGCTGCCAGCTGCTGTTGGACACAAGGTCGATGAGAGCTGTGGGACTGAACCAAAACAATACATTTGCAGGCTGTAAATCAAAACCTGGTTCAAGTAAAGTGATAAATGTAAAATCTATGGTATGGTGGTCTTGTTTTTTTCAAAATAAGTTTTTCACTTTGATCTTTTGACATTATGTCAAACTAAGATGGAGGCAGAAAAAAAAAGTAAAAAACAGGATTTCTTTAGCGTCAAGATTTATGGGAGACACTGAAAAGGCGATTTGAGAGGCAGTTTTCTTCCACACATTCTTTTTATTTGTAAATAATAAAAATTAACTTTTTTTTAAAATATAAAACATACACATCATTTGAGCCACATCTGTTATACAAACAAGTAATGTTGCAGTGAATGCTTTACTTTTTTTCTAATTCTCTTTTTGTTTCGGTGGAACACAGAAGTTGTAAACAATCATCAATTTTTTTCCTGTTAATACTGACAAAGAAAATTAAAAGAAGGAAAAAAACAGCTTCACCGGACGATGAAAAGAAAAGTCAACTCTTCTGAACATAGCCAGGGGGTTCAGACATTGGGTTTGAAGCACAAAGTGTTCAGACGACAACTTTTAGAGTAGTTTTTGTGGCCAGTTTGTGGCCCAAGTCCATCGTCTTGTTTTGTCCCACTGCATGGTCCCTAATGACGTATTAATCGCTCCTCATTATATGACTTGGCCCCTTTGCCAATATCACTGAATCCAATGAAATTCCAGTGAATGGCTGTTGAGTATTTACAGTGTGTGTCTCTCTGTGCATCTGCATTTATTCTTTATACAACTTAACAGTTCATGTGTTAGCATATCTGAAATCATTATGTTGAAACATAATTCATATTTCCATATAAGTGGATCTGATTCGTAGATATTTATCTATACATCATCTCAGCCCCTTGGAGGTATACTCTGATGTGGAATAACAGTAAGAGGGGCTGTGAGGTCTGCTCAGTTCTACTGTACAGTACTGTGCATCTAACAGAGGGTCTAGGAAAGACATCACCGTAATCTTGGGATTTAGTTTGAGAGACATTCAGCACCAGACTGAGGGATGTGGTATTGACTGCAGTTGTGTTCAAATGTCTGTGTGTAATGGGAATGGCTTCGGTTTCTTGGTTTTATCTCTTTAATATTCAAGTACGAGCAAACTGTACAACTGCATGCAACATACAAGCGGCCCTACAGTATGTGGAACTAACACACGTATCTAGTTCAGCATCTTTTTTTCTGTATCTGTTTTGTTTTACAAAAATGTGCATGCAGCTTGGAACAGGTTCCAAAGTCATGCTGGCCCCGCCTTTTTCCTGCTGGGAGGAGTCTGCGGGCCGAACGGAGGATGAGCATTGGTGATGGTGTCCCAACAGATCAGTCTGATTGGTTACTTTCACATTCACAGAGATGCACAAGAGAAACTGTGTGTGACTCTTAGTTTGTTTGTCTGTTTCCTAACAACTTGACAAAGAAATTAATGGAACCAGTGACAGGATTGTTGCTTTTTTTCTCTTTTTTTAACTACATGTTTTGTTTTAGGTTTTTTTTCAAAAAGTTAAACTTTTTGTTGTAAAAAATCAAGCTCTTGTGCTTTTCTTTAAATTTAAAAATAATGTAAACTAAGGGTTGGATAAAAACGTGCTGAGGTGAGGGAATGCACTCCCCAAAAAAATTTGAAAAATTAGACGGCCCTTGCTCTTGCGTTTACTTTTTTTTTTTTTTTTTTACAGTGATGTTGAACCCTTGTGATATTTCAAAGTGACATAAATTGTATTTATTGGTCAACCTCCTGGGAGGCTTAATATACATCTATACAAAGACAACTGGCCTGGACGTTTGCCAGTGGTGAAATGAGGAAAACAACGCTGCACGCTAATCTCACTGTCAAGTGTAAAAATCTAAGCTGTGTCATCATCACTAGTCCCCCCCCTGCATAACACTTGCAGACATTTAATAGTTTTTTATCTCTTGTGTTTTGTTTTTTCTCTCCATGCACACACCAGACTGACAACATTATCATGAGCATTTCACTTACTATAAAAACATTTTGTGCCGGTAGTAACAAAGGGAAAAGAAATGGACGAGAAAGCAAACACGCTAAAACAGTGTGGCTTCAGATCAGCCACGGTAAACATACTGAAAAGAGGATTTTTCAACAGAGAGAGGGACCAGTGATGCGGCTCCATGGTCTAGGCACCAGAAGAAGGCCCTGTGCTTCCAGACTGAATACCCACACGCAAGCGCTCTGCCTGAAGGCAGGAGTGCCGGCAGTCTGTAGGGGTTCTGGAGGAGGCCACTGCAGAGAAGGCTGCGCTACCTGCAGGTGTGGAGGGTGATTACCTCTGTCTCGAGTCCATACATTCCGATGCTTAACGTACATTTCTTTGCTATTGTTGATTCAGTTAAAAATCACCCTGCTTCATTTGATTCTCTGTCGTCTCCCATCTCGAGAGCTACTTCTTGTTGTCTGTTGACAGCCCTGCTTCTTCAGCATACACAGAGAAAAAATATTTTCTTAATGGATATGAAACACTGAAATGTGGCGCTCCCTACAACAGACAAAATTAACCACGACAGGAGTGATTGTCAGATCTCAACAAAGCTTTCTGGTTGTGATGCTTCTGATTGTTGTTGTTGCTCTACATTTCCGCCATCTTTTTGTTTTTGTTAGTTTCTCTTTACAGTACGCTTCATGAGTTTGTTACTTGTCGAGAGGTGTAGAGCTGTTGGTCCACTAGGATCGGACTCCAGGAGGTCCAGAGGAGCTGTCGAGTGACGATTGGGAAGCCCGTCGTGTTAGGGAGGCAAGTGTCGGATCGACCAGGGATGACGGGGGGAACAACTTGTACCAGCCAATGACTGTGCTTGATAAGTCCAGCTCCTCCAATAGGATTTGTGCAACTCCCATGAAGCTTTTATGGTCCATGCGGCCGTAGTCGCCCCATACAATCACCTTAAGAAAAATAATTTTTTGTCAAATTACACAGCAATCTAGTTCCTCCTACTATAAAATATTTAATCATTATGAATTTGGAATAAAACATTTACATTTGTGATGAAGAGAAATATGGTGAGGGCTTACCTGTAAGACTTTACCCTGTGGGCTTTCCTCGAATAGCAGTGCTTGCTGGTACAGTGGGTCAAGTGTTTTACGTGCAATCTTGGTTTTCTTTTTGGCTACGTACGCTCCATTATTTAGCAGATAGACCTTGACATATGGAGCTGAAGGCAGAGACAAAGCAATAAAAAAGCCATTAGTGGGGAACACAGCGACTCTCCAATATAATCTAGATCAGATCTCACAGCTGGTTGCATCTTTATGGGAAGGGAAAGTACAGAGCAAGTTTTAGCTGGGTGTATCTACTGAATTTCACTGGTTGTAGAGTGTATATAGTATATCCTAATCTGAAGATTGCATGATTGATATATTGAGCGGGAGGGAGTGATTAGTTGCTTTTTGGTGTCTCAAGGATGATCAAGTTCTCACCAGGGAGGGATTTGGATCCTGGCTTTTGTACGAGTCCTCGAGCCCTGATAACTTCAACCTCCAGCTGACCCTTTTTCTCCATCATACCAATCTGGATGTCACCTGGGAAGCACAGAAGAGTGAAAAGCAAGAGATCAATGGTTGCCACAAGTAACAAGAAGTCAGAACATATAAACAACATGGGTGGTAGTGACTGCACACTCAGCCCATAAAAACATGTGAGAAGAGATTTTTTTTATTAACACAGATGAAGAGCAACAATATTATACAATGTTAGTATATTGCATACTTGATATTTAATTATATTGCACTATATTACATCAATTATCTTGTACCGTTGCAGTATATAGTTACTAGTACATATACATATAATATAACATTACATTAAATACATATAAAATATGTTTATGTTATCTAATATTATTATTATTATTATTATTATTATTATTATTATTATTATCCTTATAACTATTGTTATTAGTGTTGTTATTATTGTTATTACTAAAGTTTCTTAACTTCAAACAAAAAAAGAGAGAATTTTCAAATAAATAAAATTACTGTGTAAATGATGATAACATATAATAAATAGGAAAATTAAAAATAAAATAAAAGCTATATATGTATGCTAAAATATATATATATATATATATATATATATATATATATATATATATATATATATTATAAATAAAGAATAGGAATAATCAATTGAAAGAAAAAAAACATATACAAATAAACATAAGAGAAAAGAAAAATACAAAATACAGAAGAGAGGAGTATCATCAATATCTTACCTATTGCAGGAGTAGCCAGCGTTTGTCTTCCCACTAACTGAGCCGGTCCCAAGCCATCTAGGAAATCACTGAACTGACTGCTGGCACCCACATTGACTCCCGAGAAGATCAAACTAACACAGAAAGCACATAAACATGAATTAATTATCACAACACAATGGCCAATTATTCCCACACAGTCAGAATACTTTAAGAATTCAGAACAAATTTTGCTGCTCTCATGAGGGAACCCTTTTGCTTCATTATTTAAAGCATGAAAAACAATCTAAAAAATTGCCCAAACAAGAGAATCCATCACAGAAAACACCAGGCCTTAATTTGATTCAGTCAAAATATGTGTTTTATCTTTGCCTAAATGAGCCCAGGTGCTTCTTTTCACTCTGTGCTCATTATATTACACTCTGTTTACCGTCAGTCGCCTGACACATACATGCCGAGATTTGTAAGTATACGCCTGGATATAATCCACAACATGCTGGCATACAAACTTCCCTGTCACATCCACGTAATTTTATTCATGGTGGTTTAGTTGGGTGTGACAGCATCTACAGTAGCTTTAACGGTGTAGCATTTGCTGTTTGAAACTAATGATAAACAAAATATATAAACATTGCAGCCTGAAAACACAGGTGGAAATGTAAAATAAACATAGATAGATATAATTAGACTATCATTTGGAATTCTCCTTTAAGAGAGAAAGAAGGAAGTGGTTGGTTCACTGACTTCCCCTCAGAGTTGTAGCTGTTCATGCTGCCATTGTTGGACTCTCTGCTGGGCTGGCGGCTCATGTTCCTGGTTAGCTCTACTGCCATGCCGGTCTCTGTGCTCCTTTGGATAGGTGCACCCTTCTCCTTCTTACTCTTCCCCTCTGGATAAAAGAGTACAGACAGGATTCATCACAATGTTGTAGTTGGAGGTGTTATAGTTATTTTTCACCTTTATTTCAACAGACAAAATGTGCAAATGTGTCTCATGCTCATTCAATTTACATGAAGGTACAAGTCTGTTGAAAAACAGCATTGATGAAATCAGTTATACCTTCACCCTGACTCCAAACTACAGCCTTATTGGAATATACAACATTTTAATCTCAGTCAGATCTCCCACTCAAACAAAAATGTAAAAGATGAATCTATTGTTAATGCTTGACAGCAGCTATTTTTCCTTATAGGTCTCTTTGAAAACCCTGAAGACAACACTATGATTTAAGTCAAATTCTTAAAGGGACAGTGTGTAAGATTGGGCGGCCACGGTGTGGTATCAGATTGCACGTTGCTCAAGGTTGCAGTTTCACAAGGGTGTTTAAAAACTACAGTGGCCTTCAGGTAACATAAAAAGCTAAAAGGCTCTCTCTAGAGCCAGTGTATGGTTTGTCCGTTCTGGGCTACTGTAGAAGCATGGCAGTGAACTCTGTAAAGAGGACCCACTCCCTATAGATATGAAGGCCTAATTCTAAGGTAACGAAAACACAACAATTCTAAGTTTCAGGTGACTAAACACTAATGAAAACATATTTATGAATATCATAAACTATTTCTGCCAATAGATCCCCCGATATGCTACATACAGGTCCTTCAAAGGGAAATTTCACCACCTCTTATGTGGATGTCCAATCAGTGTTGATGGTAAATGTAGTCAATTGAAGCAGTAAACTCCTCAGTGCGTGCTACATTGGCCAAGAACGGAGTTTTCCTTCTTCTGGAGCCAGGACCAGGATGCATTGCGCGTGAGCCTTTGACACCCGGAAACAAAATCCAAGCTCAAGTAGCAGCCTGTAGTTCTTCTTTGCATCCAACTACATTACTGTCACATCAAATGACAGCACTGGATGCAGGAAGAACAACACGTTTTTTTTTACAAATAAACCCCTCTTTGGGCCTAAATATAATCTCAATTACTTTTAAACTCATCACTCAGACTCATACAGGTCAATATAGCTGTTATCATCCCCCAATATAATGAACATTTCATCATAATATTTAGTGTTTACCCTATTGTTTTAGGAGCAAATGTGCCACATTCATATAACAAATAGCTAGTGGGATATACAGTCACCAGTGACTATTTCAGCATTGCAATGGCAACTCACCTGGGCCGCTTATCTGTGAAGTGCTGCGACTGCGACGGTTGCCAACGATGGCCACCACCCGCGCGCTGAGGCTGGAGCGTCTCTTCTTGCTGCCCCCACCCACAGTGCCCAGTGCTGTGTCTGATTGGCTGCCGTCGGTGCGCTCCTGGGTGTAGATCTCTCCGCTCACACTGGAGCTCTTCAGCATGCTGCGGCCCACCGATGATCGCATCTGCCGACTTGAGAGAGAAGACGCTGAGTGACACTGTGATCTGGTGTAATGGAGAAGAGCTATTATCAAGGTCTCTGTAACTTCTTCTTTACTGTACCTCCAAAAACAGGAGTATTGACATGAAGTGGTGTATGATTGTAATATTTCAAACTACCTGTTGTTGGTGAGGGATGTTTAATTGCACAACAAATTAATCAAATAACAGTATTCGCCTGGGATCCCAAAGATAAATAATGATGACATATCTTAAATCACAAACAATTTGAAATACAGATTTGATTGTTTTGATGCAACACAATTGTGCTGTCATGTGGGCCAATACTCTATATAAAAAGAGAGATTAGATTGTTTATGGTTAAATGTTCTAGCAGTCCAAAGCTGATAATCATATCATGTATTAAAGTTCATTCTTCTCAAACGAGCCACTACACGCGGACAGAAGCTGCCCAGCGATCGATGCTGCCTCCGAGGGGTTCGGATGAGCCACCTCATGTCCATCCCCTCAGAGGGGGTCAAAGTGCTGCAGGAGAGCCCAGCTATGCTGCCCCTATCACCCATAGCACCTACTCCCAGTGGGCCCCTAACAACCACAGTCCAGTGGTCCACGGGAACCAGTGAATGACTGGAAAGGGGGAGGGTGGTTTGAGGCCTCTCAACCGCCCCCTGCAGGGAGGTGAGGGAAGGGCGTGCAGCAGCGGGAGAGAATGGGAGGGGAGGATCCAGGTCTGGAGGATGGAGGGGGTCCTGGCAGTCACAACACGGGATGCATGCAAGGAGGGATCGGAGGGATCTGAGACATGCAGAGGGGATTGCACAAACATACACAGAAAACAAGGGCCAAATATAACATAAATGACAAACAATATTTTACTAAATGTAAATTGATATGCATATATGTACAATGTTGGATGAAACATTTTAGCCTTTATTGTATTTTTAGATGGAATGTAACTAAACTAATACCCATGACTGTTGGATGGACATCAGCAGTTCCTGAAAATCTGTTTTTGTGGTTCAATTCTTAAAGGTCAACCTTTTGAAATAATTTGTTTTCATCCAACATCAAGAGATGCTAAGTATATGCAAACCAATACAATGAAAGGCAGAAAATCTGAAGATTAATTTTTTACTCAATTTGAGCAAAAGAGCGAACATGAGCAGCGTTTAGTGAATTATATGAAATTGATGAGGAGCAGTAGATCAAAAATGTAGGCATATCAAGCAGGGGAACATGTTGAAGAACATAGGTAATACATGAAGACGTAAGAAGGGTACAAGTGTTTCCTTCATCTGTATGTACTCAGTCACTTCTGTTATCAAACTGGCCTGAAGCAGATGTGAGTATCCACCAAATACAGATATTAATATGCTACTCTGAGTGAAAACTGACCCAAGGCCAGCCGTCCTTGTTCATCACTAGATTACCAATTCCTCTCTAAAAACAGACCCCTTGTCTGAATTATAAATCAGCCACATTAGTCCCTTTTCATAAATGGTTGCTGACTCCATTGTCGTTTTTTTTCTGTTTTATTCAAAATGTGTTTTACTGTTTGTGAAGGGTTATATTCGGGCATCCTCATACTTTTGGCAGTATGTTTGTGATAGGGCTTGTTATTTTTATTGATAAATATAACAATAAAAAAGAATTCTGTTTTTAATAATACTCTAGCGAAGACCCACTGTCTCACTATCTCTCTGCCCCCCCCCCCCCCCCCCCTCTCACCTCTGACTCTAGAAAGTGTGTCAAAGGCCGTGGGGCTGTGCTTTTATAACGGTCTACTTGGATTGATCTGTGCTAAAGCCATTAATACTGGGGCCCCTCTCTCTTCTCCTCCCAGACCTCAATACATTAGCCAGCTAATAAGCTGCACTACATCAACACTTGGTCCACTGACGACCATTGGGATAGGGTCGTTTGTCCCTGTCAGCACACTGCTACTGGTCAGCCGGGGATGTGTGTGTGTGCATTTGTGTGTGCACATAAAAAGAACACAGGGATCTTTTGTGAGTTTTTATTCATATCTACCTTTTAATTAATTATTTTAGCACGGTTTGACTTTTATTTTTGCAAATGTTTCAAAGTTTTGGTTTTATTTAATTTTTAATTACAGTTTTATTTTTTTTGTTTGCAAAGGTATGTGCTTTATAAAATCAATATTAATGTATTAATATAGTCCTTGACAAATACAACGTTGTGAAGACTTTAGATTTGTACAATTTATTCTTGTTTTATGCTGCATGCAAATCTATGAGTAATTATATTCATAAAAAAGAGTTTTTATTTAATTTAATTTTTATTAACTCTTGTTAACATATTCATTTTCGTTGACAAAAGTGTTGTTTAACACCTTATTTCTATGGCCATTCAGTGTGTTACCTCCATGAAGTTGGGGGACTTTAAAAATCAAATGGTTGTACAGAGACACAATTAGGCCCCACCTACACTGGATGGGAAAACAACAAACTTATGTGACGGTGCCTCCTTGTTCCTTTCATCTGCTAGCAAATAACACAAAAAAACACTGCTGTATGCTTGGGATGCACTACCAACAGGGTAAAGAAACTAGCTGTCAAATGGAAAAACTGAGCCTTTAAAGAACCAAAAGTGAGGCATCAGCAAGAGGGGGATCATGACACTGAGTATGACTAACGCTATGTGTGCAGCAAGAATTTAGTCAAAATGTTATTTTATTATTTTATTTCTGTAAATAAAACTAAAGCATTTTGACAGAATGCAACTTGTGTTATAGTGGAATGTAGATGAATCAGAAAGCTATGCAGTATTATGTTTGCAAGTGCATTAGTGGTTTTCAGATTATGATGCGTTGCACTCTGTCTTTATGGTTCAAGTTAAAAACCCTGGATCCTACACTTCCCATTATGCAACATGATT
The DNA here is from genome assembly GCF_023349555.1 of Cebidichthys violaceus. NCBI lineage: Eukaryota > Metazoa > Chordata > Actinopteri > Perciformes > Stichaeidae > Cebidichthys > Cebidichthys violaceus. The sequence goes on from NW_027176967.1 coordinate 514,293, forward strand.
GCATCTTCCATTAGATCCCAGTTTGTAACGCATGCTTTTTGTTAAAATGTGTAGTTCTCTGATGACACCATCAGGGTTGAAGAGGACTCTTCATGACAAATGAACTAATCATTATGTGTAAAATCGGTGGAGTGATAACTTTTAGAGGAGGTAAGTTAGTAATGATGATGCTTTGGAACGTGTGAATGTGTGACGAAGCACAAAATTAGACACTGGGTCCAACATTTAAGGAAATGCTTCCATTCAACCAGATACTCTCATGTTAATAACTGAATGGACAACATCTTTCTGCTGGAAGATCCAAGTTCAAACCCAGTGTCAGTGAGTATCTCCTCTGCTGAAGTGTCCTTGAGCAAGACTACAAGTTCAAGCTGACCTCTGACCTCCCTTTGGAGGCTGCAAGCAACAAGAAAATACTACTATTTCCTTAGAGAGATCAATAAGGAATTGTCTGTAATTGCTGCCATTACAAAGTTTCCGTTGTGTTTTGTTGTCTTAAAAAAATGGGAGATTTAGGGAATCTATCTTGGGGATCCAGATCAGATTGTTCAGTGAGAAGCTGGATCATCTGCCATCATAAGTGAATTCACCATTTGGGATCTATTGATCTTTACCTGGACTCCCTCGTGTCTCCAGCTACAGTGTGTCTCCTGCGCTTCAACTCATCAGAGAATCGTCGCTTTCCTGCAGTCCTCCTCCTCTCCTCCTCTCCATTCACCCCCCACGAGATCCTCCTGTCCCTCCTCTCCTCCTCTAATGACTTGGATCTGAGTTCAGATTGTTTGGATTTCCACCATTCATGTGTGTGTGTGTGTGTGTGTGTGTGTGTGTGTGTGCGTGTGTGTGTGTGTGTGTGAGGAGAGAGGAGATAGAGTATGCACAAGGACAGAAACATGCAGTAGTTGGCATGCAGGAATAAAACAGAAAGACACACAGTGATTAGCATGCATATAACATAGAACCCTCAATTACCCAAATATTTAGGCTTATTTCAAAAAGGAGAGGATTTTATGTGGATGGATGGCTGTAATTAAAATAGGATGGACTGAAATCCACACCTTTAACATCTTAACTGAACATATGACCAACAGCCAATGAGGACTGACCTGAGTCGCCCTCCGGGTCGTTCTGATTGGATAGACATGTAGCTGGTGCTACTGAGACGGGAGGCACTGCTGGCACGGGAGAGGGCCGACGCATCGCTCATATCGCTGTCTGACGATCTGGCCGACATGTTGTCGCTGCTACGCCTCTGTTCTGCGTACATCTACGGACAGATACGAAAGGGGAGGGGGGATGATGATTATACTAAAATTGAGGACAGAAAATTAGACATATGGTACATATCATTTATCAAGTGCAAGAGGCGGAGGAGAGGATCTGAAAACAACTGGGAAACTCAGATGCTGACCTCCCGTTTAGTCTTGAGGTCCGTCTCAAGGTCGTGGGAGGCTGAAGGCCGGTAGGAATGTACTTTCATCTGCAGCTGTCGGGCTCGCTCCTCTACTGCGAGGGCTGAGACAAAAGAGACAAAAATGAATAAGATATGAAGAATATCTTATCTTATATAATACATATATATATATATATATATATAAAAACAAAGGAGAATTAATCAGAAACAGCAGCGTGTTCCCAATAAGAGAGACCTCAGGGAGTATCTTGAAGATGCAGGATCTGGTTTCTGACACTAGATGGAGCATGATGTGCACTGATGGCACTCAACTGACAGAAAAAAATTGCTTGTTTGTTACGTAAGTGGCGTTACTTGAGTACATTAGTTCCGTAGGAGTAGGTAAAATAAGTTAATGTTTCACACAGGACATGAACAGCGGTCCATTGGTTGAAAGTCCTGTGTTTGTTTGACCCATCCACCATATGCTAACTTTCTCACTCTTCATTCTATGTCAGTTGCTCTGACCGTCGAATAATTGCATTGGAATAAGTTGAAAGCCTGCTGTGTCTACGCTAAATGCTATCAGATGCCGAGAGACACTGATCAAGCCTTGATAGTTGACGAGATGGGAATGAGAATGGGTTGTTCACTTCAATTTAATCTTTTGCTCAAGGCCTTATCAATATTTTTTTAGTTTAGTTTTGGGTGTAAATGAACTTTCATTCACATACACTGCAATAGGAAATATAGAGGGACACATTTAGAATGTTTACGTTTAAAACTATGAAATGGTCGATGAGCTGCCCTATCCTAATCAGACTGGAGGAGCTTTTGAAGGCTAAATACATCCTGACAGACCACTCAAGGAGAAAAGAAAACCTCTTGCCTTATGTTTTTGGGAAAGATTACCTAAAACAAAAACAGAGAACTGACTGTATTTTTTCTGACTAACATGGCATTATAATGTTATATGCTAACTTCACCCATTAGCCATGACTTTATTGTGTCCCCCAACTTTTTAAATCAAAACTACATCATCTTTGTGGACAACATACCTTGCTCTATACTGCTGCTTTTTGCAGGGAGCTGAGGCAGCTGCCTGCCCCTGCGACCTGATGAGGTTGTCCCCGTTGGAGAAGAGGGGCTGCCATGAGGGTGTGCTCTGACAGAAAGGAACATAAAGACACAAGAATATAGCAGAGGAGGTATAAAAACATATCATTAGAACTGTGTTCATCACTAATTGAAGTAAAGCCCGAAACTGAATCACAGTGACAATAAACTGATGCTCAGTAATGTAGGTCAAAGGTAGGAGAGGAATAGATCGGAATAAGTAAAGGAGCAGGAGAAGTAAAGGAAGTGGCACTGAGTGTGTTTACAGACATTATGCACAGTGTCTAAGTATTTCTATATATCCCAATTACTATACTATACTATAAAATAAACTTGACTATCCACAGCTCCATACCTGATGGAACCCCAAATTTACTACATAAACCACTGTTGAACAGTATAATATATTCACATGACTACCTCAATTAACATGGTTGTTATAGTTCTTTCTTGGAATTAACTTTAACATGATTTTGGCTTCTTGAAATATTTACATGTGATACTTGTGCATACAGTATTACTACACTCAGTGTGACATAGAGGAAATCAGCACACGGAGTGGAGGCGTAGCGCTGGCTGTAGCATGCACCTGTCTAGCAGTGGCGAGTTTGGGCAGGACCCAGCCAAAGCTGTCTGGCCAAAAGGCCTCAGCAGGCCCCCTCTCCCCCTACTGCCCCTCAGGATAGAGGTGGGCTGGATACGACTGCCATCAGCAAATAAAAAGAAATGAAAATATAAAACAATATAAATACAGCAAAATTAAATCAAATGAAACTAATACAACACTCATTTTGTGTGCCATTTAGACTGTGCAGAGGTCCATAATGATAAGTGTATGCAGAGAGCGTGCAACGGACGTTAAATTCAAACAATCATCAATCAAATACAGCTGGTGCACTCTGCTTCAACATACTAAGACATATCTTAGCAGCAAACAACTTTTTGCAATGTAAAGACAGAACAATGTCTACCTGAGCAGAGAATGAAATTGCTCTCCCGCTGTGTGTTGTAATCTGAGCTGTTTGTGCATGTGAGTCCTAGTGTGTGTGCCCCACTGGCTAGCTAATCGCTGCCACTCTGCACTGCTCGGTAGTTACAGCTGATGAGTCGTAGTCGCGGAAATGTAATGCCCACCCTCCGGTTCTCCCCGGGTAAACACCGTCAGCACTGTTGTCTTTGTTTGCACTGTTAATGCTGTTAGCACCGTAAGCTGTTGACTGCCGACTTAGTCGTCATGCTGAGAGCCATGTGGAGGCAATCCCTCGATCATAAATATATGCACTGAATTTTTAACTTAGCACCTTTAAACATTTGTACTCTATTTGGAACAAAAGAATGGTAATACTGAATCAGAAGAGGATTATTCTCCATTATGTTTCCAATGTATAGTGTTAAGAGGGAGCTTTTTTGGTTTTCAGCTAGCATTCAAGGGTACATACTGCACAAGCCGTGACTTAAAACAAGGAAAACAAATCAATAACCAGTCAATAACAACAACCAGTCACAGATGGTAGATATCATCCCTCAGGCAAGAAGAGAAAAAGCAGCAGTAATGAGAAGAGTTTAAATAAGGTGAGTCAGTGAACGAATGAATGAATGAATGATCCTACCTGTCCCCTTCCAGGCTTCTTTTGCTGCCCCTGTGACAGTTTGGACTTGATGAATTGCTACACTGCCTGTTTTGGCAAACAGCAACCACAGAGAGAGAGAGAGGAAAAAAAAAAAAAAAAAAAATGGAGAGTGACGACCCACAGAATGGCAAAAGTGAATACTGACTGATCTGTTTGATATAATGTAAAAGGCACAAGCTGAGACTTTATGGTTTGGTTTCTGTGGTTTGTAAAAGCAACAGAGCTGAGAATTGCACATTCCAGAAACATTTTTCCTACCAGCAACAGTGTTACAGAAAAGAAAGCGCTTTAAAGCCAGAGAAGTGGGGGCAATTCAGAACGGGCGCTCAGCAGAAAGGGCAGGTGGAGCAGAATAAAAGAGGGATTACACAGCTTTAGACCACAAATATTTATAGGGAAAAAGGAACAGACACAAGATCTGTGCAACGCTATTATTTTAGATTGAGCACTAAGCTACAGAATGGGCTTCGAAGGTACAAGCAGGCAAGCAGAGCTGCAGAGCTGTAGCGTAGTGTTTTAAAAGCTGGGGACAGCAACAGGAGGCAGGCCTGGTACCTGTCTTCCTCAGGGGCCACATGTTCTACTAAGATCCTGGGGCTTGGGGGAGTCTTGCGGGGCAAAGAGTTGGAGCACCTAGAGGGCCGGAAGGGTGGAAGAGGAGCATCCCAAGGCAGAAACACCAGGAAAGGTTGTTAGTGTGTGAAGGTCAAGGATTTGAAATTGTGAATTCTCTTTAAGTTTTATGACACAATATCAGTCAAGTCAAGCTGAAACTTGACTAATATTGTGCCATCTAACATAACCTAAAATGGCACATTTAAAGTTATGTTAGAAATCTGAGCATTACAAGCACTAACTGTACAAAGCAACCCTGTCTTTTAAATACTACGTTCTGATATAACATAACTTTATTATCAATTACATTTCGAGGGAAACATATCTTCTCCCGGATTACAGGCAGTTTTAAAAAACGTTTTTAAAGTTGTAAAACTTAAACAAAACAACTTGGTTAGGTTTAGTAAAAGAACCCGGCTTGGGTTTAAATAAGTATGCCTGTTACGTAACTAAAGTTATGTACATAAGTTAAGTTATATACGTTACGTGAATTCACACGGAACAAGTCAAAAACAAAGGTAATCCAGGAGAAAATATGTTTTTCTTGACATGTATTTGACAATGCAGTTTTGTCGTCTAAGAAGACAATTTTACTGAAACTGACTGGTACAAAGTGGTAAATGTACTGAAAATTAATTCATGCTGTTTATCTATTTATCTTAAGAAATATTGTAACATTTTGGGAAATACATTTTATCTCTTTCTTGCTGAAAGGCAGATGAGACAATCAATAGGCAGGAAACAGTTAGTTTAGCATAAAAATAATTAAAAAGCAGAGCCAGGCTCACTGTCATCAATAATTGTGCTAAGCTAAGCTAACTGTGTGTTGGCTGCAGCTTTACCATACTTAACATCTTCTCATCTAACTCTACACTGATTTGTTGGCTCTCTAACCTGCTCTGTCATTTTTTTAGACTGCCTCTAGGTTTTCTGTGCAGAACATTACTGAAACTAAATTCCAAATTCAAACAGCAGGTAAATGTTTTCCAATGGAAGTGTGCAAAGCAAATTCCTTTATGTATGAAAGGGACACATGACATGAACTGACGTGAAGACATGCAGCATCCTAAACCCAAAATGTTGAATGATTCAATCATGCAGTCCAGAAAAACTAATCTGTAAAAAATTCAGCAGAGTCTACAATCCCTGTTTCTGTATTTACCTGTTCAACAAAATATCAGAATCTTGATTCATGACCCGCATTCAAAATGTGTGGATTCATTTTTATACCTGTCTCTGTCAGGGGAGTGAAAGTTGGTGTCTGGTCTCAAACAAGTGGTGCTGGCACTCCTCACTCTGTCCAACGGCGGCTGCAGGTCGCTGCACCGCGACAACATAGCAGCAGAGAGAGAGAGAGAAAGAAGAGAAAGAAACAGAGATGGAAGACAAGATGTACAAGAACAGAGGGTGGGAGCCGAGGTGTCAGGAAGAAGAGATTGTGAATAATGTGAGAGAACAAAAGGGTGATGAGTGGGAGATAGACAAAAGAAAATGCAGAGAAAGTGAGAAAAAAAGAGGATAGTGTGAAGTAAAGTTTAGAAAAAGAGGCAGAAAGGAAATGGAGGGATAGACACAGAGAGAATAAGGAAGGCCATCAGACAGTGCAGTAACATGTAATGGCTCTGATGCCATATCTCAATTTATCATAGCCAGTCATTCCTCACGGCCATACTCTGTGAGGCCACTCAGATGGAAGGTTCGTAAGTTGCTATGGGAACGAGGTCTAAGTGGGAGAGGGGCCTGCTTGCAAGTGTGTGAGAGGGTGAAAGAGTGAAGAGGAGAGAGACAGCCAGCATTCACGTTTACTCTTTGCCACGTCATGCTGCACCGTGAAAGAGAACTCTCAACAGATGTTTGGCTCTGTGTCATCGCATGACATTGCACATAATGTTTTCAGGCCAAATGCCTCACACTCACAAGGGCTTAGGATTTAGTGTTTGTTTATTGCTCCGCACGGACACGCTTAAGTCTCTGCTATGCATTGTCATCACAAAAAAAGGGAGAAAGATAAGGCTCTGGGTGGAGGGAGGGTGAGCGGAGATGGTGTGTGAAGTGGGTGTGTTCTTACCTAACCGTGACCTCATCAGTGAACCTGAGCACACGGTGAGTAAGGATGCTACGAGGCATGGTGCTGCCCACTTCCTGCCTGAGGGGCGGCTTTCTCTTTTGGCATGCGGGGAGGGTGGAGCTGTGCGCCAGAGCACCGCCCACAAGAGGTGGGGAAAGACCCGAGTGCAAAGGAAGGCAAAGGAAAACAAAAATGACACATGCAACTGACAGAAATATGCAGAGGCAAAGTAAGTGAAGGGGAAGATAACACAAGCATGAAACTATGCAGGCTACATTCAGCAACATTCACATTCTCACATTATGGTGCAACAAAAAATATGGTTTTCTTCTCAACTCCCAGTTCACAAAAAATATATAGCTTTATATAGCTTTAGATTAGAAATGTGCCCGCTGCGTGATGCTGGTGATCAACGGAAACACCAGCAAGTCACTAAACGAACACATGAGATGAATGAAGTGCATCCTCCCATCTGTGACCTCAGAGTGAGGAATTCATTATGTAAGAGTGTAGAGATAGTTCCTCTTGCCCTCCCTGTGGATTGACCCCACACACATATACGAGGAGATTACATGTAATGCTGATTATATAACACAATCTACAGATCTAAAGCCGTCCAGGCGGCACGTGGCAAGGAAACCAAGCTACAGTAGATCTGTAAAATGTATAGGAGTGCCATGAATAGGATTAGATTAGAACAGAGAGAACTGGAGGAAATTGCTTATACAGGAGGTCTGTCTGTCCGGTGGTTATATACTGATCATCAAGTATGCTGGATTTCAATATGCACTCATATGCAAGGATCAACATCTGATGCATACATTAAAGAGCAATACTGGTGGTTTTGCATGTTTTAGCCCATTAACTGCAATCACATATTCGTTACATTTTGATGACCATTTCCAAACCATTACATAAGTCTGACAAATGTCCAGGCATTACAACAGTAAGGAGTATACCAACAACTTAGTATTGCATTTACATAAAGTTTGGGGTACTCGCAAGAGTTAATTCGGTGCTACAAAGGCCAAGATCTTCTCAACTTTAGTTCCTAATATGATCATACAAATAAACATTTTCCAAACGCCAAGCCCGTAGCTAGTGACTAAAGGTCTGAAAAGTGATGACAATGCCAAAGTGCCTTAAACGTGCATTCTTCATTGATTCGCTCCTACAACAGTGTTTGGCATTCGGTTGTATTAAAAGATACTCAAGGAGTTGGCTGTTCATTTTTATGCAATTTTTTCCGCTAGCAAAAATGAACGTAACGTCAAGTATATATGAACCTTTCCAACCAAGCTAGTTAGCTAGCTTTAGCCGGTAAGTTAATATTTGCTTTGCTATTGGTACTTGACCCAGCTGGACTCTCACATTTCCAGCCTCTCGTCCAAATATGGTCACTTCGTGCTCCAAAAAAACAAGATGGCGACAGCCAAAAAGCCAAACTCAAGGCTTCAAAACGGCAGACCACAAACCAGTGGGTGACGTCACGGTAACTATGTCCACTTCTTTAATACAGTCTATGCTTGTAACCCAGGCTTTCTATTCTAAGTAAATAATGTGTAGTCTCTAATACCACGCCAAGGTAACCCATTTGAGGTTATTTTCATAAACGTGACAAAGGTCCTCTGTAGACATTGTATTTAAATTACCTTGACGTGGAAAATTTGGTGGAGTACCCTTTACACAAGACTACAGCCACACTTATGAAGCTGTACTGTACTAAGGCAGAGTGGGGAGTTTGAGCTAAATGCTATCATCAGCAACATGCTAACAATGAAGTATTAATATGCTGATGTTTTTCAGGGATTGTGTTTACTGTGTTAACCATCACCAGCATGCTAGCATGCTAATTATGACTAAAAATAAATGACCACTAAGACTGATAGGAATATAATTTGGTTTGCAGGTTTTTGGTCCAAACCAAAGTTGGACAAATTTAAATCCATCCAATAGTTGTTTCACACAAAACCACAAATGTCAACTTCATAGTAGTGAATCATGAATGTCTGTAGAAAATGTTTGCCACTAGCAAGACTAGTAAACAAACACAAAAATGTGTGGTGATCAGTGTGTATCAATAATGTTTCCTCGTTGTTCTAGGTAACTTGACATCCCAGACTTGAGATTCAGCTAACAATGAAACAAAAGTGACCATATTCTCATTATCATGTCGGTATTGTTTAGCTTGAAGGTTTGATTATTTGATAATATAGATTGTGAAAGCAACCCTTTAATTGCTCTCTTGGCCATCATGACATCGATGACTTCCTGTTCTCAACTGCTACCTAAAAGGCAGGAAATGGTCAGAAGGGATGTAAAGTATATGGGATTTGACTACAATATGTGAAAGCATGAGTATGGTCCTTTAAAGGGTTGTATAATACAGAGGGGAAAGCAACACATACTATTTAGTTAGCTCAAGTGGCACCATGACAAAGCTACATGGCACACACTCTGACCAAAGCAAGCACAAGCAGCACAGTGGTCTGGGCAACATATGGACATTTATTGCATTGAGAGAACATTGCTGCAACTAAATGACCCACCAACTCCACAAATGAGTATGGGAAAGCTGGAGAGGCACAGAGAAGGGTATGCAAGTCTTTAACGCTAAATGCTTACCTGTAAATGTCTTTATGGATACCATTTACTAACAGGGGCATTTTGGGGGGTAGTGTGTTGCTGTATCTACCTATGCCCCTGGTTGTACAAGTAGAGTTCATGCATCGTAAAGCAAGGCAAGAAAAAAAAGGTGGAAAAAATATACAACTGCTGTGAGTGAACACATCAAATTCAAATAAAATAAATAAATAAAAGAAATTAATCAAAAGAGCTTTGCCTTCTTTGAGGTCAACCACCGAGCAGGTCTCTAATCCCCTCACACAGTGATCAGCATGTTGTGTGTGTTTTTATGAGACAGTTGTGGTGATAGACAATCATCAGACATGAATTTGAATTTATGAGTGTGCTACTACTACTCAATCCTGATTTAAATACTGTGTTCATGTGGTTGCATGAGAAGACATACACTCTACAGTATCTACAGTCCATTTAAGATATACAACACTCTCTGTCTGCATTGAAAATATCAACATTAATTGTGTTAAGATGAAGTTGTTAAAGTATAGTGGGAATGGAAATGAGGATAAAATGGCATATTTTATTGAAATAAAGCTGAATGGTTGTTGTTGTCTTTTTTATTATTATTTTTACCTGTTTGTGTGCAGGCACTCGGCACTCCCGCCACGGATAGACCTGTGCATCTCCAGGACCTCACTGTCATTGCCATGACGATGGGTGAACAAATGACAAACAACCCGAGAAAACACAACAGAAGAGGATGGCAACTCAGACAGGCAAAGTGAATTTATGAATGAGAGAAACCAGGAAATCATAATTCTGAGATTTCAATTCAATCTGCATTCATGTTGCAATGGCTAGTTTCACATTGTTAGTAGTATTAGTAGAAATTAGTTTGGCAACATCACATTGCACTTATTAATTGACCCAAACATGACTCAACCTTTATAAAAGAGAACTAAATATGTACAGGCTCCACAAGCACTTAATTTCTGCATGATGAAGACCAGAGCAGCATATTGACCCCACCAGGAGCACTGAACCAATGTGTGGGCATCTTATTCTTGAAGGGATGGTTTGGATTTTTTTAAGTGGGGTTGTATGAGGTACTTATCCAGTGTATTTACCTACAGTGCATGGCGGTTGGCATGCCCCAAGTTTGGAGAAACAGACATGAGTACCAGCACAGAAGCAAAGCAATGTACTGCTGTGGACAGAGGCATCAGCAAAACATATTTTAGCCACCTAAAAACAATCAATATCAGTTTAAGTGTATGCTATATTTAGAATATTTCCACCACATTACCTTGCTGTCAGGCAGCCCTCTCTGAAGGGTAATTGAAGCTGTTATCTTTGCTCTGTTCAAGCCACCAGACTCAGTTCACAACAGCAGCTATTTTTTTGCGGAACACAGGAGTTGCTGGTCTACCACTGCTTCAACCGATACTAACACAAACAAACTAACTAATGGATGCAGCGGTAGAACTGCAACTCTTGTGTTCTGCGAGGTGAAACGACAGTTTTTGTCAATGGAGTCTTTTGGCTTTGAAGAGAGCATAGATGATATAACGGCTTCAGTGCCCCGTCGAAAAGGGCTGCATCATGGCAAAATAAAGCGCTGAAAATATTCAAAATATATCATATGCTTAAAGTGATTTTTTTTTTGGTGGCTAACATATATTTTGCAGCAATACATTACTTTGCTCTCATGCTAGTACTCCTGCCTGCCTCTCCAAACTGGCGGTGTGCCACCCGACATGTAGTCAGCTTCCACTGACTAAGAACCTCATTCAACCCCACTTCAAAAAATCCAAACTATCCCTTTGAAATAATTTTTAACAAGTAAAAAGTAAACTAAAACATATTCATAACCCCATCCCATAACCATAACGATCCCCAGATCCTCCAGATACCAACAACAGGTTACCTGTCCTCAGAGTACTCGTAGTCCGAGTCACCCGAGCGTTGGTGCTCTAAGTGGGAGTCGTGGTAGCGGGAGGTGGAGTGGCAATGGTGGCTGTTCTGGTGGATCTCATCCAGGCTCCTGAAGAAATCAAAAATATCTAATAAATTTATGTTTTTTTATTTTGGTATATAAATCTTGGTCCATAGTTAGTGATTCTGATGATTCAATATGTCCACCCTTACTTTTGGTTTGATCTGACACAATATGAACAAACACAAAACAATTTGACTGGATTCAGCAAAAATGAGGAGCAATGCAGATGCCGTGGTGTTCTCGCTCGGATTCTGGTTCGAAATGTGAGATTTTCAACAAGAATAAGAATGTAATTTCAGCTTGACAATGTTATTAGAATTGCATAGCATACAGGCAAAAGCACACCTTCACAAAATAACTGATCTATGATAATGCTATTTTCATTCACAAATTATTACCAATTGCTTTCACTTTTCACTGTTAATGCACCGTCAACGAAACTCAACACAGGTACACATTAAAATCATTCCAGTGGCTCAAAGGGCATGATCGCTCTCTTTCCATTTAATTAATTAATTAATACATTTTCTAATTTGAAACATAGACAGAAAATGTTGCATTTCATAGATTGTAGCGTAACATTCACTGACACAATGGAAAGGAGGAGTGATTGAAAATAATTAATGAATACAGGATTTCTATTTTAAAAAGTGGAGTGGTCAGTATGACATGATTCTAATGTTTTACTGATGGAAGTAGTACTATGGTAATGTACATTGTACTAAGTTGACAATGTGACCCATTGTAATACAGCTACATCTGTCCACCCTCATGTTTTTTGCCTGGGTCATTATTAGTGACAATGCTGGCCACGTCTCAACACAATAATTTACAATAGGTCTAACCAGTCCTTGAAGCAGAACTACTGAGGAAGTGACAGCATTTCTGTAAATTAGACTGATTGCAAAATGTGATAACAGCACATAACCTCTGCTTGTTTTTGGATGACATGGCTCAGTCTGGTTTGCTGAAATATGTAAACTTCACTCTATATTGAAATATCTGTAAAAAGATATACCTGAAGCTAATAATGATAAACCCACTTCTGCACAATACGTCACTAGATGTGTGATGTAGAGGGGAAAAAAAGATGCAAAGGAAAGAAAGAGATACTAACAGAAAAATGTATTAATTTATATTTTGTCCTGCTTCCCTGCATTTATGTAGATCCCAGACGCATCCCATCTCATACGAAGACCCATCGACAAATGTATTGTTGATATATTTGAATAATAGACATGCTGGCTTTTACATATTTGGCTACCTCCAGCTGGCAGAAGAGTTAATAACATTGTCATGCCAACAGCCATAAACAGCGACGTATATTATTTGGTAGTGATTTGGTCATAAAGTAGTGAGATTAAAAGCCTTAATAAATACATGTTAACAAGCTACATCAATTCCCTGTCAGGAGAACCGTGTAGTATCAACACTCACACTGAATGAGACTCTTGCAGACCACACAGTAATCTGATTAAAAAGCTAGAATGTTAAATGTTTGGACAAGTGATCTGGTATGCATTATTGAGACTCTACATGGATATTACCTCTAGAAAACACTGAGATCATTAAATATATCTGACTAACCTAACCCATTGACTACCACTTAGATAGTACCTGCTGATGCTGGAATATTGTTAGACAACACACACTCCACTGACAGTTCACCAGGTTGTTCTGGCAGGTGTTGCTGACCTTTGCATTGGCACGTGTGCAGGCCGTGACCGAGCCCTGCAGGAGTCCTCTCTGTGGGGAGACACTGAACGGGAGCGGTGCTGGACGGGTCGCTGCTGCTCAGGCACAGCCAACGTACTGCCCCGCTCTCTCTCCCTGGAGTTACGCTCTGCACCTACACACACACACACACACACACACAAAGATCCAGCACGGATGCATCCCACACACAAGGGCAAAAGAAAGCAGAATTCACACATATATACACACACACACACAGTCATACAACCGGGTTTGTCGATTCACGGATACACACATAGAAACACACAGAAACACACACACATCCAAGCATTAGGTGTGTGTCCTTTAATAAGGACAGCTCCTGACTACCGCTACAGATGCCATTCTCTTACAGAATGTAGAATATCACATTAGGATGTTTTACAGGCAGATGACTAGCTAGCAAACAGGTTAGCTATCATGTGAGCTAGCCTGAGTAGCTGACTGTTTCTGCAATGTCTCTGTCAGACCTGAGATCAGTGAGATTTGCATCTCTCAGTTGTTGTTCCTACTTGGAGAGCCAGATGAGGTGAGAGTTCAGACTTTTAACGCCTTTTGGGATATTTAACTACTACAGCTACATAGAATAGGTGATATATTATCCAGAAAATATGCAACAATAATTACAAAGGCATAAGATTGATATTTACAGTAGGTCTAAACAATATGTTGTTTTTTAATCATCATCGCAATGTCAACTTGCGTGATACACACATCATGAAAGACTGTTATATTGCACTCAGGGATTTCTTGAGTTAGTTGAAATAGACTATCAGTAGAAAACTGCACTTTAAAATGAAATATTTTTTTAATTGGTGCCTTTTGTGTTCAGTTAAATTTGTTCAATAGAGAATGATTTTGTAATGTAATTCAATAGGCAATTTTTTTGTATTCTAGCAGTATACTGAAAGCAGCAGAAAGTCAGAACTGAGTACATTTTAATATCTGTTGTCGCAAGTAATATCATTAGAGTGATATTCACCATTACTGAATATTTTCGTTACACAGTGCAGCCCTAATCTACACCACCTGAATTTGTTTCATTTTCTTGTGACATATAGGAGTTATACATACATACATATAGCTATATGAGATAGGAATTAGATTTGCAAAGTGGAAGGGGATATTATTGGTGTTTAGGGCTCCAGGAATAAATGCACCATTTATTTTCTGCATAGACAAAGATAGAAGCGTGTCCAAGACTTGGTCGTAAATTAAACTGCTTGATCAGTACAAAAGATGAGCAACATTGACAGAAAAGATGTAGTATTTTGATAAATAAAGTCAAGGAACAAGCCTGTGTACATGAAAACTACACCTCCCTAGATGCTATTCGGTAACAAAAAATGTTCTCCCCAAGCTTAAAATTCAGTAATATACGTCAAACAAAAGGTAGAGCTACTGCTCTTGTAAAAAATGGTAACACAACCTGTGGCTTAAATGAGCTCTCTTTAGGATTCTGGGTCAATTGTGGATGAATTGAGCAACTATGGCATGTTTTGTTAAAAAAAACAACAACGAGGAATTTTGATTTTGCAACAGCTCTAACTAATGCACATCTGACTGGCTTCTTTTCCATTACACTTGTGGCAGAGGCTCACGGGTATTGTAATATTTAGAGCCAATTGCTATGGCAAACTAAAAGAACAACATGATATTTCAGAGATGAAAATTACTTATATTAACATAAACCTGCTTTAAAGTGTTATTACATCATCACATTTTTGTGTGAAGGAGAATTAAATATATAATTAAAAGAAGCAAGAGAAAATGGTTAAAATACAGAACCGACATTTCCTCCAACTTCCCAACTCTACTTTATCTGTTTAAAGGATCAGATGTAGCATATCATAGTATAGTGCACATGCACAAATCTGTCAAGAAAAAGTATAAATATGTTCACGAGATTACAATCTGAGCTCAGTGTTTGCATAAGCACAAAAATAAGCATATTGATGTTCAAATAAGTCAGAGATTGTGTAACTCTCTCTAACACTAACATCCTCAAACCATCTATCATTTGGAAAACACCAAAGCGAACTATTAAAAGGTATGACTATTTAAACCAGGTCCACATTCATCTGACAGGAAATTAAGCCACAGCAGAAACAGTCAAACAACAAAGCAGTTGTAGTGATTCTATTGGCCAAAATAACACATATTAAGCTTCTACTGTACATGTTCAGTGTCCTTTGCATGCAGGAGAATGGCAGGAAACTCAGTGGAATGGCAGTGAACAACTGTAGCTCTACAGTCTAACATGCACTCAGTGCTTCGGTGTTTCTACGGCCCAGCAGAAGAGGAGAAACTGTTCACTGCAGCCTCGGGGAACTACAGTGCACTGCTAAACTGCAACACTGTAAAGGCTGCACACTACAAAACTGCAATTCAAAATCTGCAGTCCTGCAGTATATGATGAATTGCAAAAGTTTTGCCTTTGGCTGATAGGGCGAAGGTTAATTATTTTGGGTGCAATTTGTACAGAGCAAAATATACAGCTGGAGGATGCAAAGAAGACGCTCTCTCACCCAGTGCTGGGCCCCTACAGGCTAATACAAGGAAATGCTCAGTAACCATGCCCCCCACCCACCTTTAGTCACTACCATCAAACCATCATCAAACTCTGTATCAATGATGCGATGAGACCCTGTACACATACAGTACACACACACACACACACACACACACACACACACACACACACACACACACAAACAGGACGGGGTAAGGTTGAGAGGTTCTGTTGTTAGTCTCCCACACTGAGAGACACAAAAGAGAAAGCTAAGCAAAGGAAAGGTTAGCAACCACACACTCAGTAGCACTGTAGGTTCACAAAACAGGGATTAAATCATACATACACACAGATTTATTTATACACACACAGCCTATAAATAAATTGTATACAAACAGACATACTCTGTAGTTTCTTGCTGGGGCTGTCTCCATGGACGTGTCTGCGTGGGAGGTATGGGGAGGGCTGGGGCAGAGGTATAGAGGACATGTCATGCGTTTGGAGTTTATACCAATGAGGAATGTCGTCCAGCAGGGCCGTCTCCAACTCTATCAGGATCTGAGAGAGGATAGAGAGGTGTAATGGTTGTATGATAAACATATTTTGTCATTGTTAACACACATAGCTTTATTGTAAATTCTAGTCAGCATCCCAAGGTGTACATGACATGAGGCGCTCTGGTGACCTAGAGGTTTAAGGGGCCAGTGTGTAGGATTTAAGGGGATTTGTTAGCAGAAATGGAAAATAATATTTATTAATATACTTTCATTAGTGTATAATCCCCTGAAACTAAAAATTGTATTTTCGTAAGGTTAGAATGAGTCCTTCATATCTACATAGGGAACAGGTCCTTCTCACGAAGTATGCCATGTTTCTACAGTAGCCCAGAAAGGACAAACCAAACACTTGCTTTGGAGAGGGCCTTTTGCATTGTTACTTTAGCTGAAGGCCACCGAAGGTTCTTAGACTCGTTGAGCTGAGCGGGGTGAGTGGAGGGCTATTCATTTTGTTGCAATCTGCAACCTCACCACTAGATGCCACTAAATCTAACACTCTGGAGCTATAAGGCGGTGATCATGTAATTGCAACATCCCCGTAACATTCCTCTCCTCTTCTCATGCAAATAAGTGACCAAAATCTTCAGTAAAGTGCTGGAAAAGCAGATATGATATGATACACAATATACGTAACATAACAGTATACATTGTATTCCTATTTACTGTCCAATTCAGAAAATTCACAAATTTGTTAGCAATTTTACAAAAAACTGTAATTTAGCAGCAACAGCTCCAGCAACAAATATTTGCATTGTAAAAAGAATGTATGCATATCATGTATGTCCCACCTCTCCCAGGAATTCACTCTCCTCCTCCTGGACTCTGGGCTGGTCCCAGACTGTGATCTCTAGCATGCGTTCTCTGAAGTCCCGCCGGTGGACGTGGGAATATAGGAAGGTCTGGTTCCACTTGGGTTCAGCGCTCTTCTTCACTGTTTTCGTCCGCCGTTTACTCTTATCACTAACAAAGGCGTGAACACACAGAGTTTGAATTACAAGAGGAAGCCTTGTTTCTGAAAATGACATTAAAAGACAATAAATGATATGTTGAAATTATTAATGCTGCAAATCTGAAAAAAAACTGCAAGCAGACGTGTTGATTATATTCCTTACTGCTGGTATAATGATCGTTTGCTGGTCATTACTGAAGTACTGTACATGTTGGATGGACCCCAAAATAAGACACATGACCTTACCTCCTATCAGGCAGGAAGTACATCTTAACATAGGGGTTACGAGGTCGTCCGTCTGGTCGGGGTGGCAGGTCTATGGCTTGAAGGACGTTGACGATCAACTGATGGCCCACTTTGTCGTACCACAGCTTCACCTGTAAAAATGTGTGTCGACCTATCAATTCACATGATCCACATACCTCTGTCTCAGTCCAACACATTCTCACTCCCAACTTGTCACAAACGGAGCTTGGTCGGGACTCCTTGGTGTTGATTTCTAAACACACTGGGTACCCCTTCAGCATAATTTTTCAGCATGCAGATTAAGTATGTGACGTAGAAAAAGATACATTACTACTTGGTTAGGTTTAGGCAACAAATATACTTGGTTAGAATTTTTTTTAAATCATGGTATAGGTTAAAAAAGTATGTTTGTTATGTAACTTAAATTACATATGTAATCTAAGCATGAGATGTAAATTACGTAAATTAGGTAAATTACGTACGTTACATACGTAAGTGAAGCAAATGTATATAAGCCAACATTGACTTTTAGTTTCCCATGGGACACAAACAATGGTCTCCTGGGTGAAAATCCTGTATTTGTTCCTCTTCTTTGTCACTCTTTATACTATGTCCCCTGCCTTCCTCTTTTCTCTCGTCATTATTAATACGCCATCTAAAGGCAGCCTTGCACGAGCAAAACTGAGGCTAGAGGGGTACGTGGAGCGTCATAGTTTGACCACTGACCAAGCTGCTGTATTTAACGAGTTGGGAGTGAACACAGGTGGCTCAGTCCTGTCCAGATACTCACAGAGAGCTGTCCAGGCAGTACCAGAGGAAGGTCTCGAAGGGTCCCTGGGCTGGTAGGAGACATCACTGATATAGAGGGTCGGTCCATCTTTTGGGACTCAAAGGAACTGGAGCCGGCTGTTATAGAGATCACCAGTTGTTAGAAATCAGAGGAAAAAACACAATCAACTCCAAAACTTAGAATTAGAGCATACTTTGAAATGTAAAGAGTGTATTTCTACTGCATTAGCAGTAAACAATGTTAATAGCATAGAGTATATAGCCAATAAAGCTGCACATATTAACGCTTACTAGATTCTAGAGGAGGGTGAGATGACTCTGGGATTCTTGGGATGTCTCTGTAAAAAGAGTCAGTGAATTATTCAACTTCAAATGTACATGATATACATCAATACCTTGAAATGTAAAGTCACAGTCAGGACTTTAGTGTGCATTCATCTTGATAAAATGAATGAGTAAAAGACTCATGTCAACAAACAGTTGCATGGTAGAAGAAGACCAGGCAGTCAATCAAATACACGTTTACATGTCAGACACGTAGGGTAGTAGAGGAGAAAAGGATAGCTGGAAAAAGGGATTCATCTCTTGGATCTGAGGATTTCAGGGAAGGCGTGAGGGGAAAGGGCTCCACCCATTAAACCAGCACTACTTACTGATATGCTCTATACACTTTTCTCAAGAAGTTTTTGGACATAATTCGGTTGATAGAGCTTTGAGATAAAGGAGGGAGACATATTGAAAGCGTCTGTCAATGCCAACTTTTAAGTACTTTATTGATGATTTTAATATATTGAGAACGTTAATCTTACCCAATAGGTCTTGAAACAACTATTTCCACTTGAGGTTCAGCCTTGGATTCAAGGATAATGTTGTACACTTCTTTCTTAGTTGCTCCCGGCAACGACTTTCCATTCCACTGCAGCACCTCATCACCTGGAACCAAGAAAGCCAAAACACACATTGATGCTCCAGCTTGACACCCATCTGGCAGCATATTTGACTAGAAAAAGCCAGCTACTACCGGAGAATTGTCAAACTGAATTTTTAATTCTCCTCATGTGACAGGCAATAAAAACTATAATGCTAATGCAGCTATTATGCATTTTTTTTCGAGAGGATCAAACTGTTTTTGGACATGTTTGTGGAAATTACCAGCTTCAAGCCTGAGTGGGTGCTTCTTTTCGCAGTGGTTGACTGACATCTGAAAGCTGACGTTGCTATTGCCAGCGCACTACCGTCTGGAGAATGTCAGACTGTGCCTTGTTTAACATACAAACGTTGATACAAGACACTTTTGAACGCAGTGAAAACGTTATTTTTGAAAGGCTATACACCAACAAATATGGATTAAAACAGAATATTGTGTTAGATGGAAACATAATGTGAATTTTAGAAGTGATTACATCTATCTTTGAATAAATGTTGGCTTTTGGAATTAATATCGCTCTGGAATTATTGGAAGTGTTTGGATCACACAAGTCAGTAACAATCCTAAGCCACCACTGGAATTCTACAAAAAGTATAATATTGATAATATTAGTGTAGCTTACTCTTTATTTCCCCCTGTGAAGCTTGACACATCATATAATATTCAGAAAATTCAGAGTTTTTGATATTGAAGTGTTTATTGGACCTTTAGTAAAAAAAAAAAAAAGAAAATTCTATTTACATATATGATATTTTTTTTGTATCACATTTGATACATCAGGCATATTTATCAATTTATTGATCACAACAATGTTTATTTTAGAAACAATAACTAGTGATGTTCATTGCTTTTGGAACATTTGGAACATTTCACTTGGTTTGGTTCTTATTTTTACCCAAACAGCAACCTTTTTACAACCTGTTTATTTCGCCTCATGGCAGTCAAAACACAGTTTCTGTCCTTGTTCAGGCAAAGATGGACTTTACATTTCCCACAGTAGACATGGGAGAAGTGATTGCCTGTGCAGTGCTTGCATCTGATTGTTTACTCTGAATTTCTTTTTTTAAATTAATGAATTAATTAATTAGCAATATAAAAAAAGATTATGATAGCCAAGGATTTTTTATATATAAAAAACATAAATTTCCACTCAATATATCTTACTATGACATTTATACCTTTAATTAGTTCAATTAAATGACCAAAACAGTGTTTTTGGCATTGTGATATGGCATAATCCAGATTGCATAATGAAATACAATACAAGGATTTACAGGTGAATTATTATTTTATAAACCTGCTGTATCATATTTGGTACCTATATTTTCAACACAATTTTGTTGTCACTTTGTGACGGCTGCCATTTTGGAAATGGAATTTAAATGCCCGCTACTGCCTGCAGTGCATGGGAATTCCACCAGATAGCAGCAGACATGTATAGGATTGTATACAACAGGTTTTTCAGGAAAGTATTGCGCATGTTAATTAGGTAGAGGTCTCTGAAACTCACGTAGCAAATATGATACAAATGGCGCTGCAGGGTTAAGAAAAAGAGGGTTCAAACTGAACCAAAAAAAAGTATTTGAAAGCTCATTTGGAATTCAAATGTAAACATTATGAATAAAGCTTTGAAGCTTCCAACTATTCGGTACAGTAAAGGTTAACTCTCTGTTTTTCAAGGGCCTAGGTGATGACAAATAACCAAACTGTGAAAACTCACAGCAACAGGTAGTTCTGTAACTTCACCACCCCAATGTTAACACATGATTTCAATCAATAATTAGTAAGTGACAATTAGTAATACAGGGAGTGCTCAAATCACAGATAGGACTAAACAATTGCTAATAAATGTCATCTTGTGTCTATTTTTGGTGTCACCCCCACACAGATATACACTTTAATTTCAGCTTGACTTTAAAAATCTGCCTCTTAATTAAACCATGTTAATCAATGTATAGACTATACGTGAAGTGCAGTAGCTGCTGCATAGTTCGCACCTGCTCGTAGGTGTCCCACAACATCTGCAAGGCTGCCTTTCTTGACTTTGGTGATGAAGGCCCCGAGTCTCCCTGTCTCTGTCATCTTCCCTCCTACCACCTGCACACAAAGGAGAGAAAGGAGAATGGATAGCAACAGAGGTTCATGTTTGCATTGCAACGGTAGCTTTTTTACTTCTGCCGATTACATTTACACTTTAAAAATCCTAAATAAAGTGGTGTTCATTTGTGAGAATTAAGTATCATTAAGGTTTGTTTGCCAGCTTATTTTTTGCAAAGATCCAAAATCCAAAGGAAAACTCCCATCGGCTTTTCATTAAGTGAACCAGTGCAATGCTAACTTCTTGGTTGGCCTCCAAAAACATTTCATCCCTGTCGCCCTCTTTTTCAAGTTTGAACTCATCGAGCGCTCAACTGAAGTTAAAACAAACACTAACACATTAATTACAAGCTAATTGCAAGCTGGCTGTGAACCAGGTCTGAATGATTAAGTGATTCCCTGCTTACTTTTAGGCCGAGGAGGGAGCCAGCCTCGCGGGGCATTGCCGACCTCTTACTTAGTGTGATGCGTCCGATTAGGTGGTCACCCTCTTTGGACGGCTGCCATGTGACTGGATGCTATGGGAAAAGTTATGAGACATTTTGAAAGAGGGCAGGGAAGAATGTAGGAAAAACAGAGAGGAGTGAAGAAAATGGTAGATGTCTTACATTATTCTTTTGATTTGATTTTTATTAATTTACGGAATAATTTGTGTGTGTTTATGTTACTAGAAGTAAAGAGCAGAGGAATCTCTCTGAATCTGTCGTGTTTTTATGAAACTTACATGCCACACTGTAGGATCTAAAGAATGACAGTCCCAGTCACCTGCACGAAGAAAGACAAAGACAAAGAGAAAGAGGGTTTACTTGACCTCTGTCAGTATCGTTAACGTACAGTAGACGTACAAGTACTCTATGGTTTCAAAAGATAACTTTCATATTAACCAAAGAAACATTTTGACACAGTTTGGGGCAATGTTGTCTCTCTTTGACCCTCCTATACACCTTGTATTAAAAATGCATATCGTATCCCGATTATACCTGATTACATTAAAACTCTGTATTTATGTGTCTCTCTAGTGGCAGTGTCCACATTGAAATCTGATCACTCCATACAGCTTTTTCCAAATCTTGGCTGAAATGCACAACCTAAAGCTATAAATACTTTAAATTCACTTCACAAAAGGAAAGTCATAAAATGTATTCATAAAATATCAGGCCATATTACACAAACTGCCTCCCTATCAATGTTCGCCGACACCAAAAACTATCAATAGCTGCAACCTCAGATCATACGAACAAATAAGATTCGTCATTCCTAGAAGAAGAGAGTGCTCTTTTGAGTTTTTGAACCCTCTTGGTGTAAGCTACAGATACATTTTAACCTCTTGAACCCTAACCTTACTTTTAGGCCTCTGCTCGAAAATTACATACCCATACTCAAATGAGTATATTTCTGCAACTACAAGGTCTATTTTAATAGTTTTGGTGTTATGATCACTTCTGAGAATTGTTCAGATGTGTAAATATCAGTATATATGTTACTGGTTAAGAGTAAATGAAGATGGCGCACAGCACAAATTGAACATTTTCGGGTTCGCCTAAAAAAAAAAGCACTTTCAGGATATTTATTTCTTAGGAATGATGTAGCTTGAAGGTTTAAACCTCTCCCAGATCATAGCACAATATGTGAACAGTCTCTGTGCAAAGTGTTGTGCCTTGGTGCTTCCTTGCCATCATCATGTGCTATCACACAAAGAGAACATCAGGCCTTCCTTCAGCCTGATTCTTTGTTTGATAGTAACAAGCCCCCACTCTAAAAAGTGCACATTAAGGTGCGAACTTCTTCCTCCAAATGCAACACTGCAATCTAATTGGCCGAGGGCCACAGACATCCCAGGACCTCTGCAGTTCTGCCCTGTTTCCATAAAACAGTTTCTCTCCCCCACCTCTTTGCTTATCCCCGACATCGCTGGACGAATCTACTGTTTTGTTTGTTTTGTTTTTTCCTGCAAAAGTGAAGAAACGGACTTCTTCAGAGCGAGAGAACCACATTTCTCACTCTCCACCCAAGTCGACTTTGTTCCAGCCTTAAGGACAAAAATTCCCTTACTGAGCCGAAGATATTCTCTGCTACGGAGAGAATCTATTGTGCCGCACGGAGCCGCACGGAGCCGCACTGCCTGAGTTCCACGACAGACTCAGAAGGACCACCTCTTCAACCATAATAAGGCTGAGAGTCTGGGCAGATATATTTAGTCTATTGTGTTTCATTATCTTGTTTCGTGTTGCTTAAAGTACTGTCATTTTTCTAACGTGGTGTATGCTCAACAATCACTGAGCTTGTTAATGCTGTGTATTCCAATACTGCCGCAATTCGTGTTGAAATGGTTCACCGCCTGCGGAGGCTGAAGTTGTTTCTCGTCATTTCAGAGGTCAGTACCGCGACTGTATAATCAGAGAGTCAGCAGCTGTATTTCTGTAGGTGAGGGGACAATCTTCCGTACTCCACCGCGGCGGGGAGGCTTTTAACCTTTTGTTTTTGATGATTTATTTTGTTTTGTTTGCTTTCTCTATTCTTTTACTAACCCACACACATATAGCTTTAAGCTAATGTAGCTATGGGTTTAGGTAACTGCTTTATACACATTTAGTTTTCTTAAATGCTGATAACCCAAACACGCTCCTTTTCATTCCCAACAAAAGCACAAGAAAATTAGAGAGGTTTTAGTACAGAGATTTCAGACGAGGTCTCCATAATTTAAAGATTTACACATTTTGCACAATGTGTGCTATTTTAATTTTCTCATGTATCAAACTATAAATTTCACTTGTATATATCACTAATGGTGTTCAATCCAAATACAGCAGTTATGGCTTTATTTGAAGGCCAGAATGCTCTCTAAGCCCTTTCTAAGTCTCTGTGTTCATTCAAAAAAATTTCAGATTCAGCTCGCCCCCTCTGCTTAGAGCTGTAAATCCGCCCCCTTTGCACGATTTTGGTCATTGACACCTCCTTTGACGCGTTAGAGCCAATAGAACTAAGTTATTCCACATGGGCTAAGATTGACAGCACTATTAGCCAATCAGAATAAAAAAAGTGCCCTCCTTCGTCAAACGTAAAATCTGAAGTCAAATCATGATATCTGGTCAGTACAGTCTCCTACACGTTCGAAATGAGTTTGAGTTCGACACAGGATATCCGCTGAACAGATTTGAGTGTGGATTAACTGGGAAAAAGGCTTTGTTTTCTCAAAACATCCAAAAGTAAGGTGCAATTTATGATCATAATTGATATTGAGAATTGTTTTCCTGGTCTTGTTTTGCTCATAACTCGGTGATGTTTTGTTGTAGCGGAATATGAGTCATATGCCTGTAATCCTCAGGTTGCTGCCATTGTTTTGAGTTTCGTGAGTTAGCACAGAGCTAGTTAGCACAGAGCTAGAGGCATAAATGTGGCAAGTGCGTTTGCCTAGGGGGCGCTATATGGATTTTGATATTTGGTAATATATATAGTTTTGTTTGAGTTGTGTTTGGAGTGTGTACAAACAGCTGAGATGACTTTGTAGCCCTGGCTCTGCAGTTTAACCAGGTATGCGACATCATTATATTCGTTACTGATGAGTGCACTTGCGTTTGGCGCTTGGCATTTTGCGTGGGTGCTCTTGTTAAACTAGACTATTTAAAAAGCAGGTAAGATTTTAAAAACAACATTAAGAATGTACTTGTCCTGACAATGAATGACAATGTTTCGGTTGATGCACTTTGCTGGTATATTTTATTCCATGTTGTGTTTTATGGGAAATTTGTATCTTGATATTTGTTTTTGTTTTTTAAGTGTGTTATTTGTGTTGTAAATTAGATTCATTATCCTTGTTAAATTAAGTTTCAATTTAAAATAAAATACACAAGAAAAAAATATCATCTATCAGGACTTCTAAAGAATCAAAAAGACATAAAAGTTATACAATAACAGCAGCCACTAAAAATGTCTTTACAGAACCGCAGCTAAAAAAAAACCCATTCATAATCAAACTGATTCGCTGTGCTGGCCTTTCCAACACTCATGCCAGAGCCTGGTCAGGGACAAATACACCAGTGACAAGAGTATCCCAGCTCTCATTACCACTGACAGATGGTCAGCTCGAGTAGAAGAACTAACTGACCCAGAATCAGACCAGAGAAGCCTGTGAGATTTGTGGCCACTTTTCCACCACAGGTACAAAAACAACAGCAAGATGACATCAGATGGGGATTTAAAAGACTCTGGGGAACTTCAGTTCCAATGATTCAATGGAAGTTTCCGGCAAAAGAGAGCAGGAAAGGATAAAATCAAGCCTAAACTTCATGGGATAAACTATATGCAACACATGCACTGCTGTTTGTCAAAAACAGTTTCGGTAATATTCAATAAGAATCAAATGAAAATGACTGCTCTGGAGATCAGAAAATTTGAAAAACTGTTGACATGACTCTAGTGCTGTTAATCTGAAATCTGAAAGTCCATTGAGAATGCTTGAGAAAGAAAAAAAGATGACTCCACAGTTTGAACTGCTGAGTATGTTTTTTTTTTGTTTTGGACAATGAACACGCTGGGCAAATTACAAAAACTGGGCTGCTCTTCTAAATGATGCTACATCAAAGCATCAGCTCTGTGCAGGTATTAATGTAGTATTGTTCTTGATAAACTGTGTGTGTGTGTGTGTGTGTGTGTGTGTGTGTCATAGAGCCTGTCCTCTGCCGCTCAATCTGCTATTTTACAAGCTAAACAAAATCCCTCCAACATTGTATGTATAAAATATCTCAACACCACATGATCTTGAACTCCTGTCAACCTGTTTGACATGCTCACCTACCTTAATGACCAACACATTCTCACCTACTCTTCTGGCCCTCAGTTTTTACAGGCGTCAATCTTTTCAAAATAAACTTCCTTCTTTAAAGGAAACCACTTAGGTTTAAGAAAAGAGCGTGGATGACGTTAACGTCATTAACTAACAACACACCTGAATGAACCTCATCTCCTGGATGAAATTCCTGTTTGTTTGTTAAATTATGACTGTACCCTGACAATCAGACTAAACTCCCTTTCAGTCTATCCCTGAAATGTTCAGGAACATTTCCTGCATGGGGTCGTGTGTAAATGAGAGCAGGGATCATTATTCAGGGCAATCTGTACCACTAATTTCCAACCTCAAGACCTTGTAACATTTCATTGAAAATGGCTGTGTTGTGAATGAAAGCAGTAAAATTGCAGGGAAAATCATGTATAGGGCTACGTCCAGAAATGTTTCTGAATGTAGTGCATGTGTGAGTAGTGAAAATCACGAACGGTTCCTGAAAAGTTATCCCAGTAATTTACGGGGAACTATGTGTGAAAGAGGATTAAGAAATAGAGCTGTGTCACAGCTGACGACAAAAATCCGTACCATCGTCGAATGCCCTGTAAGACCATGAATGGTTAGTCAGCAGACCAGTACAA
Organism: Cebidichthys violaceus; assembly: GCF_023349555.1. Taxonomy (NCBI): domain Eukaryota; kingdom Metazoa; phylum Chordata; class Actinopteri; order Perciformes; family Stichaeidae; genus Cebidichthys; species Cebidichthys violaceus. Next base: position 540,931 of record NW_027176967.1, read on the forward strand.
CCAGGGACAGAGCAACTTTCTGGTTTATAAATATTGCAGTCTCTCTGCTCTGCCATTGACATATTCTCTTGTCGCTGAACATTTTCCTACCCATCACATTGGATGTCACCCGAGAGAGAGTTGGATGAGGAGGATGTGATAGCAATTACCAGAAAGTAAAAGGTTCTTTTTTATTTTATCTTTCCCTTGAGGTGAGAATAAGATTTTATAGAATACTGTAGCGACCCTTGGTAAGAAAAGCTACGAGATGTTACCGTACTTGTTGTCTTTTATTAGAGGACAGTACACAGGCTACTGTGGGCCGTAGCCTACACCAAACAACAGTCAACACCGTTAACGTTCACAACATGCTTAACAATCTGCTCCCGCTCATAGTCTCCTTCTCCAACGGCTCGCAGCACACAAGAACAACATCCACCCACACTCTCTCTGCCAATCCCAGGTACGCTCATGCGTGCCACCCACCCCCATAGGTAGCTAGGATGATTGACAGGTTTTACAGCTTCACAGGGCATGAGACCTTCACTGACCTTCGTAAATCCAATAACAAATCTTATCTAGAACTTCTTGTAAACACAATAACGCTTATAACATAACAGGTTAACATTACATGTCACTCAGTCCGTTACACTACCCTCCCACCACAAAGTCCCTCGCCCCCGAGGGGGCAAACAAAGTCTCTCAGGTTGCCAAGGGGCCTTCGGTTCCTCTGAGGCTGCCGTTGGCCTTGGGGAGAAGGGAAAGGGGCCAAGGGCAGGGGATGGGGAGGGAGGGGCTGGACCAGGGACACCAAGTCCAGTCTGTGAAGGGCTGGGGGAGACACTGGGGTTATTGGGAAGGGTTTGGGGGGTAGTCCGGGCAGAGTCCAGGGTTCCTCGTGTCCCAAGCTCTTGTCCTGGTGGGATGGCTGTGCCCCAGTAGAGGGCCAGCCTGTCTCTGTGGAGGGCGACTTTCCTTCTTCATGGTGACAGCTGGACCCTGTACACTACCTCTCCAAGTCTCTCCAGGACTCGGCAGGGTCCCACCCACTCACTATCCAGCTTTGGGCACCTGCCCTTCTTCCTTTGCGGGCTATACACCCAGACCAGCTCTCCGAATTCAAAATGTTGTGCACGTCGTAATACCTCTTTTGCCTTGCGCCTGCACTGCGCAGCTGGTTCCTGGCAAACTTGTGGGCAGACTCCAAGCGGTCCTGGAGTTTCCTAGCATAGTCGAGCCCTGGGGGACCTGCGGGGGCGTCATCCCCACCCAGCTGGGAACTGTTGGGCATGAGATCTGTCCGCAGGGCCTTTCCGTGCAGTGCAGCTGTCGCAGCGGCGGCAGTAGTTCTCCACATCCCGCCTATGTTAGCCCCAGTAGAACCCCTGGCGAAGGCGGTGGAGGGTCTTAGTAACCCCGAAGTGACCAGATCCCAGAGCTCCGTGCATCACCTGGAGCACTGTCTCTCTCAGAGCCCTGGGCACCACCACCTGCCACTGTGTCTCTCCCGTTGCTGGTTCTTTCCACCCCCTCTGCAGCACACCATCCCACAGTTGAACTGTCTGCTGTGATAAGCCACCACTCTCTCTCCTTCAGGAGTCACCTGGGCCACCACAGCACCTGTGTCTGCATTACTGGCATCTGTGTCGAGGATAAAAGGCAGGGTGGGGTCAGGCGGTGAGAGGACTGCGGCCTCCACAAGGGCTCTCTGCAGTGAAGTGAATCCAATCAAACACCACCCCTTTTTGTAGCAGGCGGAACAGAGGTGCAGCTGTGCAGGAAAACCCTCTCACAAACTTCCTGTAGTAGGAGGCCAGGCCCAGGAAGCTTTTCAGTTCCTGCACAGTGCTGGGGGTAGGCCAATCCTTCACAGTCTGCACCTTCGCATCCATGGTGCTGACACCACCACCCCCAAGCTTGTGCCCCAGAAATGTGACCTCTCGTTGCATGAAAGAGCATTTCTGTGGGTGCAGTTTTAGACCTGCTGCTGCCACCCTCTCCAGCACCCGCCTCAGGGCCTTGAGAGACGCTTGGAATGACTCACCATGCACCAGTATGTCGTCCAGGTACACAACACACTCCTGCTGAGGTATACCAGCGAGTACGCTGTCCATTAATCTCTCAAACGTGGCAGGGGCATTGCAGAGGCCAAACGGAAGGACTTTAAACTGCCACAAGCCCCCATTAGTGATGAAGGTAGTTTTGGCCCAGCTTCAGGGCAGAGGGGGACCTGCCAATACCCGTTCCGCAAGTCCAAAGAGGAGTACCAGGATGACCCTGCCACTGTTTCCAGGGCCTCGTCGAGGCGTGGAAGGGGGTAGGGGTCCTTTTTGGTCACTTTGTTGAGGGGTCTGAAGTCCACACAGAAACGCCACTTCTCCTGCTTTTTGGGGACCATGACGACCGGGGACGCCCAGGGGCTGGTGGAAGGCTCAGTGATTCCAGCTCGCCGCATCCCTTGCAGGGCTTCGTCTGCCGCATCCTGCCTGGCCAGTGGGAGGCGTCGAGGTCTCATCCTAATCGGCTGTGCATCTCCTGTTTCGATGTTATGCTGGATGAGATCTGTGCGGCCCACATCGTCCTCAGTCCGTTACAATACTGTTTGTATCGTTTTCATTTTTGAGGAAAGCAAACGATGCTGGTTATATTTAAAAAATACTGATAATTACTATCGAGGATCACAGCCTGCATACAAATCATTAGGCTGACATCCCCACATTCATATTCATACTCATAGAGGAATGAGGAGACTAAGTAGCCTTAGCTAGTTTAATGCTATGACATGCAATAGATCACAAAGTATTTAAGATGTACTCACAATAACTCGGTTATGTGTTTTGTGTGTTCCAAAATATACTTTTAGCTGCTTCACTATATAACCATTTATGTAAATATACTACAGTATATACACTGTATAAGTGAGACTGCTGTTTTAATCAGTGCTATTGTTGCAAAGTAGTGGCACCACTGAGTGCTCTGTAGCTGAGCAGACAGCGAGCGAGGTAGAAACAAGCCCCCGCGAAGAGTGCCAGGCTTTGAAGCAAATTTTACATAGTGGCCAAACCATGGAATTACAACTTCTGGGTCTTCGCAGGGCAGACCCCTATTCAAATCATTAGGTCCTAAAAGTTGTAAATGCACTAATAGCCTAATCCAGATTAATTTCCGTAGACAAAATTAAATGCTGTTCATGTGAGCGAGCCGAGCGGCTGGATTAAAGGAAATGTGGGTGTGCTTTCTTTATGGCCCCAATGGATGCGTAAGATCCCAGTAATCTTATACCTGGCAATCAAACTTTTTTGGCTTCATGTACAGCTCAACAATTTCCATAGGAATGAACAAGGCCCCACCTTCAACACTGTTTCCAGTTCCCTTTATACACACATAGGAAAAAACCCTTTGCTATCTTGGATTATAAATGGTTTATAATAATTTTACTGGTTGGAGTAAATTCTTTTTTGTTACTTTGCACCCACCTAATATTATCTTATATTAACATTTCCTGCTATACCACAGTAGAAACTGACATGAAGAATCTAAAACATCAGTACTTAAAACCAGAATTTGGCATGAGCGCTAAAGCAATGGCTTACTCTGGTGCTCTACATCAGTGGTTCTCAACTGGTCTGGCTGCGGGACCCACCATCACCCCAAATGTTCAACTTCTCAAATGTATTTAATGAAAAGATGGTGCAGTTTGAACCTGAGCTGAAAATGTCCTCTGCAGTCGTAGTAGTAGGGAGCTCTCTTGTGCAGAGAAATTGTTCCCATCAGTCCCCGTCCCACACATGTTTCACGTAACCAGTAAAACTGATTTGTTTGTTATGTCTGTAGATTCGGCCATTGTAATGCAAAATGACCACTTGCCTTAATTCGAGCTGTGGTCTGCTGTTTGATGTCATCTGACATGTCTTCAATTCACCTACTTATAGTGTCATTTGACAGAGGTATAGTTTTCAGTTTATCCGCTGCGGATTGATCCAACAAACGCTGCTTCAGTTTTGACGGTTTCATGCTTTCTTGTGTTAGAACCTCGCTGCACAAAACACACTGAGGTTTTTGCCCTAATTTATCCTCAATGTAAGAAAATCCATATCTCATGTAGTCGGTGTTGTACTTGCGTTTCGCTCAACTAGCATATGAAAACAAACGTTGTGGGTGCTCTTCTATACTGTGAAATGGCGGGTGTGCATTAGCATTACAAGGCATTAAAGGCAAATACTGTTAAGGAGTGTGAATAACTCTGCTGCATAAAAAATCCCCTTCAAAATAAAAGCACAAGATTTTTTTTTTTTTTTTCAGGCGAGGGTCACGACCCACCAGTTGAGAATCACTGCTCTACATTGTGGAAAAGACATACGACAAATTCTCCAATAAGTTAACGGGCCATGTTACAATGTAAACATTTATAGACGGACAAAATGCCTTAGGATTGAGCAATGATTAAGTTTGTTCAACTGTAAAAGAAAATCTCTTTCCACATCATTGCTAATGCTCTCTGCGCCAGCACATACACTACAGTATGGTACAACAAGTTCATATTCATGCTCATTCTCTGGGCACCTTTGAAGTGATTCAGGTAAATGTAGAAATATCTCACTCACCAGGGACATGCGGTCAGGGGAGGCAGGTGAGGCACTTTCATGAAAAGTAAAAAACAAATAATGCTAAAATAAAATTTTAAATTTTAAAATTTCTGTATGATTTCAATCATTTCAAGCATTTTTATAATCCAAATCGCTGAATTAGCGCATGTCCTGTTCAAACAGAGAGGATACACGTGAGGTGAGGCAGCGACAAGCTGTGCCTCACCTCAGATTGTGAATCCCTCACAAACTGGGTTGACTGCATGCCTTTTGCTTTCTCATTGTTTGTCACCACTGTAATATTTGTAGACACTTTTATTATATGTCCTTTCTTTACATAGAATAGGTACTGTATTTCATGTATGTGTAGAACATATGTGTTGCTGATCTGACATTAAACCGCAGGGAAAAAGCACACAGGGGAGGCAAACAGTACCTTTGCCTCAAAGAAGAGGGCGTGCGAGAGCCCACGGGTCGGGTTTATGCTTGTTCTGTCGTTGCTCTTCTTCTACACTTCTCTTCTTCTTTTTATATTTTGCTTTTACCACAAAAATGTAAGATTCCATATCCAAGCTTAAAAATGTCTCAAAAAACAAGGAATTATGACCAAATCAACAACAATTCAACGTCGGACAGGTTTGTTGTTCTCTTTATACATCCGTGGTTGTTACACAGATTATCGCAGAAATCTGATTCATGTAGTGTCAGTGCCTCACCAGCCACGAACCTCACTGCACGTCACTGTCACTCACACACACACACACACACACACACACACACACACACACACACACACACACACACACACATACACACAAAAGTGGTTAAAGTGCACTAGGATGCAGCACCATCCCATCAGCAGAGTTCCTCTTCCATTTCCTTGGCACCATTATCACCTTGGTGTTCTTCTTTACACCAAGGAAGTAACCCAATTACATTGAATCACTCCATGCTTCCATTTTACTTAAAACTGAGTCAAATCTGCTGTTTCATTAAAGCTTCATTCTCTGTGACACACTTCTATATCCGGTGGGGCGTAATTTATTAGGCAGAATGGGAAACCACAATGTAAACACTGTTTACAATAATCCTTCTAAGAAGATTCTTGGAACATATATATAGCTGTTTCAGCATGAAAATTATATAACAACATCCTCATATACATCATGTCTGTTTTGTGAGTGTTGAAAAAAAAATAATCAAAGCTTATAATCCAAGCTATGTGCACACATTGCTCAATGAGTGTGCTCTGCATCAATCTGTAGTTTTTACTTGTCACATATAGTTCACAGCTTAATATATTCAAGACATCATTATGGTAGGTAATGTAATACTATCAATCCTATTAGGTTGTTTTCAGGAAAATTAAACATTAATGAATACTTAACTGTAAATGTGGCTTGGCTGTTTAGTCCTACTGTTATTACGCTATGATGATTACTGGTTGGAGTGAAGAATTCAAGCTTTTTATGTTAACTACTATATCAGTGATTGTAATCGAATGGAATGTGCACAGTCTCATCTATTGCGTGTGAAATCCCATCTACCTGATTTATAGCTTTAAAACTAATAAAGCTCATGTTTACCTGTTAGAGATGCACTTAATCAATGGATCTAATATGGATCATTTAGTGGCTATAACTGTACACAGCATAGTGTCACAGCAAGTTTCGCTACCTTATTTGTCTGTCGACTCTTGATAATGTTTTGTTTGTGGGTCCACTTAATGTCCGTGATACAGGTTCAAGTATAAGTTCCCTATTTTTCAAACCAATTCCGCATTAGTTTCAGGGCAACCATGGAACATACCATTAACAAACAAGAGGCTGTGCAATGTCTTTTTATGTTTTTTGAATGGCTCAAACAACCCTTTCACAACACAGCAAGTCATCTGACTCTATATTAATTATATTAAGTGGCTATAATTGATATTTTTACAATAATAATGTGTGAATGACAGTGACTACGTTTACATGCACAACATATTTCGTTTTTTGTTCATATTCCAAAAAAGACAATATTCCCACAAAGCTGTTGACATGGCTAATGAAAATAATTAGGGCCGAGCACTGACGTAGTCAGAGCGGAGGACCTATTGTTATTCTAATGTTTTTTATTATTAGGGCCCGAGCACCGACATAGTCGGAGCGGAGGACCTATTGTTATTCTAATGTTTTTTATTATTAGGGCCCGAGCACCGACGTAGTCGGAGCGGAGGACCTATTGTTATTCTAATGTTTTTTATTAATAGGGCCCGAGCACCGACGTAGTCGGAACGGAGGACCTATTGTTATTCTAATGTTTTTTATTATTATTATTAGGGCCCGAGCACCGACGTAGTCAGAGCGGAGGACCTATTGTTATTCTAATGTTTTTTATTATTATTATCGTACCAGTTTCATCGCAAAAAGGAGTTGCTTGGGATACTGGGAATCTTTTGAAATTTGGCACAAAATTCAATCGTGGTAAAAATTCCAGTATTATTGGGGTGTCCAGCTGCGGCATGACATTTTGGCTCGATAGCGCCCCCTACAGAGTAGCCCCAACTTTGGGTTTCACCTAGCTGTATGAAATTTGGTAGGTATGTGGAACGTGATGGGACGTACAAAAAAGTCAAAAGGAGGTATATCCTAAACCAAACAGGAAGTCGGCCATTTTGAATTTTATGACGTTTTTGGACCGTTTCAGGGCGCCGTACTTTAATGAACTCCTCCTAGAGATTAAACCCGATTGCCTTCAGATTTGGTCAGTATGCTCTTGAGACCTTGGCAGTGAAACGATACTCAAAGATCAAAAAGTTATCGAACTATGTGTCCGTGGCGTGGCGGCAAAAAAACACCATTCGCCATGAAACAGGAAGTTGTTGTAACTCGGCTGTACATTGCCTAATCTGCTCCAAATTTCTCATATGTCATAACATCCTGACCCTGAACACATGTATATGACAATTTTGAATCATAGTAATAGCGCCACCTAGTGGCAACATGAAGTCATAGGTTGTGTACTTTGACACCCTACTGCTCACAGATTAATCGTATCCCTCTCAAATTTTGTCACAAAAGCCTTAAGACCTTGATAATGCTTCATTGTGAAAATTGTAGGAAGTTGTCAAAGCGTGGCGACGTGGCGGCTCTGCGAATTTCGATCCTTCGCCATGAACGAATAAACTGATGTAACTCGACTCCGCATCATCAGATCTTTACCAGATTTCACATGTTTGATTAAACTCCAGGCCTGAAGACATATGCAAGCCAATTTTGAATCATAGTCATAGCGCCACCTACTGGCAACAGTAAGTTAAAGTCTTTATACTTTGGCTTGTTTCTCTTAGTTGGAAAATCAGATCAACATCAAATTTGTTCCACACAAATGTAAGAAGTTCATAATGCCAGTTCTCTAAGCTTTTGATGTTTCGTCGAACGCCGTTGCCGTGGTAACGCAGTCTTCGCCGTGAAAAACGATGGTCATTTGGAGAGGTTAAAAAAGCTCGAAACACAAGCAAACTTGACACACAGATCACAAGGCCAAAATGTAGTTATATAATATGATTTTATTCAATCAGAGTGTTAAATCGGCTCAATAGCGCCCCCTACAAAATTTCGACGAAGCAGCCCTCGCAGTACGTTTCACATAGATTAACAAAATTTGGTAGGCACATGTATCACATGTGGACTTAAATAAAAGTTTCTTGGGGCCATGCCCTAAACCCAACCGGAAGTCAGCCATTTTGAATTTAGTCTGAATTTCTAGTGTCGTTTTTTCAATTTCCAGGCGCTCTACTTTAACGAACTCCTCCCAGGGAACTAATCAGATCAACTTGGAACTTGGTCAGAACAATCTAAAGACCTTTTTGATTAAAAGTTACTCAAAGCTTGTTGTTTCGTGAAATGCCGTTGCCGTGGCGATGCATTCCTCGCCATGAAAAACAAAGGTGTTTTTGAGGGGCTAAAAATACTCAAAACAAAATCAAACTTGTCACACACATTTAAAATCCTGAATGTAGTTATCTGATGTGATTTTAATGCTTCAGAGTGGCAACTCGGCTCGATAGCGCCCCCTACAATATTTCGACGATGCAGCCCTCGCAGTACGTTTCACCTAGATGTATGAAATTAAGTAAGCAGGTGTATCACATGTAGACTTAAAAAAAAGTCTTAGGGGTCCATGCTCTAAACCCAACCGGAAGTCAGCCAATTTGAATTTTGTATGAATTTCTTGTGGTTTTATTTCCTTTTCCAGGTGCTGCACTACGAACTCCTCCTAGGGAAATAATCTGATCAGCTTAGAATTTGGTCAGAACAATCTAAAGACCTTAACGATTAAAAGTTACTAAAAGCTTGATGTTTCATCGGATAACATGGACTTGGTGTCGCGGCAATTTTACATGATTCGCCATCATCCATCAAGCTTTTGTAACTCAACCTTACTTTGTCAAAACTGCCCCAAACTTGACATGCTTGATTGCTGTCGTGATTTTAGGACTTCTGCATGCCAATATTAACTCATAGTCATAGCGCCACCTACTGGCAACCACAGACGTAAACAGAATTCTATAATAACAGCGGCCCAAACAGGGTTTGTGGGCACACCATGAGAAAAAGACTTCTCTGATCTAAATATGTGCAAACTAAGATGCTTGGAGAACAAAAGTTAATCAACAGTGCTTTTCAAACCATGTCAGTGGGCATTAGTATAAATGATCTGTCTAGAGCTTCTACATGAGAATCAGGTTAAATGTTACAATGAATGCTTCACACTACAATCTAAAGTTACAGAAGAGCTTAAAATGAAAACAGTGTCAAATTAAAGTGTTCAAGTAAAAACAAATGACACTGCTGTTCTGTTAACTTTCATGTAAGTCCAAATACAATCAGTAGGACACTGCAGGGAGTTGAACTCCATCCCAGTAACCTGACAGTCTGTTATGTTACAAATACTGAAGCACATTCACACGTTCATTTTCTTAATGATCTTAACAGGCTTACATTTATGATTGTATCGGAGGTACACTCAAAACATTTGAGGCTTAAGACCTGGCAACATCGTCTTGCTATGCTGCTGGTCGACGCAGGAAATATCATCTAACTTGTGCATGCAGTGTATGATGGTCACAGAAATGCATTGCCGCATCAACCAGAGTCCTGCCGGTATCCTCGACGTGCGCGTAGTTGCGAGGGCCCGATCAATGCTGCTTGCAGCTTTAATTGTACACTAATACTTCAGTTGACATGCAGCATGTTCGACCATGCGGTCACAGCCTTCCTCTTTAATTACCTTCTTAAAAACTTCGGTGTTGCGATATGTGTGCCCAACTTCTTTTTGATATCCAAGTCTTTTATCATTTTTAAAAGCAGATGTATTTCTCTCTCCAACCAGAAATGTGGACTTTTCTTCCGGGCATGCATCTATGCAAAGTGTTATCTGGTTTACAACTAGTGTACAACCATGTGTACAACGAACAGAGCTGGCGGTAAATGGACAAGAGGCAAAGAAAGAAAGCAAAACAATATCTGAATACCCCACATGTCTTAATCTGAAAATGCTACATTTAGAATAAAACCTAATTCTGAATATCTAAATGGAATAAGCTGTTTACACGACTCGTATCAAATTTGGAATATTGTCATATTCAGATATTAGTGTCCATGTAAAGGTAGTCAGTGTGACAATGTGAAAGGGGTCTCTGGTAGTGATGAACCTACAGAGAATTGTCAGCTGAATATGCTTCTCCTCTCGGTTTTTAAACTTTTTACAGAGCTTTATAGTAGCTGCCCACTCACTCATCAGCAAACATGCGAACGTTAGGAGTTGGCACATGAGATAAACATGGCGCTATATTTATCCAGTCTGGTGAAGAGGAAAAGGACATATTGGGATCAAGTAATAAGTAAGTCAAATAAAACTAAAACAATGTGGCAATTGTGATGGAAATATGGCATTTATATTTTGTTTTTATTAATTTTAGGTCGGTTGCAGTCCAACACTATCTTTGAGTTGTGAGACTGTTACACTTTAATTACAAGGCACTTTAATTGCTGTCACATAATATGAGGTTGTTCATCACATCTCATAAACACCCAGACCATCTCTTGACACCAAAGCCACTGATGCTGTCAGACTGTCACGTCTAGACTAAATAATGTAATCAGCTGACACCAACCTTTTCAAATGCCATTTCTTATTTGAAAAAATATATATACTTGTCCTTGCATTACCATCTCACTCAACTTATTGCATCTATATAGGGAAATAAGCTGCACATTATCCGGCAAAACTTACTTCATGCCACAGATGAGAGTAAATGGAGGAATCCAGTTTTGAGGCCCAGCTAGCTAAAGAGTGTTTAAAACAGCTAATAATCCCAATCCACACCATCTACCCATTACCAGTCCCTGAGTTAGAGTAATCTGGATTAAAACATCTGGAACAGGCCCCTTCTGTGACCAGTGAGAGAGATAAGCTGATAGAGCACAGCTAACTCTACCTACTGCCTCTTGAACTTAGACGCTCTCCCGTGGCTTTTAGCACAGCCTAGCATCGCTTCTCTGACAGTGGCGAGCTGCAAAATACATAGGTATTGAGAAGCCGGCGGTGACCATGCAGCGTGCAACCACAGTGAGGCTTGATTGCTGGTGGTCCATGGGTTGCTGGTGCAGCTGGCTGTTTGCAAAGCATTACATAGCATGCAAGCCACTGACCTAATTCCACAAATCTGCTGGCCTAAATCACAGGGACTCTTCAAATAAATGAGAGCTGTCCTGAGAGCGGCAGGGTTTAGCCACAGTACAGAGGTGTAGATGACACACAGGGATAGTAATTCACTGTATGCTGGGTGGGTCCTTCATCCCATCACTTATCGTATAGTTTTGCAGTCCCAAATTAGAATGAGCTGGTATTAGAATAATCTTCTGAGCCAAAATATCTCTCTGCTTTTCTTTTTCTTTTTGCACATTATAATAATTCTACTACCAAGGCTATTTTAGATGCTAACGCTAGGGAAGAATAGCCATGAAGTGTGGGAAGAGGAAAGACGCTGCAATGTCAAAGAGCTTCATTGTGACACTTATTTTACTCAGCTGTTTTAGGATAATTGAATCTTTATGTTCATGAAAAATGTATGTTCATTTGTCCAATAATTTAATCAAGATCTTTCTTTTCTTCAGAGTATTAGCTGCAGGTCAATTACCCACTACAATTAGCCATCAAACCTGTGACTCTAATGCTGCGCACGCTGCACTGAGTATACAGTAGGTAATGCAGGCAAGGCCTGAATGTGGCCTTGACAAGATAAGATAAGAATACAAATATGCAGCTATCAAAGGTGCGTTATGATTCGGGTAGACAGAGTGAGGATCATGTGTGCAGATTAAGGACGAGCATGTGAGCTAGGTCTCTAGGTAAGAGCTGCAGCAGCTTATTAACAAGTTTTGGTACGTAGAAAATGACAGCTGTGACTTACTATAAGTGTCTAATGTAAGGAAATGTCAGTTAGCAAACAGTGCAAGGTATGCAAGTGTGGATAGATTTAGCTTAGTAAGCTAGTAGAGTGAGCACATCTGTCTGACTGACCTTTCTCGCTGACGCTTTCCATGTCCACGTCCTCACAGCTGGTGTACTCGGGCGTGGAGCCGCCTTCCTCCTCTGAGCTGCTGATGGACATCTGCCTCTTGTTGACTCCGCGCTTGCTCTTGTATGACCGTGGAGGGGGCGGTCGCAAAGACTCCGACTGGTCCGAGCTCTGAGAGTCCTTCCTCAGCAGGCTATCCCCACCCTTGTCCCTTGGTGTCCGTGTTGTGCCGGGCTCCAGGCGGCCTTTGTTCGGTCCCCAATCTGGAGGCACCGGTCCCCCAGGTTGGGGTCCTGATCTCACTCCACCTAATGCAGGTTGAGCTCCCCCTCCAACCCCCACGGTCCTATCCACAGAGAAGGCTCGGTGGTTCTCCAAGACGGCCTTGTGGTCTCCCTCCCCAACTCCACCCCTCCTGGCCAGACGGTTTTCAGGCACCTCCCCTCCACCACCTCCTCCTTCACCAGGCCCCAGTCCGACCTCGTTGATTGCAAGGTCACTGTGTCGTCGTTCGTGGCGAACCTTGGACACCTTAGCATGCATGCGCATCTCCTGCTCCTCCTTCTGTGGTTTCACCGGGTATCGTGCCAGGTTGGGATCACTACGGTAGCGGTTTTGAAACTCCTCCTCACGGCGCTGCCGCTCCCTCTGCTCCTCATCCTCTGGGCGTCTCCGGTGTGTTTCTGAACGACCCAAGTTCCCCTCCCTGTCCTCGTAGTCCTGAGAATGGATCTTTTCCAGCCTCCGTCCATCTCCCAAACGTCTCTCTCCTCTGTCCCCAGGAACCTCTCGCTCATCCAGGGATGACTGAGATGCCAACTTCCCAGCAGGTCTTCGGCCACTACCACGACCCATGCCTCCCTTACCGTTTTGTTCATGGAGGGAAACTGGCCTTTTCCTGTGTGAGAAGATTATTCATTATACCAATGTTTCATATAGTCTACAGAGACAGAAATGAACCCAGGTGCATCTTTTCCATTACAACAAGTATTTGTAAAATGAACACAAATGCTAAGAAAACTTGTTTTTGTTTTATCTGTTCTAAGAACATGTATTTCTATATTTGCAAAACCTTGGTCATCTTTACTTCTACTAGACAACAACTCTTACCTAACTCACCCACTGGATGAAAACAAAGGGATTGAATCAAAGACCTCTCAAGACTAAAACCTTTGACCTAGCGTCTCCCCTGGTTAAGCTAGAACAAACACAGATCTATTGTTTTTTTTTTTACCCCAGGGATTAAAAAACAACAACAGCTTTTGCCAGCAAGTAGTCCAAGCTTTCTCGGTTTTAGAAAAAAAGTTGTTTCCCATTCTCATATTGTTTTTCATTTTATGGAAAAAAAGTAAAACATCCTCTAGTGGCAGCTACTGCAGCATAAAGATGAAAAATACCACATAAGTTGTGACCAATGTGTGTAAAAACCTTACTTTTCTCTAGGTGGTTCACTTTGGGAGCGGGAGCCGGGCATGGTGTCAGCACCTTTGGCAGCAGTGACACCAGCGGCCGGCTGTGTCCCGTCGGGCGGCCCTGCGTTGGTGTTGGAGGGCGGGGCTTGGGACCTGGAGCGGATTAGCTTCATGTCCCGTTGGGCCTCACCTCCAGTGGCTGGGTTGTTTAAGGAGGTGCCCAGGCTCCCAGGCCGCACCCCTGACCCCGAAAACCATTCTCCTGATTTGGTGAGAATCTCTTGCTGTTTACGGCACAGGTTGCATACCCACATTACCTACACAGGTTGAAAGGACAAAAGTGTTTGCAAGCTGGATTCGGTAGCATTAGAGAATAATATTTAAAAAAAATGTAATATCTAACAAAAAAGGGGTTAGGCATGCCTGTGACACAAAAATCGGAACAAATTACTCAACGGAAGTTTATTTTATTTAACATATAGGCTTGCACCAAACAATCAACAATTCATTCAACCTTTATTTATCCATGATAATGCCATTGAGATTTAAAATCTCTTTTCCAAGGGAGTCCTGGCCAAGAGCATAACAATTCTATATCTATCTGTGTCTATCAACTTTCACAAACATAAATGTCAGTAAACCACCTGTGAAAAAGATGTTCCCCCACATGCTTTTCCCCTCCTATCTTTGCTACGGCTTATCAAATATTAGAGAGCACTCAGACGTGACAGACTGTGCTGTCTCAACATATCCGTTATCTGTGAACACAGCTCGGTGGAGACTACGATAAGCTCTGTACTGCTATTTAGAAAAATTACAGAACCCCTTTAAGAGGTCATGTTTCACCTGCCCTGTGTTTCTAGTGCTCTGAATCTTATTGCATTGTAAACCATTAATAAAATGTATTCTTTTTTTGGATTGAACTGTTATGCTCATGTTGGTAATAATATAAAATCATACCTCTTTAGAGGGCTACAAAGAACTATGTAATACTGTAGTGGAAGATGAGGAAGGGAAAATAAACTCTAAATGTATTGTACTGTATCCTGCATATGTATTGTTTTCATCCAAAAGGAAAAAGAGTAAAGCTATTCTAGTGCATCATCTTTGCACATGCAGGAAATGCTTTTCTGTCATTTAAACTCTATGAAATGCTACATCACAAAGTAAGATTAATGACAAACAGCCATGTACAGAAGCATATAATAACATTTGATTCTTTATCATCTAAATCAAACCTTATAGACAACATCGAATACTCACATGTAGCCATGGCTACCGAATATCACATCGGCTGCACAACAACAGGATTTATCTCCCTCCGTATTTATAATCCCAATGGGTTTTTTTCAGAGAACAAATCGAAAGTGAAGAGGAAACATAGCCCTCCCTTGTATTCCACTGCAGGACCTTGGCTCAAAACAAAATACCTCTGGGACCTCCGGAAAACCCAAAATGTTACTCCTTGACGGCCACTGGGATGGACCGTTAGCAGTTAGCAGTTAGCCTTCAGCGCGCCAAAGCACATTCATCATGGCCTGATTGAATCCAAGTTGGCGCATGTCCAGACTAATCTTAAGTAAATCAGCTGCCCGCACGGCCCACAGCTGTCGGGCAGCCGCCCAGCCACACACTACAGTCTCTTTCTCTCTGTCTTTCACCTCTTTACCTCAGATGGGGGGCCACAGATTAGCAGTGGCCAGTAATCCTTTCAGACCCTCACCATTATTCAATCATCAGATGACAATACCAGCTCACAACTTCTAACCCCCTCCTCCATCAACCACCTCAGGCAGAACACAGGTTAGAGATAAAACCCAGATGATACTCTATGTAGGCTACAATAAAATGTACAGAGACAAATAAAAATTAAAAAGTCATATGCATACATAGAATTTGATGTCTGCATTCAAACCATCCTAAGCATTTAGGACAGTGGTCTGCTGTAAATCCCCCTGGGAGCAACTTGGTGTTCAGCGTCTCGTTCAAGGAAACTTCGACATGCGGACAGCAGGAACCTTGTGGTTGAGGGCCGACCCACTCTACCTGAGCTACAGCTCCCCATACACGGCAATCACAACCCTCAAATTTCAGCCAATTATATCGTATTATAAACTAGTATAGTTTCAATCAGCACCTGGATATGAGTATTTGTGAGTATCAATAGGTTGGACAGATTCATAATAATTGTGCCACAATAAGAAACAAAAAAGTCTCCAGAACTGGACAGAACTGGAACTTGACCTCTTTTGCGAAATTAAAAAAGGGCTTTTGAAAAAAATCAAATGTATTTTTCTCAAAGTAAGACTGTGGGTATGTATAGGTTGCTTTCCTAGTCGCTGCCAGTGAGGAGGAGTAAATGCTCGAATCCACAAGCTTAATCCTTGAATGAGAGCATCCTATAGAAGAAAGGCACATCATGGGACGACTGTTAATAGCTCAGTGTGTTCTCAAACCAAAGAGAGACATTAAAAACAGATCTCATTTTCTAGTGGCCCGCCTCCATGTGTTAGTTGTGTTCTTTAAAGCCTACACTGCATGGGGGAGGGTAATGAACAATAAAGAAGTTACAGAACACATGGGCACACACGCACAGGATATGATACATATACTCCTTCACTGGAGTGATTGTGCTCTATGTTCCTGGATAGCCTGAAAGATATTGTAGGGGGAATTAATTGTGTGTGTGTGTGTGTGCGTGTGTGTGTGTGTGTGTGGTGTGTGTGTGTGTGTGTGTGTGTGTGTGTGTGTGTGTGTGTGTGTGTGTGTGTGTGTGTGTGTGTATATGTCCATAAGACGCAAAAGCCCATAGTGTGTGTGACAGATGCATTTGCATAGTGCTTGCTGCCGGACCAGGCGGAGCGTGACGCCAGACTCTCAGCTAAGCAGACCAATCGGCTCCCTCCGTCCAGAGGCAGCCCGCTACAGTGTCACCTCGAGTTCATCTCTTCACTGTGGAGCGCAAAGTGCTGTGAGAATGTCTCTGTGTCTGTGCGGAAATGTGTACAGTAGTTATATGTAGGACATTTCTGAAACCTTCTTGCCTAGAAGAGTGTGGCGTGGGCGACTGCCTGTAGGCGAGATGTGTGTACGTGTGTGTGTGTGTGTGTGTGTCTGTGTGGAGAATAAGCAGTGCCATCTTGCTCATGTAATAATGTCAACCTCCTTCTGCCAAAAATATGTGCTTCTCCATGGTAACCAAATCAAGAAGAGCCAGTAAGAGAAAGGGGGACAATGCAGTGTGTGTGTGTGTGTGTGTGTTTCTGTTTGCCCGTAAAACTGAAAAAGAGAGAAACAGAGTGTGAGCGGCAGTACTGAAGGACAATAACAGCAGAGAAAACATAAAAAATACCTGCACAAATACCATTTAGACTGCCTCAAGTTACTATTGCATTTTCTATCTGATATGAACATGAGCCTGGATTTCCTCTACTTCCCTTCCCTTTCCTTCCTTTGCCATTTATTTCCTTTCCTTTCCTTCCTTGTCCTTCACATTTTTCTTCTTTAATTCATCTACTCTCCTTCATTCCTTCCAATTCCTTCCCTTTCCTCTCTTTTTTTTCTTTCCTTTTGTGTGCTTCTCTTTCCCTCTTTCACCTTCCTTTTCGTCCTTTCTTTCCTTCCCTTTCCCTTCCATTTCCTTTCTTATTTCCTTTCATCTCTCCTCACCCTCTAGCTCAGCTGACACACCTGGCTGACTTGACAAATGAAGACACCACACGCCTGTCACTCATACTTCTCCATCCCATACTCCCTTCCCTTCATCTCCCGCCCCCAGTACTGCTCCATCCACCTACTGACAAAATGGTGAAGGCGCAAGTCTGCAGCTCTGCCAACAGCAGCAGCATTCAACACCAGCTCACCACGAGAACGGCATTCATTTAGGCCCGAATTGTGTGAACATCAGCTTTTCCTTAAATGGGCAGAATAAATGGGAGCCTTGGGGGTGGCGAGGTAGTGGGGAGGGTGTGTTTGGCTTTCAGTAAGCGTGTGCAGTGACCCTGCCCTCAATACACACACACACACACACACACACACACACACACACCTCGACAGAATGACATATGAGGCAGCGCTGGGTGTAAACTGCCATCGTTCAGGGAATGGTAAATCCTAAATGGTGGGAAGAAAGACGACCGCAAAAGACATAATGCTCCATTTCCTCTAATAAGGTAGTAGATCAAGCCCAAATGCATTCAGTGGTGAGGAAGCCTGAAAGGAAAATAGAGCTCAAGACTCTCTCGCTTCTCGTACTGCTCTACATTAACAACAAGTCATCCAAATTAAACAGCAAATACTGTACGATGTATGTAACTGCCCTGTAAAGCGACACATATAAGCGTTTCCTGATCTGACGCCTCTATCACCAGGATGACATCTGTTGTTTGCGCCTTCGAACATTGTTACACGTCGCTGTTGAAAAATGTTTTTTTTTATGATGTGATAAAGTGGCAATAGGCTAGCTTTTTGCTCTGACTTAGTAAATGTTGATTGTACATTGTAATGGCTATAGAATAACGACTTGCTTTCACTATACAATTCTGTTTTGCCACCTGCCGAATCTCCCCAGAAAATTAAGGCTCCATTTACGGAACAAAAGGAAGTGCGTCAACCATAACGCAACTAAAACAGGAAGAGGACTGCGCTTTTGTTTTCTCTAGTAGCTATCAGTAGCTACCCCCAGTTGCCAAAGAGTATCAATGTACGTCCTTTGCGTACATTGATACAATGTTAGTTTTACTGATAAGAATCATGGCCAAAACTTCTATTCCACTCGTGGGCTTCACTTTTCACTTATGACTTTTCAGTGAGGGAGATAATAATAGCTTCTGTAACAGCATTATGAAGCACTTCATAAACATCAAACACTTGAGCATGTTGCTCTCTGCTTTTGCCAGATCCAGTAAGGGATGTCCTATTATTAGACATACAGGCAGTGGCTGTGAAGGGATATAGTCAGCTCCAAAGTCAGGCTCCGCTATAATGTTTGTCAGGCTCATGAGCGCATTTGTTTGTAGCCCAGGAAATGTGTGCAGTTGCATGGTGGTGGAAGAAGGACAGGGCAAAAGAAAAGACAGACATAGGGTCAGACAGGGATTTAAATGGAGATGCTTTAGAATGGACAGATGAAGGGAACAAAGAGTTTACAGAGGCTACTACGGATACAGTGATCGATGATAAGAGAGGAGTGGAGTGTGAGGAGGAACTGTTAGTCATCTAATACTGAGAACCATGATTGAGATTATGCACTGCATCCTTCCTTCCGGTAAAAAAGTGTTGTGTCAGCTTAATGAAGTATCAGCTGTATCAGTGCGAATCTGAGCTTGTGTCTCTGTGTTGTGTGTTATTGCTAAACTGTAGGCATTAAACTAATTCAAATCACACAGGGTACCAAATACATACAAATAAACAGAAAGTCTATAAAAGGGGTTCTGGTGTAATTTGTGGACTGAAGTGAAACTGATTGTCTTGGCTTTTCAAATACAATATATTTCTAGCATTTATGGCTCATTCTGAAAATATTAAGTCAAGGTTGTGTATGTGTGTGTGTGTGTGTGTGTGTGTGTGTGTGTGTGTGTGTGTGTGTGTGTGAGAGCTAGGACCCAGCGTCTGCCTGCTATCCACTGGGAGGCAGTGCTCCTCTATAAAGGAGACAGATTGTCGGAGGTTTGGACAGTTTCTGGAAGCCATCTGGAGCTGACATTGAACACACATAAACAAACACTCAGCCATTAACAAGCTATAGCACCAGCAATAGCAAGACAGCTTGACAGAGAGGGCTATGAAATACAAATCACCTTCTTCACACACTTCAGAGCTAGCTTAGCTTTCTATCACATACTGAAAGTGATTTAAACTTGAAGTGGCTGGCCTTCAATGATTAGCTCAATAAATAACCTTTAGTTACCAACACTGATAATATCATTTTTACTGATTCCGATACCTGAACGTGTGAATTGGCAAATACTAAGTGCCGATCCAATATGATACCATTGTGTTAACTACAAATTTTAAACAGGTCACAATTTCCTCTCTAATATCTATTTTATTTTGCAGTGAAAACATCTCCTTTAAACAACTATTCAAGTTTCTCACCAAAAACTACATTTTACAAGATTACATTTGAACATATTAAATATAATTTACTCTCGCCCATTACTTTTTTTTACTGAATAGAGCCTGAACGAATCATCATGTAACTCAAGGCAACTGCCGTACATTACAGTAGATGTTAGCTCTGTTATTTAGCCAAGCAGGGCTGAACTGCCCAGCTGCTGCTAACAGCTCACGTTAATTAGCTCTCTTGCAGATTTCAACAAAGATTTGTTGTTCACAATGTAGCATTATCAGAGTGTTTGACCGCAGGTGTGCGGGCAGGGTGTACGGATTGGGAAGTGAGTGACCTGTGTTGTTGTCCCTGTGTAGCATAAATGAGCTGATAGATGATATGACAATGTGATATTGAATTTCAAGAATCCTGCTTGTATGAGTTCAAATACACTAAGTAATGTGTATCATGTTCGAAAAGCAAACAATGATATTAAGGCCAGGTTTTTCATCCGTAAAAGTAGTTGCGACACCGTTTTTCCCACACAAAAAAACCACAACTGCCTACAGGCCTATACCATAAGCAGCACGTCAAAATCCTGTGTGAAGGACATGAGTCAACTTTCCTGTTTTTGATTCTGACTTATTTGCTGCTTTATCTGTTTGCGTACCGAGCAAACAGATCTACAGAGGACGCGGTCTCCATCACACTTCATACGGCCCTGTCTCACCTGGAGCACCCTAACACATACTGTATGTCAGGATGCTCTTCATTGACTTCAGCTCTGCCTTCAACACCATCATCCCCCATAAACTGGTGCATAAACTCAAAAACCTTGGACTTTCTACATCACTCTGTTCATAGATTCTGGATTTTCTCTCAATCAGACCACAGAATGTCAGGATAGGGAACCTGATATCGACAACCACCATCACTGGTGCAATGCAGGGCTGTGTGCTCAGCCCGGCCCTCTTCACCCTCTTCACCCAGGACTGCTCCCCCACCTATTCTTCCAACACAATAGTGAAGTTTGCTGACGACACCACTGTGGTGGGACTCATCTCCAACAATGACGAGACACACTACAGACAGGAGGTCCAACATCTGGCTGAATGGTGCTCGGACAACAACCTAGTCCTGAACACCACCAAGACCAAAGAAGTCATAGTGGACTTCAGGAGATCCAGGAAGACCACACCCTCTCCACTCTACATAAGTGGGGAGGAGGTGGAGAGGGTGGACAGCATCAAATTCCTGGGGCTCCACATTACTGAAGACCTCACTTGGTCCCTGAACACATCACACCTGGTGAAGAAAGCCCAGCAGAGGCTCTTCTTCCTGAGGAAGCTAAAACAGGCTGGCCTGCCCCCTGATCTTCTGGTAAACTTCTACAGAAGCGTGATTGAAAGCATCCTCTGTCAGTGCTTTACTGTGTGGTATGCCAGCTGCACAGCAGAGAACCGGAGGGACCTGGCCCGGGTGGTTAGAACAGCACGCACAGAGGATCGTGGGAGTTACCCTCCCCCACCTGGACACTGTGTATGCTGGTCACCTCCAGAAGGGTTCACCTTAAAGCCATTGATGCCTGTGTTTTATCTTGTATATATTTATTTAATGTCATGTATTTAATGTCTTGTTTTAAATCAGAAATGTCTTGTCTTAATGTTTTTAGACACTTTTTTTACCTTGTTGCTGCTGTACTGACTGATGAGTCGCCAACTCAATTTCGTTGTATTTTTTTATAATGACAATAAACATCCTTATCCTTTTCCTTATCCTTATCTGGAATCATAAGCGCAGTCAAACAATGCATCCTCTTTCTAATTCAAGGGCTCAGTGACATCCCAAACTAACATTCAATGCCATTCTCTTCACCGTTCCTGACTTTTGACAGGGCTCAGCGGTAACAACACTTTGGTGACATTTTGCAGCGACCAAGCATTAAGGGGAAGTGGACGAAGTGGGACATACTGTATACCTGGGCCCTCCCATCTCCCCATGGCAAGGCTGGTCTGGTCTCAAACACACAGGCAGGTAAAAGCATGCACAGGCATGAGTGTGCGTTCATTATGCATTCAGATAAATGGTCTGTAGGTAGAGTGCTTTCTTATATGCATGCCATCTGAAATGCCAATCTCCCATCCCCATTTTGGTCAAGGATTTAAGCCAGTATCCACTGGCCCCCTTTCAGCACAGCCATGCCTACAGCCATAGGAAGAGGGGTTAGGATGGTTCAGAAGGTTCAGACACCCTTTATCATGGCTCATGCTCGCTCTAACCGCCAGTTGACTGTCAGGGTCTGCATTCATTCTCAGAATTAGAGTCCTGATGCAGGATCACCAGCCAGCTGCCCTGAGACCTCTTAACCACAATGATCTGTGAGGAGAAAACTGATAGTGGATCTGAATTCTTGTTCTGATGCTGTGAATGAGCACAGACCCAAGTGTGAGGGGGGACAATAGTAGTGTACCCATGCAGCAAAATCCATCACCCAGCAAGCCTTACCCTGTCCTTCACTATGAGACACTTTGCAAGGGGAGGAGACAGACAACGGACACAGAGTTAGTCAGGGTTTACACTGGGGAGAAACTCCTCTGAGGACACAATAGCTCCACCCCGCACAGTACAGTAAGGCTCTGAGAAATCAAAGTTAACAAAAACCATGACCTATCAGGGACTCTCCCTGTTCAGTTAAGTCAGTAATCCATAAGTGGATTTGTACAGACACACTGGCTCCGTTCCAATCCGATAGCTTGCTCTCTTGCCTCTGATATTGTTAGCGTTCAACCCTTTTTTTCTTCCAGCTGGGAAATTATAGGTCTGGTCTTAGACTGATCTGATCTTAGAAATACTGGACATCACCTTTCCAGGGTAGAAGTCAACATGCTGTAAACAGACAAGAGAGATCTCCGCACCAGATTTGAACACAGCCAGCATTTTAACTTTTAGGTGGCACAAACAAAATCACAGTCACAGCACAGAGAGAACACACAAAAAAAAGATGCTAACCACTTTGTCCTCCTTTGTGGCATGCAGTCCAGGTAGCAGTGAGTATTGAGAAAAGTGACGGTGGAAGCAGAGCAGGAGAGGGAAGAAAAGAGAGAAATGAAAGAACATAAACAATATAAGAAACAGAGATGCGGAGAGGGTGAAATCGTGAAATGCGATAGCGGACAGGTTGTAGGAAAAAAGAGGAAAGAAAAAAGGAGAAAAGGGGGAAAGAGGACGTGGTGCAAACATTTGTTAATTACATTCTGCAGAATCGATACACATACTTCATATTCAAAGACAGAGTGTGAGGTGGTGGCGACAACAGTATGTGAATGTATGTGACCACTGACGTGAGGCTGCAGCAACATGCATGACCCAGCTTGCCATGACCGTGGCATGACTCATGACCTGAGACAGCATCAGGATGCGTCACAGCTCCTCAGCATGAAGAGGAAACTAGGACGCTAAAAGCAATACGGAGCACATTCTTCCACAAGCCTTTCTGTGCCTTTACTGAACATCTGTCAATACATTGCCATAAAATGTATCCAGGTATTTTTTTCGTGGCTTAATTTATAATGAAAGCAGTTCAAATGTTGGTGGAAGGGCAAACAAAAAAATGTTTTTTGATTATTTGATCATCATTGCTTTGACCTCAGGATACAAGCTAATTATTTTAAATAGGTTGCTTCATAAATGCTGTACATGAATTTAAATGCAGTGTGATGAATTCAAATATCTATTGTTTCTAATCCTCTCTTTAATATCAATAAAGTATGTTCATTATAATGTCACGCAGGGGCGAAACTTTGTTTGGATGGCATTTGCACAGCATGTTGCTGTGATGCCTTCTGCAGGGCGCAGGGCGCAGGGCAGCACTACACAGCGCCGTGATTAGGAATTAGGAACAATTATTACAACAAAGCTGCTAAAAAACAAATAACAGGTTATTGCCTTGCAATCATTTTTAGCCAATCATTTTTGCAATTTTACAGAGCCCCTATAGTGCTATGTATATAGTGATTTGAGAACTGATTTTAAAGTGTCTTTCAAAACTTAATTAATTTCAGAATTTTTTTCATTGGAGTTGGACTATTTAGCAGGCTTAAATTAGGATCAGTAAGATTTTTGAATAATTTCAAAGCCTGTGTAGTTGCATGTAATCCCTTTGTAAACCTGTGAAAAACTTGATTTGTGGCTGCAGTTGTTGTACACAAATGAATATCAACAGTGATGTTACACAAAGCTAAAAGCTGACCTTTTAGAACATATGACGACGGATTCCCAGGTTTTCTCACAGGAGTACAATCTATGGTAACCATTACGCTATTATTTCTGAACTAACTAAAAAATTGAATTGACCTTTGTTTGTTTTGGTAACTTTTGTAGTACTATAGTTCTGTTTCAAAATGTAATTTGTTATTTTTCATGGTACTGTGGTATTGTTTCAATATAACATTTGATGTAATCTATTTAGTAATAATAGTTTATGTTCGAAAGTTTAAAAGCATTTGCATTTTGGGCATTCCTCTTCACCAACTGCGTATAGCCCATCCATACACCACATGGATACAGCTGATGAAGTAAGTTAGAGTACGTTATACAGTATATTTATACTCCAGGTATTTTGCAGAACAACAGCACACTGTTTATTTTAATACTGCATTAATATCTTTTTAGAAGGTAAACTGCTAACTAGAGGAAAATGCAGAGTGATGTTGATGTGGGGTAAATGAACACACTGTAGGCAGAGAAGGTTTTTTATGTGATGAAACAAGGCTCACACTTTCCTAACCCTGTTATTCTTTTCCTGGACGAAAAGAGCTTCACTTCCAACGCATTCCCACCCACACACAAACCTTTCACAAACAAATACACAGAAAAGAAACGGAAGACAGTGTTGTCTTCACTTATATGTTAATAGGATTTATGAATTCAATCGGTCAGTGAATGTAGATCCATTTTGGTTGAGTCTTGATTTTTATAAATAAATAAAAAAGAAATTATTCAATGTGAGACATAATTTTCACCATTTATTTATGTCCCCATGCGTTAAGTACAAAACAATGAAATTATATAATGTAAAGGAACTAGCTATTTAACATGTTTTGTAATGGCTGTAAACCGTTAATTTGACCAGACCCAAACTTAGTCATTGATTAATTCACTGTCAAAGAGACACACAAAAACACCCTTTCACATAAACACATACACAGAAAAATCTATTAATAAGGTTAATCTACTAGGCATATGTTGTTACACGTGAAACAATGATCAACACTTTAGGAGCACCCGCAGAGCGCAGACCTCCAGGCCTTTTTCATAGGTGAAAAATTATACATGTATCCGCCCATGTGATTCAGTTGTGCTTAAAAATGTAATGGGTTCTTTATTGGCCGATGCTACACCCTTCCACCAAGTTTCATAAAAATATCCCTTTCTTTTGACTGTGTTAAATAGTTTAGGTCCCTGAAATAAATTCCACTTCTAAGTGACACTCAGTATAATATCAAGGAATTAAATTCCACATTAAAACATTAATTATTATTATACTTATTTTAAAAAAGGCCATTTCGATTGACATTAATTTGACTACAATTTCCCTTCAAATAAATCTTTTACTTAGTTTTATTTATAGATTGCATTTACATCCTGCTGGTCTCATCTGTGTATTTCCATGTCACAGCCTGTCTGCTGTGAAAGTAATATTAATGGCTTCACCAACAAGGATACTATCTTCCTCCCCTCTTCTCACTGGTCTTTGAGCTCTACATACGCGCGGTGCCAGTGTGACTTCAGGCCCAGCTGGGCTAGGCGGATCCTGAACAGATTGGGGACCAGCAGGCCAAGGATGGAGGGCCCATAGTCAGGTACGATACCCAGAGGGAGGTCTTCTCTCTTGGGTTGGAGCCCATACAATGCTTGAATGGAAGAAGACCGAGTCTTAAAATAGTGCAAACATGTTTGGTTAAGGGATGGATGCCTCGCAAATCCAACCTGGATCAAATTAATGTTATAATTTGGTGGTTTGGTGTGGGCCTTTGTTTTTATCATAGTGTGGCTCTAGAGCCTGTAGCTTAGAGGTACTCCTCACTCTTCAGTGTCTTCAGTCGATCATGGGTTTATGTAAACTGATGTTTTGTTTGTTTATTTGTTGTTTTCTATTTAGCAATGCTATGTTTCCCAGAGACGGAAGACTCTGGGGTTCCCTTGACTTTTAATCCAGCACCACCAGCAGTGAAATATCTCTGACATTCATGGTCCCCATGGGATAATCTTAAATTACTTGAAAGATTTCTTGAACGTTCTTCTTGCACCATCATCAGGTTTAATACTTTGATTCATGACTATACTTGCAAAACTAAAAACATTCCCATCCGCTCCAGTTATATTTTGTGTTTAGTGCTAATTAGTAAATGTAGCAAGCTTAACTGCTAAACTAAGATTATTAAGACTGTAAACATTATTTACCAAACATCTCCATATTAACATTTTCAGTGTGCGCATGTTAGCTTGCTGACGTAGCATTTAGTTTAAAGCACTGCTGTGCCTAAAGTACAGCCTTACAGCACTGGTAACATGGCTGTTCACATGAACATAACTGTCAATGCCATTCACTACTAAGTAATTTAATGAGCAGGACAAAATAAATGTTTAATGGAAACAGAATCAAACACTTACTGCCTGTAGGCTTAAATAATAGCTCCACTGTCTGTCTCCTGTATGTTCAAACATTTTTATTTTCATAAATATTACACAGTAAAACACACAGTTTCCCTTTGTCACTAGTAAGGTAAGATGTTTACATTTGCCATTTGGAACCAGTGTCCGCATACTGGCCATAGTTTCTGGTGACAAAGTTTAACAGTTAATCCTGCTCGCAATAAACAGAAGCTGAGCAGAGAAAGCAAAGAGATGGACAGCAAAGAGGAGGATGATGCTGCAAGAGTTGTTTGACATTTTTGGGACATTTTGATACATGTTTCGTTGTGAAACTCAAGATACTTTTCTGACAGTGGTAAATACAAGTCCTGCAAAACCTTTCTTTTTCTCTTTGTTTTGGCATGGTGCTTGAGAAGCCCTGTCGCTTGTTTTAATGGCTGCAGTGCCGTCACAGGAGACACAGGACAACACAGATGATTTCATGTTCAGGTGAGCTAAAGTGCTTTGATCGATTTATAACCATTCCACAACACTACAGCCTCAGACTTGAAATGAGCGTTGAAGGACCTGTGAGTGATGCCAAGCCATTCTTCCAACACACTTTGCTGAGACCAAAGTGTGACCAGGAGGCAACAAAGCAGACAGCGACAAACACAGAAGCAGAACGACCAAGTGCACATCAGCTGAAGCAGGAATGAGGTGAGTGTGAGAGGGAGAAAGGAAAAAGGGGGAGGTCACAGGTCAGGTTTCTCACGTTGTTGGAGCGCAGAGAGACCCGACCTCCACAGCGAGCGCAGAATTTGGTCTGGCAGTAGGAGCAGAGGTGGCCGCAGCCGTCGGCAAACTTGGTCTTGCGGCAGATACCGCAGGTGGGCGTGTCATCTTTCAGTTGGGTCTGCTGACGCCGCGTGTCCGCACCAATGCGACGCACCTCCTGTTTGTAGCTCTCAAACTGCTGGTGCAGTGTTCTGAGAGGGGGAGAAAAGTGGAAGATTGCCCATTAGTTGTACATCATGCATTCACAAACTTTTCGTACTTGATAAACCTAACCCTCCAGTGCTGTTCAGACAGACCTTCCTGTCTAAATATCCTTACATTCATAAAAACAAAAAACACAGAAGGATGTGGCGAAATTTCTGAATAACTGAATCATTTTTAAACAACATGAGAACAACATTTCAGTTCCAGCAAAATAACTGGCAATTAGAGCGCCACTTGAAAGGTGGCTTTAAAAAAATAAAATAAAAATCATACACGCTGTGATGTCATGAGAGGGAGTGTCATCAATGAGAGATACATCCCCTCCCAGTGGTTGCAGCAGAGACAACAACCTATCATGGCATCTGGTTAACTGACTACAGTTCCCATAAGTCAGCAGGGCAGCCGGGGCCAAGGCTGCTGCCCAGCTGAAAGAGAGGTGGCTGATTACCCTGGAGAGGCTGGTGTGGAGAACAAAGGAGAAAACGTTTGGAAGGAGAAAGAGAACAGCAGCAGACGAAAAGAGAGAGTTTATGTTATGTTAAAGACAATGAACCAGAAGTAAACTGAAGATACTTATGTTTGTTTTTTGTAGAGGCTTTCTGCTGGAATTAAGTTTACTTTTTGCTAAAACAACCTGAATACAGTATTTTGAGTTAGAAACCACCGCTTGTCGTCTTGATTTGTGCACCCACGCCTCACAAGCTGATCCCGACCTATCAAGACATCACAACGCAATTAAATGAAACTTCAGCTCAGTTTTGCGCTCTGTGGCTCACAGCCTTTCCGCTCCCTGCTTCCCAGGATGCCTATGATGGAAATAACCAGAGTGTGAATTGCAAATCAGGCCATGTGAAAACACCCACAATGTCTGTCTCTACAGAACTGTCAAAGGAATACTGCATTACCATACCATGGCTCTCATATAGGGGACCCAGACAGGCACTTTAATTGCCTCGCTGAGTGAGAGAGATAGAGAGGAAGGAGATGGCTTCATTCACAGCTTTGCAGCCAATTTGCGTATTTGTGGAAGCAGACAAACTTTAGTTAAGCCTCTGGCCACACACAGACTTTACAGTCGTGTCTGCGAGTTGTTTGTCAAAAAGAAATTCATCAAGACAATGCAGCGCACTGGCAATCACACTTTTGTTGAGCTAAAAATGAGAAATCGCTTGGTACAGTGGTTCAGCGTGAGAAAATCTAAGAAAAACATAATTTAAAAAAAAATAACATGTTCCAAGATCCTAAACATTCAAATTCCTTTTTTCAGTCCACACAATAATCTCATCATTAGTCAAACTAGGTCACCTGGATCTATTGAGAGCAGACATGTCTTCCTGTCTGTAATGCTAAGCTGCTGGGTAGCAAACAGGTAGAAAACATAACACCTGATCTGTGGTCAGCAGCTTTTGGTGGTAGGAAAAATCAAAGAGATAACAGTCCTCCACCATGACCTATCCAAAGTCCAGGAACGATGCTGTACCTTTCCACAATATGAAAGCACAGACAACACGGATACGGATACGTTTGAGTTGGAAAAAAAGGTCTGTCTTTGTCTGTATTGAAAAACAAGCAGTCCAAACACAACGTTATGTTATTCACGCAAAAGTCTCAAGAAAAGAAAAATCTTCCATAAGTTGTCAAACAGGAACTTTCAAAGTCCAGCAAATGAGATGACAAAAAATTGTACATTTCTCTTCTACTAGTGCCTTTCAAGCTAGCTCTGAATAGTGCAAGAGCAGAAACAGCAGACTGCCGCCATACAAAGCTGGAACAGGGAGGTGACTGGCCAACTGGGACACATTTGGCCAATCAGCTAATACAAGGAAAGGCTGGAACAGGGACAGCTATTTTGTAACGAGGAATGTTGAATACAATGTGAAAAAGAATTTCTTGAAAAATACACATTGATGTCAAGGTTAGAAATGGAAATATCCTCCGTCACACACAGCCACAACCTTGAGGCTGATATTTTGAATATTATCATGTCTTCTATGCAGTTTTCTCAAATATTTGGTTTGTAATGTTTAAGTTCAAATGCTGAAGTTTTGTAATGCCCGAAGGGGACTCGCTGTAATAACCGTAGGGCTTAAGTGTCTGTGCCATCTATAATGCAGAAGTTCATTCAAATAAGTTAACGCAACAAAGATCATCACTATACCATGAGAGCATTGTTTTATACCATTACACACATTCTGGTCTCTTTATCCATCAGCAGTTCAGGCTGTGCTTGAACACGAGGCTTTGAACAGATAATACTGGATTTAATCTTGTATAACTAGTTGTCCAGAGAAACAAAGATAAAAGGGTCTGCACATGCAAATATACTCAATAGAATTGGAATTGCATGTGCACGTTTTCACTCAAAATGTTTCAAGTAGGCTTTGCTGAAGATAACAGTCAGAAATAATGATATATAGAGTTGACACGAACCTAAACTGATCCGTACGTAATTAAAAAATGGGAAAAACAACATGACACCGCACAGCAGCAACGTCATAAACATGACCTCTGACCCTGAGAAGCAATCTATCCTGCCAATGGGAGTCCAGCGGCTGAGCCAAGCCCGGGCACCATGGGAACAGCTGTCAGAAGCAGAGGGTGCACAGCCGGTTGTCATGGTAACGTTGTGGCGTCAAGCACTGGGAGTCAGCGGGTGTCAGTGCACCAGCTGTTCTTGTTCTTAGAGCCATGGTTTCATGCAGTATTTTTACCACTTCCACACATTCAGCAGACATGCACTGTTAAACCTGTTCAAGGTGACTTTTTCAATATAGAAAACAAATCTGTGTTCTGCGCCTAAATCACAAAAGGAGCTTTGCAGCTGTGAGCAGGGGCCTCATCATCTTTGACTGAGAATCTCTAGATATAGCCGGGTGGAATTTTGATGTCAGGTCTGGACAATTGAAGTGAAATGAAGGTAACATGCTCTCACAAACAGTGCAAAGAGAAAGCAGCACCCCATGACTGACACACTCAAATGGAAAGCATCTACTGAATGAAAAATGTATACAAAATAAACAGTATATAACTGCAGTATTCACAGAACATGTGCAATCTCTGTCACACATACAGACACATACACCATCCAAAATCTAAAATATGCACCCTATCAATAGACAATGTGGCAGTGCAGACTCATGTCCTCTGAGTCACCACACAGTTCCCACATCCATCATTTCTACCTAAATGCATATCTTGAGTTATGTTAAACTTAACCATGACTCAGCAGGGGATGCATCAGTGACCCCAACTTAATCACTCTGTGAAGACACAGGGAAAGATGTCCTCTCAAGTAAGGACATGCTATCCATGTTTATCAATATTTTAAGTGGATTTGTATTGTTTATATGTTAGCCAAAAACTGTCCGGACCAGGAAATAATTCCGTTAAGCTTAAGGGCCAGATATTTTTCAGGAGCTTGTGGAGATCAAAACAAAGCTGAAGCTGGAGCAAATATTTGATTGAAATTAACTAGGTGGACAGAAACAAAACCCCAATGAATGCTAATGTCTGTCCATGTCTCATGGTACAAAAGCCTACCGCTTTCCCCAGGTGACCCAGAATCAAATAATGCAGCTTTAATCACATCTGTGCATCACCCACTATAAGGCTATGACAGGTCAAAATGGCAAACATTACTGTGAAATGCACAAGCAGTAACTAGATACACAACTAGAATTAACACTACATGTCAAACACATTACCTTCCCTGTCATTGGTACTTTTAAACGACTCTAAATCTAAGAGTATACGTTACAGAAGCTATGAAACTCTGGTGCTTTTTGACAATCGCTGCTTGATGACGCTGCGGTGCCACCTTTTTGGACTGAAAACGCCAATGAGTCTACTTCCATGGATGTGTTGATAAACGTCTGTAAATCATGTAAACATTTTTTTAGGTAAATCAACTTCCCAGAACAAACACTTAAATAGCTCTTATCTAAATCATTAAGTCCTAAAAGTTGTAATTTTCTCAAATAGTTATTTTTCCATAATGAACATGCATCACATCCACACAACTCTTTCCATTGACTGTTGAATTATTGCAGAAAATAATCTCTCTGCCAAACAAATGTTTATGATACTTACACGTTTTGTTCAGCAAGATAATCTTCACAAATGAACACCACTTTTATGATTTTTGAAATGTAAATCCAATCGGCACATGTAAAAAGCTAACGTTAGGCTATAAATGAACTGCACCATGGTCGCATACTTCATGTCACCAGCACTAAGCTAAAGGCGGACTTGTAGTAGTCTCATTTAGCCACTTGTTAGCAACCGCCAGCAATGACCAATTAGCTTTCCATTTGTATCAAGTCTTTTATCAACCTCTAACCTAAGCTAACCCCGAAGCCACAGGTGTCAAACTCAAGGCCATTTTATGTGGCCCGCGAATCCGCCAGCAAAAAAAAATAAAAAATGACAAAAAAATAATAAAAATAAATAAATATGAAAACTTAGATTTGATAATAAAAATATCCCCATGGTCGAAATGATGAGATAGAAAGTCGAAATGATGAGATAGAAAGTCATAATTATGAGATACATAAACACAACAGTCATAGAAGCAGCTCTTTGGCTTAGGTTACCCTTCATTTGACATAGAAATGGATTGTGAGTACATTGAAGACTACTGACTTTACAACAGATGAAATCTATGGGTAAATGGGTGCATTTTTGAAGCAATGCATGCTAAAAGGTATGTGAGCAGGTGTGCTCCGACCAGATACAGACTTTTAAAAATGTCAGTTTGTGAAGAAACACCATCGCAGACCGAGTTCAGGAACTAGCAGGCAATCTAACAACACAGCTAGCTGAAGAGACGTGCAGTTACTTGTCTTCTTCATCAGCTGTTGATGAAAGCACAGACAACACGGATACATCATACATCTATCAGTGTTTATAAGAGGCTGAAGGCAGACTTGACCGTCAGTGAGATTTAGCTGGATTTAGCTGCCATGCATGCGACGACAACGGGGAGGGACATTAGTGATGCAGAGAGGTGACAAAAATAGCTTTGAACAAAGTTAATATAATAACTTGTGTTTGATGATATTTATTTTGTTATTTTCATTAAAAGTTTGATCTTTGATAGAGTAATGTGAGTTTCTTAACCCTAAATTAAAAGGATTTATGTTATAATAACAAAAATGTGAATATATTTTTACATTTTATAACTGCATGTACAATATTGTTGCACTTCAATAAAGAATAATAAAATGCAGAGACAGTTATTTAACAATATGTTAGAGAGTAGTTACATTTATACAGTCTTACAGTTACAACCGGCCCTTTGAGGGCAACCATGATGCTGATGTGGCCCGGGGTGAAAATAAGTTTGACACCCCTGCCTTAAGCTAACTAATAACCTAGCTAACTGAGCAGATACTCAAACATACACCCAACTCCACACAAAACCAAAGTTATTTCTGGATGTACAGGTTGCTAGCTGGACAGCTAAGAAGACACTGCATTGGAATATACAGTTACAGGAATGTGTCCTTTTTTCAGCAGAGGTTAGGCATACGCTGACCGCCCCACAGCTCCAGCGCTAAGCTAACGTGTCTGTTATAGTAGGGTACATTTGGCTACATTACTCAAAAAAGTAACATATTGGCACTACTATAATTAGTTACTATCTAACACCTGTAGCATGTGGCCGTGGTAGACATTGACCAGGGGGGTCCAAGTGGTGTGAACAGGCTGAACTGTAGCTGTCTCCTCTCTTTAAGTCAACACCATAAGCCAGCAGGGACAGCCAAAGAGCCAGATGTGGGTTAGCCCTGCTTTGGCCTTGTCAAAACCAAGTATGCAAATGAGCACACAATTACATACACTCACACATAGGCGAATATAAACAATGACACAGACAGAAAACCCACATAAACACATGTACGGGTTTGCCTTCGCCTAGGGCCTCGCATATTCAACTCAACATGTCAAAGGACTCCCTTCCCCTCTCTCCCTTTCTCTCTCTTGTTCTCTTTATCTCACCCTCTTGGGTCTCCACTCTCTTCACCAGTCGCTGGTGTGGTGTTGTTAATTAGCACCGCTATGAATACATTGCCCAAGGATGGGGAAGGAAGAGGGGAAAGCTGTGTGTGTTTGTGTATGTGTGTAGGGCAGTACTATTTATGTCTCATCAGCTGATTCCTGGTGATGCTTTGCAGAAGACTCTTCCTCAATCGGAGGAGCCACAATAATTTAAAGCCCTTTCAGGCCCATTATTAAACCCATTATTTCCAATGCTTTGGCCGTGCCACAATGGCTTTTTACTGCTTTGACTAAAGGCAGACAAAGTTTGCACAAAGACAAATGGCTGATAGAAACAACACTGCCAGCCAGGTAAGGAAGGCAAAATGGAGGAAAAACTATTGTTGTGTTTGTCTGAATCCCGGAATTAATAGTACAACTTTGCTCTTGTATCAAGACCTCGGGAGGAAGGCCCCGTCTAGGAAACACGTTCCCAACCAAGTCGGCATATTAGCTGTGCTAGCAAGGCTAATGCTAGTGCAGGCATCTCAGCACAGGACAGTTTTTTGGCAACAACAAAATGCCATAGCTCTGCTAGAAGTTTTCAAAACTTCTTTACTAGAAAAACATATTAGGACAAACAACAAAGTAGTTTTACTATTTCACATTTGTATTTTCAAACAATATGTTTAACTTTTACATTCCAAGATTTGAGGATGAGGACTAACCAAGGAGTTTAATGTAGCGCAACCTACGCGATTGTCTAGCGTGTAAACTGTTATAACTACGACATGATAGCACCTCCATTGACATGTGGAGAAATCCTAAGTAGGGAGGTTTTAGTCAGTCTACACCAGTGGTTGGAG